>NW_027466057.1:4182500-4367500 GCF_046127955.1 Nelusetta ayraudi
GATTTTCACTTAAAATCAACCACACACAGTGTAGCATCCAGTCTATTGTCACACCTCTATCTCTAGCTCTTCAGAAAACCCCTTATTTAAGCCCCTGTTTGCAGGGGAACTGTAACTACTCATTGGTTCCTGCTGAAACTGACGTCCGAGACGGCAGAATGGACACGATGTACCAAGCTTGAGGAGGTACCAGCGGTGCATTCTGCCTCCTTAACAGTGCGCAGCCAGAGTGCAGGCCTGGTACAGTATTTATGCTGATGTTTCACGTGATGGGAAACAGATGAAGTGGGTCAAAGATAAAAGGGAAGGAAGTATGAAGTATGACTAAGGCTATAATGACGGGGAGCCGCGGCCCCCGAGAAACCAGCTACACATTTCAACTCCGCCTCTCTCTCTCTCTCTCTCTCTCCCTCTCTTCCTCCCTGTGCTCTGGTTCACATTTGCAGTCGTTCCTTTTTTTCCCCCCTTTAAATTCCAATGCCGCTCTGGAGCCACTTCCCTACTTTTTCTCCTCAGACGGCGTTCCCCCAGCCGGATCAATGGCTTCTTTTGCAGAAGAATAACTCAGTGTCCCGCAGCCACTGGCCTGTGCGAGAGACGTCGCGGGCCAAAGTCATGAGTGGCCCGGTGGCAGCCGCTCACTGAAGCCAGACTAATATCAAGCTCATTGCTCAGTTCTCCAGCCGCTATTGATCTACCATAATATATGTTTAGCTGATCCTGTTCCGAACTCCTCTCAGTAAACAGGCCACGGTCAATACTGTCACGCCGTGTTTGCCCAACACCTCCAGCCAGAGCCGCCCGGCAAATAAAGGAGCCCCCGAAGAAAGACCTTCCTCTGGAGGAAAAGAGAGAGAAAAAAAAAAACCCAGCAGCTACTTACAGCCAGCCGGCATTAACGATGCGGGAATAGTCGGTGGCGGTTGCAGGCGACGATGCTAATGGCCAGCGGAGTCCCAAACATGTCATGTTGCTGTGTTGTTTGTGTCATCTCCAAGAGCCAAGCCCCCCGTGTGCACCTGCCATTGGTGGGTTCATTATGGATTCCTCTAATGGCTTTTAGAGTTTTAATAGCAGGCTTTTGCATGGAGTGGGTAATGAATAACCGGTTGTCGCCCCTGCGCCTAATGAGAGCGCACACTGCCTCTCAGAGACATAGGGAAGGAAGATAAGCGTGGCGGCCGCTTCCTGAAATCTGTTTTTTTTTTTTAAATGTATTTATTCATTTGTACGTATTTGCCTGGTCGAAGGCTTATTTGCAAACTGTCTTATTTTTGGTCTTGATGTCTTTTTTTTTTGGGGAGGGAAGTTTTTAGGGTGTCCGTATTTGTCAGTTAGCCGAACACACGAGCAAAACATTAAAAGAAGGAGCTTCAGGAGGGCAGCAGGGGGAGGGATGGCCGTGTTTTGCTCCCGTTTCCCTTAATGAGGAAGTCGCATCAAGTAAGTTGTTACCCGATTTTGATGTGTTTACAATAAGTTATTTCTTTGTGAGAAAGAAGCTGTTTTCTCAAACCGTGAAGTCCAACGTTTAAGGCCCTTGTTTAACATCCACCCATCCGTTTCCTGTCACGAGAGTGGTGGAATCTGGCGAAGGCGGAGTTACAACCCAGACAAGCCGCCAGTTTATCGGCCCCATCGAGAGAAGAATTGGACAGTTTAGAGTTGCCATTTAGCCTGGTGTGAAACTCCACACAGAAAGACCCCGGGGCTGGGAATTGAACCTGCAACCTTCATGTTGTGAGGAAACAGCTTTGAGTTTGAGTTGAGTTTTTTGTCCCTTGTCTCTCAAAACAAGGTTCCAAGACCGTGTCTTGACGTTGATCCCGCACAACGATTGTGATTGGTTGATGATGCATCTCAAAAACCTTGATCTGTGAAAGTGGGAATGTCGCTTTTTGGGGGCGGTTTCATCGAAAAATCTGCAATTTCTCCTCACAAAAAGGCCCCAAACGTTATGATGGTCCAGTCACCAAGCGGCTCTTTCCACTCGTCTCTTCATGTCGACGTGAGGACGTCAGTTTGCTCGAAAAGTCAAAAACAGGAGTTTTACTTCTGACGGGGCCCCAATCAATACGACCTCCAGAAAACGCCGCCGCCTAATCAATCTCCCAGTCGTCACAGGGTTGAAAAAAAATTCCGTCTGGCAGCGGCGGGTGACAGCTCGGATTACCTTTCACACCATTCATGCAGATACCTGCGGCACCTCTGACCTCACGGGCAGTCCGGGGAGGGAAGGGGGAAGGGCGGGCGCCGCCCCCTTTTTCCTGGCCGACGCGTCGGATGAAAAATAGAAAGTGGGGCGAAGACTTTTGCACGTCAAAGCACTTTTTTTTTTTTTCCCCCGCCGTCCTTTCTGATGAATCACTGTTATGCCGGCGCTGTTGTCTCTCCGCGCAATGAGCCGGTTCGATATTTTCACTCCGTCTCCCCCAGAGCAATAGACAGCTGTCTGTTCGCGCAAATTGAGTGCAGGTGCTGATGTAATGAAAGCGTGGCGGCATGCAAGGGTGGGGTGGCGGAGGCGGAGGTGGTGCAGAGTGGGGCTTCTGCGGCGGCCGACACGATGCGCGGCGCTCCAGACGAGGGAGGGAGGGAAAAAAAAAAAAAAAAGGCCTTTACTTCCTGCGCAGGAGAACGTCATGGAGGTGAATGCAAAGTCGCCGAGTCGAAGCCATTATCCCCTATTGATTCCACTTATTGAATGCGTACCAGTCATAGCAGAGCAGAGGTAAAGAGAGTGCGGGCACTTGAGTGGGGAGCGTTCAAGTTCGCGACGTCGGCCGAAGGGTGAGCGAGGGGGTTAAAGGCTGCTGCTCCTTTTTAGCCCTGTGATTTCACCGCCGCTTTAGAAATGGAATGAAATACGGGACTCTCCATTGAGCAGCGCAATCTAATACGCTTTCAAAGGAACGCTCCCACCCTTCTTGTTGCCTCTCGTGCATATCGACTCCCCTCCCGCCTCCCCCGCTTATTCTAATGGACGCAGGTCAAACACGAGGCTCGTGGGCTGAGTTCAGTCCGCCGCTTCTCCTTGCTTGAGCGTTGGGTTGTCTGTGCTGCTTTTACAGTTGACGGTGACCTTAAAATCCATCCCCCACAATGCATGCTGATTTTTTTTTGACCCACACAGTGAGGACCAGTGACAAAAAAATAAAAAATAAAATAGCTGGAGATAACTGCAAAATGTCCGAGATGAAAACAGTTGTTGCAGAATAAAATCAATTTGTTTTATTATATTAGTCTTTGTCATAGTCTTAAGGAGTAATGCAAGAAAAACCTGATCAATTCAAAGGCCTTAAGTCAAAACATCAGATCTATGTGCTTGTGTGTGTGTGTGTGTGTGTGTGTGTGTTCTTCTGCATAAATACTGGAAACATGTGAATGTTTGGGAGCGATGGCGTTTAATTATTCAACACTCTTACAGTACGAACCCTGCTGATGTGGTCAAAGTGACCTTGGTGCCCCCACTCTAATGTATGACACAGGCTCCTCCTCCCAACCGGGCTCTCCACATCAACATCCCGACGCGCGACTCAACCGGCTCCTCGAACCCTCCTGTGGCGCTTTTGTCGCGAGACTTTTCTCAAATCAATCAGCCGGCATGAGTGATTCGCAGTCCAACATCAGAAAGGCATTACTTATCGAAGACCTTTAATTTCCAATCCGTCTGTCAGGGCCGGCTTGAAATATGGAATCTCATTTACTTTGAACAAGTGTGTGTGTGTGTGTGTGGGAGGGGGGGGGGGACGACGACAACATAAATCATTTGATTTTCATCTCGACCTGACAGAGTCCGTTTAGAACTGGACCCGAGAGCCATGGTTGAGCTGGGAGAAAGTGCGAAGTAAAAAGTGACAAGCAGAAAAAGGGAGGTGGAGATGTGAAGTGACACCTGGAGGGACGGAGGAGTCGAGCAGGACGAGATCATCTGAGCCAGGAGGCCGCGGAGGCGGTTGGAGAGAAGAATGTCTTACTATCAGATTCCAGATGGTGATCCTCAATGATAGTCTTTTTTTTTTGTTTTTATCATGTCCTTGCTTTGCTTTAAAGCTAACATATGCCAAGAAAATGATGAAATAAGGAGACTGTAATGTAAAAACAAAAGGCCATCACACAGTCATTTAACTGGTCGATAGTATCTCCGGTACACTTGAAGAGACGCACAGAAGCCACTTCTATACTAATTATTCATGTCACCCTGGGAGGGATGGAGACACAAATTGAGTGTAGTGCCCCTTTAAATCCATCACTGCGCTGTGGTTCCAATAATTCATGTCTATCGCGGACCCTTTAAATTATAAATTTGCCAAGATAATGGAAATATGCTAATTAGAGAGTCGCAATTGGGAGGAAAGGCGGAGAGGGGGAAAAAAGAAAACGCATCCCACTCGTTGGACTTCATAATTAAGATAAGTAATTATTGAAGCATTACTTTGCAAAGTTGAAATATTACAGGCCGTCAGGGTGCTGTGAGTGAGCCGGGACCTGACGGAAGGTGGCGGCTGAGACAATTTCTTCGAGAAAACATTGCTGCTGGCGTCACTGCATGACGGCATATATTCCACACAGTAGTAATATGAATTTGATTTACAAGTGATCACATGCCAAGTGAATGCAGAGCCAGTATATCGCTGATAGCGATAGTTGAGATGGATGTATCATCAGATTGCTAAATCTGAAGAAGATTCATTTATTTGTTGTTTTTTTTCCTGTGTGGTTTATTAAGAAGTTAAAACCTGGGGCATCATTTGGGTGTTTTAGGTAAATAGAACATATTTGTCGACACCATTCAACGCCTTTTTCTCACCTTTGAGCAGCAGCCTTCAGGAAGAGTTGGTAGTTTGCGCATTCAATTGTTTTTCTGCTTGAAATTTTGTGTTGTCAAAATCAATTCAAGTGATAAGATAAAATGAAATACATGTGCATGGATGGATGATGTGTGTACACATGTGTATGTTTGTATACGTTCATATCTACACATATGCATACATGTGTCTGTGTGTGTGTATATTGTCCCAATTACATTTCTGTGATATCGATCAATACCGATACCAGCGTCAGTATCTATATTATCGGCATTGGGATCGATATTCGCCACACCACCACCAGCACCGCACAGGCCTCGGGGAGGGGGGGGGCATGTGGGTTTTGTAAGAAAATAATTTGAAGGGCAGCCCTGCGAGTGGAAGAAAGGGGCCACTTGTTCTCGTTCTGTCGCCTGTCGCAGCTGCAGCTGCTCCTGATTAGACGGAGGAAGTGCTCCAGCCGCTCAGCCTCAGCTCTGCCCACCTCCCCACCCCATGCCCCCCCCCGCCTCCACCGCCCTTCCCCTGTCCTAACAGGGCCGCCGAGCACCATTCCAACTGGGAAGCACTCTGAAAGTTTATCAACAACTCTGAGTCAATCCAATTCCTCACTCTTTGTCCCTTTCTTCACCACATCGTCCTCTGCCCTCCTTCTCCTCCTCCTCCTCCCCCTCCTCCTCCTGGTCGACCTCTTCAGGGGCTGCAGGAAAGTGGAGCTCCGTCATGGGCCTGTGCGGGGAAAATGGCGCAATTCGTCCCCCGCTGTGTGGGTGATAACAGCGGCGAGCGCGACGCGCCCCGCCTCAGATCACAAGTGGCCGATTCACTCCTTGCATTCTCCTTGTCACCTCTGCGACAGCCCCGGGGGCATTAACTCATTTGCCGCTGAGTGATTGGCTTCCCGCGGAGGGATTGGCCTCGTGTGCGGCCGCTCTGCCATGTGCGTGCGTGACTTTCAGGTTTACAGGTTTGTGCCGCTTTGTGTGAGTGACCCCATTGTGTTCATATATATATATATATATATATATATATATACACACACACACACGCACACACGTGTGTGAGGTGTCAGAGAGGAAACATGCATCATCTGGGAGATTGCCAGACCGGATTCATGCCTCATTTTTTTTAATTTGGTGACAAACTGGTTATGAACCAGTTGTATCTGCTTCCAGTCTGAACAGATAGATCTGATGTTCCTTGGCACAGTGAAGTAGTGTAGATCACAGCCAGATCTCGGATGTGAATTGTTTGATATTCAGCTTGGTGCAGCAGGTGCTTTAGCGGACTGGACTCCCAGACCAGCAAAGCCCTGCAGCGACTGAGGAATTCTTACAAGACTGAATGATCCAGCAGGATGTAGTTCATGTAAGCAGAACTGCAAACCTGATCAAGACGTTATTGTTCCCAATCAGAAGAGCAGAAAAAGGACGAAACGGCTGATCTGTTGTTGTTGTTGTTGTTGTTAGTGAGATTTTGATGATCTAATTTAATACTGAAACGCGAGCTAATTTAACTATTTATTTTTGGTGCCACCTGATGTCTACATCTATGTAGTTTGTGTTGTATGTGGCTGCTGCTTTGCTAAAATTCATCTCTGGAACAAAATAAATCACAAATAATATTCTACCCACCTTTTGTAATACTTCAGGAAGCACCTATTGTGGCTGTGTAATGTTTTTATCGCTCCGTCCTTGTTTGCACCCTGCAGGATGCACCGGATTATTCCCTTTCCAGGGTTGGCAGCCAGGTTCTATTTTGAGGTTCAAGCGCGGTGCAAATGCAGACGTTGGGTGTAAGCTCCCTTTTAAAGGTCGATGTAAAGCAGACAGTCGGAGGAAAACACACGCACTTATGCGTCGCGTGGGGCTCGATCTAAAAAAAAAAACAACCAGCCGCAGCTTTCAGAGGCGCTTTCGAGAGAGCGGCTCAGGCTGTAGATCCAAACTTGGCAACGGATAAGGCCCGCCCCGGCCTTTAACATTGTATAAGTGACCCAGATTGCAATAACTGTGAGTTATCAGCTTATCTGCGAACCCTCTGCCGGATGCGCTGCTGTAGCCGCGGCCGCGGAGGGAACACTGCTGACTAATGTCTCTCTCTGTGTGCCTGGCTGGTGCCAGAGCTGATGTAACTCTGCCAGGAAGCAGTCTGTTAACAGATATTTGAGTCGCGGCGATGGCCAGCCAAGACTGAGTCACTCTCTCTCTTCGTCAATGGAGCTTTTTTTTTATTTATTTTATTATTTTTTTTTTTTACTCCCCTCCCCTTCTGTATCCCAGGTTCTGCTCTATGAAGATAGATAAAATGTCCAGGCTGCGAGTAATGAATGATGTCACTGACAGTAAGCAGAGAGCAGTAAAATAGCCATTTGCTTCTTATTTATTTCAATGGAGGCTGCTTATGCCTGCTGTAAGTGCCACGTGGACGCTTATGCCTGGAAGCAGCAGCCGCTAAGTCCTACGACAGCAGCGCATTCTGACTTACATCTATTATAATAATGGTAGAGTTTGTGATAGCATGTTTGGTTTTATAAAAAGGGCACCATAGACATTTTTGTTCACATATTTAATGGCTCTGCTGACTGGCCTTTTAATGATACATTATTTTGATATGTCTTTTTAATTGTTGTTATACATTAGAATTTAATATCAATGTATTTTCTTAGTAGTTACTTTGCGATACAAATACATTCCCTTTAGTCCAGCTTAATTATTAGCTTATTGAGTCCTGCATGTACATTTGCCATCGATTTGTCATTTAAGAAAGGTTGAAGGTCCCATATATGAATAGCACATACACAGATATAAAGTGTTTAAAGTGGATTAGATATTCCACTTGAATGGCTAATTACAAAGTACTTCATATACAGAATGTACAGCTGGTGCACTGGAGGGAAAGGGTGATTTTGACTGTAAACTGCATCCTTTAAACTGTAAACTGCATTCGCCGAAAGGGTGTCAATGGCTTTTCCCAGGGTGACTCCAGCCAGGTGTTTGTTCCTCCTCTTTGACAACCCACTCTTTGCCTCCTTGTCATCATTCCTTCTCTGAGCGTCAGTGCCAGTCTCCGTTTTACCTTAAAGCTAAAACCTTTAGCGCCTCGCAGGAAGACGGTGAACAGAGGGTTAAATGTGCCATTTGGTCTGCGGCTCTTCCCATTTACCCTGACTGATTAATGGCGCGAGGCTGCTCCGCCGGAATCCAGGGTGAAAAATAAATGTCTCTAATGCGGGACCTCTGAGCACGTACAGCCGAGAGCAGAGGAGGCCGCGTGGCATCACAGCTGCGCTCCGTGTTGCCGACGCTCCATTTGTTGCGCGGTTCTTTGCACCTAAATCGACCGTACTTCCTCCTCCTCCTCCTTCTCCTCCTCCTCCTCCACCGCCTCCGCCGAGCCCCTCCCACCTCCCCGGGACCACTGGGCGAAGCTCCATAATGAACCCTGGCTCTTTGGTTCCTCCTTCGGCCCGCTCCCTTTCATTTTAATAGCGACACCGGTCCTCCCGCCTCCCTTCCATCTCGCGGCACTCCGCTTAACAATGATGACCCCCGCCGACCCCGACACAACCTCCCCGTCTTTCTCCGAGTGGCTAATGGCCGGCGGGCCTCGTCTCTCCATTGACCTCTCGCCCATGGCGAGGTGAATTATGGCACCTGAGCGGCGGCGTAATGCTGCGGGTCCTGACACGGAGACATCAGCGTGGAGGGGGCCGGCGCGGGCAGAACTAATGATGCCGACGGCGGGTAAATGACGGGCGATGTTGGAGGGACGGAGACAGGCAGGCGCGGAGAAGGGAGAGCTTATTAGGGCTGATTGCCTCATCATCATCGGAGGAGGAGGAGGAGAGACGGTGCAGTTCATTTCTTCCAGGGCGACTCCAGTTTCCGCCCCACTTCCTCCCCCCAGCCGCCGATCAGTGGATTGATTATGGACTTGATATGAGGTGCCGCTTGCTGGGACTGGCGAGCTCGGCTGCTCGGAGGACCGTTTTAGTGTGGAGACACAACGCACAGAAACATTTATGTTCATTTCTAGGGATGCACCGATACCAGTATCAGGTATCGGTACCGATACCAGTATCAGGTATCGGTACCGATACCTGCGTTGAGTACTCGACTCGTACACGTACAATACCTGCCATTACCGCGACATCAATACAAGTTTTGTTAGATTTGTGTTAGTACTGCAGTGAAACTGACAGTATGGCTGACGGTAAGTATTTCTATAATGTGTAATGGCCTTAATCGATATGTACTAAAATGCAAGTACTCTTGAGCTCCCCTCTGTGTGCATGGGAGTATCCTGGTTTTTTTGTGGTGGCTGCACCAGGAGGCTGTGAGGCTTCAGCTGCCCTGTTAAGGCCTGTCTATGGAGTGATTTGATGCAAATCAACAGGGCGGCGTGAAGTGCAGTCATGTGAGAGGTCAGGTGTCTCCACGGCTTTCGGGAGAAGAGGAGGTATCCAAAATCGCAGATCAAAGGGACGCAAAATTCGTCCTCCGCATTGAAATGCACACATTTTGCATTTCTGCGTGTTTCGTTCTCTTTCCATCAATTGTCCCAACAACTCTGTTTACATTTTTTTTTTTTTGCTGCTGTGTTGCGCGAGAGAAGTTCTTCCATTTTCATTTTTTCACACTTTTCAAGTTTTTCTTATGATATTTTGCTGAGGGGAACCATTCTGCCGTGCTTGCAGGCCCCCCTCCCCACTCTCCCCCTTCACACCCCCCCCCCTCCCCTAACTCCGCCCCCCCCTCGGTCAGTGTATAGATTCCCTGCAGGGTTGGCAACACACACACAACGTGCCTCTCCTCTGGGATCCGGACACATTCTGCCTCCTGCTGTCAGGCCGAGGAGACTCACCTCCCCCTCCCCGCCCCCTCCTCCCCCCAGTCCCTCCTCCTTCCTATTAGCTGCCCCCACACCCACAGACGGGGGGGACTGGTGGGTGGGTGGGTGGGTGCGGGGACGGGGGGGGGACGTGTGATGACAGAGGTGTCAGCGTGGGTCACAGTGATCCTCTCGGCCGTCGTTCCCACCGGCCCGGGGAAGTCGATGCATTCCTCCCCCGTCCTCCGTCTCCATCAATCTGCCCTGTTGTGCTCTCAGGACTCGCATTCCTGCCCATCAAGAGCTCCTACTGTCCGGCCCTCGCAGGGGTCAAGTTACACCGAGGCCGTAATGGGAAAGCAGTCCGTGTGAATGCCCCTCTTTTCTGAGATCCTTCATCCTCTCCACTTTCCCCGGCGCTCCTGATCAGTCATTGTGCGGCTTGTCCTCCGTTCCTTCCACCCGCCTGTGCGTGACCCTCTCTCCCCCCACGGTGTGTTCGTCCCGTTCAAAACCAGGATTTCTCTGATTTCTTTATCCTGCAGGATTGACTGAAACGCAAAGTGATTCAAAGGTTTGACATCAACATTACACAACACAATTCCAGTGTTCCCCTTGTGTCGGTCCTAAGTCGGGAAGGGCACCTGTTCATGTGGATAAATCCTATGACTTCGGTTCGGACATTGTGCATCTGGCAAGAGGGTTGGAAGTGGCAGGCAGGAGGCCTGGAGGCAGAGAGCAAAGATGGGATTTATGCTTGCAGTGAAAGAGGACGTGAAGTCAGCGGATGCTGCAAGAGGATGCAGACAGTGAGATGGAGGCAGGTGATTGGCTCTGGCTTGTGAAACCGCCCAAAGGAGAACAACGATCCATCGCTACTGCATATTGTCCAGAATCTGAAAAGCATTTGCATTCATATTCACAATCTCAAAGGCCCCCCCCCCCACACACACACACACACACACACACTTCTCGCTGCGTCGCCCTGCGTGATGTTTTTCCATGTTTAAAGGGGAACGAGCTCGATCCTGAGCAGCGGCGTCAAACGAGCAAAATATTTCAACATCAAACAGGCCAGGAGTTGCTCCCCCCCCGTCTCTCCCACCTCTTCAGACATAAGACCAAGTGACGGCATCAAATGAATAATATGCTGCAGGAAAAAAAAAAAAAAAAGCTTTTCCCGAGTAAATCTCCCTCAGGCTGTCTTTCAGAGGGCCGGAGCCTAATGTCAAATGTGTCGATGCCTTTCCCCACTGCTGCGGAACAGGTTTTCACAACTGCTTTGGTTCAAATTTGCTCCCGCAAACCTCATTTTCGGCCACAGCATGGGGCTGTGTTCCTGGAACTCCCAGATAAACAACGTGGACCTGCAGACAAAATGCTGCGGCTGTGATTGTGGCGGAATGCACGGCGGCATTTAGCCGCAGATATTTCCCGCAGGGCTCGGCTGAGAGGAACACAATGTGCACGTTCATTATTCACCGCTGGATATTCCATCCAGGTGGGAGCCGGTTGCATAAGCAGAATTCACACGTCAAAAAACAAACAAACAAACAAACAAACAAACAAAACAAACAACAACATGTCATCTATTTTTCTCGTGACCACTAGGAGGAGCATGGGATTTTTTTTTTTTTTTTGCTTTTCTCGCAAGAAACTCTTTCGTGGACAGAAGACTGAAGGCTCGAAAATTTGACGCCCCGATGTCTTCCGTCAAAAACAATTAGGGTTTTGCTCGTTGGATTGCCGAAAGGAAAGAGTTAGCTAACCTGCCTCAAGGCAAAACCTTTTGACGGTAATGATCACTGTTTTTTTTTCCCAGCCTCGTCGTGCTAAAACAAACACTAACATATTCTTAAGACACCGTCGCTTGTGCCATAACCTGACATTTTTAGATTCCAGGAAGCTGTCAATGCATCACCCATTCAAGTGTAGACACATCCGATGGGATGGATGTCACATCTTCAGCACAACAACATTTTTCAACTTCACTGATTTATTTTTTTACTCCCCTCCCCAACGTGCACACACACACACACACACACACACACACACACACACACACACACACACACACCTCCACAGCTCGGCGGGAAGCAGCGATGTGTTAATGCACAGCGAGTGTCTGCATGTCTACAGCTGTCCTAAGTTTTTTATTCAGCTCCCGCATCTTTCTCACCACAATCTCCTCCAATATTACAGCCTCACCATGTATCCCCTTGCCCAGGGCAATATTACAGCCTTGACAGACAGTATTAAACAAGAAAGAAAAAAAATCAGCTATATATATATATACATATATATATATATATATATATATGTATTCCTACCTCCCCACGAGTGCTCACTTTGCTAAAGTTCTCATTACCTGGGAAAAGGAGAGAGGCCAGAGAAGTTTTGGTTTGAGAGAAAATCCAGAAGCTCCGTAACTCGGCATCATATCTTTATATTCAGCAGTTCCGCATGCAATCTCCTCCGTGTCCTCTTCCCTTGGTTATGAAGTAAGCCGCGCCAAACGCGTTGTTTCATTTTTTTATTTTGTTTCTCCCATGGCTAATCTCACATCATCGCATCGGCCCCGCTGTATTGATTTCTGGGAAAAGTAGTCCTAAATTGCTCTTCCTTTGTCAATCTGAGGCTTGTTACCAGGCAACAGGGTGACCGCCTCCTCCCCATACAGCCCCCCTGCCTCCCACCCACCTCCCCGCCCAACCCAAACACAAGAACACAGCCTCGCCAACACACACGCGACCCCAAAAACACACACACATGCACGCACATGCTCAATTACACCCTTGACGTGGTGCCAAAAATGCAATCTGAGAGTGCGTTTTCCCCCAGTTCTAATGTGAGATGTGAATTGATGCTGATGACAAATACCTTTCAGCGTGTGCAAACACCAAACTTCTGTGCTGGAAAGCAAAGCCTGCTTATTTTTTATTAGATGTGGAATTTACCCACCTTCAAAGTTCTTGCTTAGCATCTCACCAAACGCTGAGATGGATCGTAAAACTTAAAAGTTCCTAGTATGCTAGATCCACCAGTGTTTTCTCACAATAATACCATCTGGAGCCTGTCATTAAAATGAGACACATCTACCTTTATTCCCTTTGCTTGTTGCACTAATAATATTAAGTTTGTATTAAAGCAGTTTTGGAAATCTGCCCTTTGTGACATCACTAAGGGCACGAGTATGAATCCCAGGTCAGTGCCACCCACGCCCACCCTGGTATCTGTTCTGCCCACTGAAGCCACCTCCCAACTGTGGTGTTTAGGTCTCTTTTTGAACAAGTTTAAAATGCATCTGTTTTAATTGGAAGCCAAAACAGAGATTTTGTTTTTGCAGAAAGTTGTAAACAGAAGGCTAAATATGAACATGGGCACTGTGTAGGACCTATATGCACGCACAGAAGAGGAAAATCATCCAAATATCCAGCCAATCCAAATGTGTGTATTTATTGTCAACAAAAAAAAAAGTAACACTCAGACTTGGTGACATTTTGATGTATGGCTAAACTAGTGGGAGCTTCTGGATCCCCGACATTGTATTGTGTGTCATGATTTAATAGTCGCAAAGCTCTGCTTCGGGGCATTTGGTTAAATATTATGTTTCGCATTAGACGAGATGAGTGTCAAGACAAATCCGGGCAAAAGAATTCCGTTTGAGACAAATTGTCCCTGGCTTTTTCTAGATAGATTGGCCAAATATTTCAGCGCAATTATTCAAATACAGTTCTGTATTAATCACATTTGGACCGCGCTCTGTCTCACGTTCACGCAGCCCCCCCCACCCCCCACCCCTTTTTTTTTCTTCCTTCCCCCCCCCCCGTCATCGACCGACTTGAACCCCTTCATTCAGAAGTGCAGGGAGGAGGGGGGGGGGGGGGGGGGGGCTCATCAGGAGTCATTCCTGCCTGATTCAAACGTTCCTGTCACTGACACGGCGGAGGTGTGTGCACGGTGCTGGCGGAGCCACCCGCTGCCTCGGAGGGGGAGGGGAGGGGGAGGGGGGGGACATTTCGGCCGTGAGTGGTGGACCACCTGCTTCTACCACCGGGGACATACTTTACATGATTGAGCCAAGTGCTCGGGATTGGACGCACATGACAGCGTTGGGCAGGCGAGGCTGGATACAAATTGTGCGTTTTTTTTTTTTTTTTTTTGTTTTTTGGCATGAATTACAGTGGGATGGGCGTCCCTGCTCTCCCTCCAGTGCGCTACCCTCCGCTGTGTCCTAACAGCATTAAGGTATTCCATCCAAACAGTGCTTGTGACTGATAGAGATTGGGCCTTTTAATGAGAAACAGACAGACAGGAGCGGAAATGAAACACTGGTTGCCCATACAAATTGCAGCAATAACCATATCTACATTAAAGCTGGGTAATAACTTACACAGCGTTGCCTTATTGAGATGGTGGTGGTGGTGGTGGGGAATAAATGTCTATCTGCAGTGTTTCTGAATTAATATCTCATTATGGTTCCGCATCATCATTTTTTGGTCTCGTTTTTAAAAGGCAGGGGATTACGCACTAATTACATACTGCATGGCGGGGTAATGTCTCCGCCGGTGATGAATACGAGTCGGGCGGCTCTCCAGAAACACTTCCTCTCTCTCTCTCTCTTGCGGATGGCGTGGGGGCGCTCTTTATCAATCAGGTGGGCTTCACCGCCGCCAGACGGATGGACCCGCGAGTGACCTCTTGATCCGAGGCGTCTATTTATTTGCGCTGTCCGCAGACCCTTCCTCGCGAGTCATTCTGCGAAGAATATAAATGCCGCGAGGTCTGCGGAGGGTTGAGAGTCATAACCAAAGAGATGTGAAGGTTCCAGAGCCCTGGTTTCCATCAACACTTCAATGAGAGCTGCACTCTGTATTCTTTACAGCAGCACCTTGTCGCTTCCCCACATTAAAGGCGTCCTATTGTGGCCAGATTGAAGAAGAAATGGATCTACTTAGGACGACAAACTAGGTTTGTTTGGTCCAAAACAAAATCCTATTTTTTGAGCTCTACAGGCCTCGCAATACAAGACTCAGTCAGCCTGGAGGGGCTGTTTTTGGTGCTCGTCCCCCCTCCCCTACCTGCTCCTTCCCTAGCCCCACCTTGGAACAGCCTACTCCCTTCTGATTGGCCAGCTGCTCACTGCTAGTAGGGGTGATGGTTATTAGTTCTCATGCAGTGATGCCTCGCCCACATTAACCAAAAAAAAAAAAAAGGAAGTAAGCTGAGGCATTACTGTGAGAATCAGCTCAACTTCTGATGTTAAAGGTCAAGCAGAACCTAATCCAGAAACATGCAAGTTTCTGGATGATATAGAAGCAATAGACATAGAATAAAATAAAATACATTTAAAAAGATAAGTGGCAGAGCAACGACTGAAACGACAATTTCACATCACATTGTTTTAACATCATCATTAATGGCAATCCTGCCACTGAAACAGCGCCCCCAGTTGGGCTGTGTTAAAGCTACACAACTTGGTCGCCTGCCTGCTGCCTTTCCTCTGCTGCCTCCTCTTCTTCCGCGTTTTTTCCGGGCACCTCTGCCATTACTAACGTCTGGAGCTCGGCGGCCTTTGTTCGCTTCTCATAGCGAGACGACAATTGTTGATGGGATGCAAGACGCATTTTCACCAAAGGCGAGCGAGCGGGCAAACAAAGTTACCGAGTTCCACGCTGGGCCAGCCAGGCGTGCCGGGCCAACAGCAGGGGACGCCGCTCCCCCTGTCACACGTCAGTGAATTGAAATAAAAAGATTTAAAAAATAAGTAGAAAAGCTACAAGGCGGCACTGTAAAATATCCCTGTCGTCGCGCATGTAGAGTGAGTCCTTGAGAATTTTATATTTCCCTGCAAATACTCCCGTCGCAAACCTGGAAGGGAAGCAATCTCATCGTTTTCCTTCTGATGATCCCTTTTCGAAATGGTTCCAAATGGGACTTTGTGCACGCCTGTGTGTGTTTGTGTGTGTGTGCGTGCGTGCGTGCGCGCTCATCTGCGTGCGCGCGCCTGCATTGCAGGGAGGCTGCAGCGATCGCCTCGGGCTGCACTCCTCTGTACGTATCTGATCTGGGCCTAATGAAGCTGAAAGCCTGGCAGTGGCGAGGAGCATCTGCAGAGCCACGCAGAGTGATGGGCATCTCATTCTGCTGCCTCGTCCCAGCGGGGCCACCCACATCTGAGGACCCTGCCTGCTGTTTGCACAGTGACTCGGTGCCCCTGCTGCACGAGGTCGTGCCACATATGCCGCGGATGCCATCTGGAAGGGCCGCTCTGACTGCCACACCGGCTTCAGGACTGGTGATGGGGCCGGCTCAGGCGCCGAGTAGATTGCTTTTCTGTTCAAAGTGTTCCCCCCCCCCCCTCTTCCGCTAGCATACCTCCACAAATACTCAAAGGAAAAATCACTCGGTATTTCTTCCTTACGACTGCTGAACTATATTGTTGCCGTGTGCAGATCTGCTAAAGAGCAGCGACATGATTTCTATATGTTCTATATGTTCACTTCTTCATCCGAGACTCCTAGCATAAGAGCGATTATGGCGTTTTTAGCCCTCTGTTTACAGTCTTCTGTTAAAGCTGATGCTCTTATCGGACCTTCAGCATGTTTTGAAGAGGATGCTGGTGGTGGTTTGACTGGGGCGTAACAAACGCCTGGTTTGGGGTAAGCGTGGCCTAAGTAAGCCCTCTGTGACATAACAAAGGGTTGATTTCCAGGACCGAGTCTCGTAGCATACACTTTTTGAGAACTGTTGTGAAAAAGTTTCCTTTTGAAGCTGCGGAATTGGACTGCTTGGGTTCTAACCCATGACGGAATGAACCGAAACAAGAGATGTGCTTCTGACTTTGTTCAAGGTGAACTGAAGCAGTTTGATATAACTGCATTCAACTGAGCAACAGTGCCGTCTGCTTACGTCGTATCCAAATGACTCCTTGGCAGCCAACCGTTTGCCTTTTAATTTACCTTTCCTTTCTTTCCTTGTTTCTAATTGTTTTTTGCTGCCTCTTTCATGTCGACACACCAATTGCCAGCATCTGGAAGCAATGCCATTACAGCCGCTGATATACGGCAAGCCGGCCCCCGTTGCGGCGAGGGCCAGGGGCCCGGCTTTAACCCGTGCGTCTAAATATAGGCTTAATAACATGTTGCGGGAAAAAAAAAAAACGTTCTGAAAAGCTTACAGTGCAGTCCACAGCAAACAACCCCCCCCCCATCCTACTGCACATATAAACATCAAAATGCTTCGAAATGAGCAGAAGTAGCGTCGCTCCTCCAGTTTCCATCTCTCTCTCTCTCTCTCTCTCTCTCTCTCTCTCTCTCTCTGTAATGAGGAGCGCAGTGGAAGGATGAATGTCTGACCATTTGCTTTTCGAGCTACATTAAGCAGCGAGCCAGCAGAGACGTTCCTCGGCAGATTTCATAACAGTGGTGTAATAATAACCGTAAGAAAAAAACGAGACCTCTAACCGGGATGCACTGCAGCCACGTCTGAAAGGACAGAATGATAAACTCAGGCCTTCTTCGTCTTCTTCTTCTTCGTCTTCTTCGTCTTCTTCTTCTTCGTCTTCTTCTTCTTCAACCCTCTCAGTCTAGTTCAGTTGTTGTTCGGTGTTGCTAATGATGCTAATGTGCGTCGGCGTAACGACAATGGGAGCCAGTCACAGTCGAGAGACACGTGAGGAAACTGAAACAGTCGTTTCAGTTCACATAGAGAGAGAGGGAGAGAGAGAGAGAGAGAGAGAGAGAGAGAGAGAGAGAGCTGGATGGAGTCTGCTGGATGAATGCGGGAGTCCTCCTCCCAACCTCGCCCCGGTGCCGACGCACTGAACGCCGTCTGGCTGGGAGCGCCGTGCCAGGACGCTTTAGCATCAGTTTGTTGCCGGCTCAATTCTGGTGTCAATTAGTCTAGATTACCTCGCAGGAAATCAAATTACGGCGCCGATGCCGAGGTGTTATTTATCAAAATTTGCACGCCCGCAAGACGCGGCATACATAACGGAGCCTGGCGGAGCTTTTTTTGTTTTTACACCTTTTTTTTTTTTTTTTTGGAACATTCCTCCCCCTCACCCCCCACGCGGTCCAGACCTGTGACCCCTGTGTTTTTGCAGCGGGGTGGGTTTTTTTTTCTATTGAGAGCGTCTGGCCCACTGTCTTTTATGGAACGTCCTCCCGCGGTTCCTAATTACCTTTAGGTTTTATGGCCGGACCTGTGTCAGTCCCCCGCTCAATTTGTTCCCGTGAAATATGGCTCGGCCTTGGGTTCAAGCAGGGGCAGAACACTGCGGCGCATTGATTAATCAAGGCGCCGCAGGTTGAGCCTCCGTTCTCGGGGAAGTCGATGCCGCGACGGCTCCTCCACCTGAGGCCAAGTCGCCTGCCGTCCTTTAATTTATTTCCTTCCCTTCCCTCGTCTCCCGCCCTTGCAGTAAGTGTTTGTGTTAGAGAAAAAAAAAAAAACAGCTGACCTGAGTTTTTCTCAGCATAAAAAAAAAAGACAAAAAACAGAGCCTCCGGACACGCGAGGAGGTGTTTGTGCGTTCGCGGGGGGAGGGGGGGGCAGCGGAGCGACGTTGTGGTCAGCGCGAGCGTAGACGTGACAGATGTGGCCAAAGGTTCAGATCTCGACCCTGCGGGCGCTCGCCGCAAGAGCTGCTCTGCGTCGCGGCAGACGAGGGCGTTTAGCCGGCCGCCAGGAACGTCGGGGGAATGTCGCGAATGTCGACGGGAGACAAAGTTTGCAGGAGGAGCGTTTCGCGGTGTAATGACGGAAGAAAAAAATCCTCGGAATATCCCGACCTGCTCCATACGTTAGCGGGCGGCGGGGTTGATGGGGGGTGCCGGTTTGCAGAATATAAAAAGTGAAACCCGTTTAGCGGAGCAATTTGACTCTGCGAGATTATCTAAGCGCCTTCGACGGCTCCTCAGTTCGCCTTATTAGGGAAGTACCCGGCTTAGCACGAGCAGCGAGACAATTACAAAGACAATTTCACGGGGAGGGTTTCCATAATCATCAATGCATGCTGGGAGCCCGTATCGGAGTAACTTTCATTTGGACTGAAGAGAATTCATTTGTAGTTTTTAACTCACAATGCAGCCATTAGCGAATGCACTCAATCACAGATGTAAAAAAAAAAAAAGAGAGAGAGAGAGAGAGAGGAGAAGAAGAGAAAAAGCGTGGTATTGGGGTGATGGAAAATAAAAAGTGAGGAGGAAAATGTGAAAAACAACATGCAAATTAAAGCCTTTCAGCTCAAGTTAATGAGGGACTTAAATGATTCATCCAGCGCATTAAGTGCCGCCTTTTCAGTTCACATTGTCGGGTCCGAACCTCGCGCGGGAAAAACAACAACAACAAAAAAAACAAAAACAAATTTGCAAGAGTTCGTACTCATTTGTTTTAAAGCGGCCGTGTCAACACAGTGTCACAGCTTTAGCCTGCAACCGTGAAGTCGACCTTCACTGTGTCTCCATCAGGGGCGCACCTTGCCGCCGCCAGCGGTCTCATCGAACATCTAACTGACCATTTTCAAAAGTGTTTGTGCGAAATTTAGCGTAGATTCACGTCCACTTTTACGTTTTGCGCATGACTTCCTCTTTGTGTGTTTTCGTTCAACCGAAGCGCCACCGACGGGCGAGCTACTGGCAGCTGACGCCCGCTACGCCAGGCCGGCCGGTTTGTTTTGATGAGAACACAACACGCCTTAATGAATGGAAATGAATGTATGTTTATGGGATGAAAAAAAAAAAATAGCACATAATTACACTATTACCCCTGATGATACAGGTATGCCGCCCCACCCTCCCGCCCGAGCAAACATCAAGGTCTCCCCCTTTGCAAATATTTCCTTGAGGTTACTTTGTAAACAAATTAAATATCATTAAGGGGAGGAGGGGGTGGGGGGGTGGGGGGGGGGGGGGTTGACTGGAGGTAAACAGGACCATGCCTGCCGTGCGCTCTCTGGTGCTACCCAGTCATTGATTTATTTTATTCTTTTAACCCCCCCCCCCAGCTAAATATAATGCAATTCAACCCCATCGTTCGTTTGACTTAAAGCATAGCAGGCGACCCGGCATTAGCGCTGGATGATGCATTGCGCTGATTGTGATTGGTCCGAACGAGGATGCATTTCCCCTTAGCTTTGGCTTTATTGTGTTTAGAATATCATTGCTTAATGATGGCTGCTGATAAATGAGTTTGCGCCGCGCCGTGATGGACGTGGCTATTACGGCGGGTAAGGGAGAAGGGAGACCCCCCCCCCTCCCCCCTGCCCCCCACATCCATCCACCCACCCACCGCAATTAGTTTTAGCCAGATCAGAGGGGTGTTGGCATAATGACCTGATTGTGGCAGCTCATTCTGTTCCTCATCTCTAATCACGGGAGCCGCCGGCACCTTTCGCTCTCTTCTCCCTCCAGGTCGGGGAGGGGCGGGGGTGGGGGTGGGGTATTAATATAAACAAATAGCGAGTGATGGAAGCGAGCGTCACGCGGGCCAGAGTGACCACTCCGTGCGCGCGGGGGGGCCCCTCGCTTAAGCGAGCGCAATTACACAGTAAGTTTGATCGGCGGCGATAGACAAAACAGCAGAAGCTCATAAATATGGATGGAGGGTCTGAGAAAATAAATTAACGGGGCCTGGCCTCTCGGCTGCCCCACTTAGACTGTCAATTAGGGGCCTGACAGGAGCCTCGCGAATGAGCCACACACACACACACGCGAGCGCGCACCCGCGCGGGTGACACGTGCAGCGCAACGCACGCACCCGCAACGCACGCACACACCAGCGGTCATTAAAGTGCGCGTCGGGGAGCGTTGCAGAGCCATGCAGCAGTCACCTGCTTCATTATCGGCGGGCAGAGTTCATGCTTTCTGACATGTATCAAGAGCTGGCGGTTATTGAGCAGCGTCAACCCGCCGGTGCACAAAAACCCAGCGCAGGGGAGAAGGTGGTGGAGTGAAGGATGGGCGGGGGGGGGGGGGGAGGAAAAAACTCACACTCGAAAGTTGTGCGGAAGCCACTTCAGCAGATACAGTTCGCGGCTCTTCAGCGAGAAAATGGCAAAATAAATGGATAATGATAACAGTGGATGGATCTTGCTGAAACTTTTAATAGCAGGTTTGCAGGATTTCCGACCACTGTAGAAAAGAAATTATACTAATAGGAATAATAATAATAAAAAAAAAAATGAACAAACAAAATAAAAGGCCCAAAACCTGGAGCTTAAGCGACAAATTTCGGGAGCTAATGAGCGTGAAATCCGTGCGGAGGCGCAGTGCAGTTTTCCTCCCCGCCAAATGCGGCTTGTTGACGTTGCTAATGCGACTCGTTTATCCAGCGCGCGTGCCGGAGCAGAAATCCTGTTTGCACACGCTGGAGAACGGAAGACGGAGCAAAGGTGTCTGAAGAAAACATACAGATTTGTCAGGGCTTTTTTTTTTCAATTTTTTGTTCTCACCTGCTGTGAAAATGTAAAAAGCAATACCAAGTGTGTGCGGGTGCTCCTCAGCCTGCACTGACACAGCGGGAGGGTGATGTCCTCCGTACCTGGAAAACTTTCCCTGGAAGCTTTAAATCCAGCGAGGAAATGCTAAAACTGACTGAGGCTTGTTTTAAAATAGAATGAAAACGCTTTTTTTTTTTATACAAGCTTTGCTGCCATGAATCTTTGCACCTGTGCATGAAACAAACCGACTCTCCGCATCAGCCTGATGGGGACTTTTCCCTTTCTTTTTGTTGCCTCCTCCAGGTTTCAAAGGTCATGTGACTACTTGATGTGTGTGAAGGTGGAATCGTGAGAGACGAGGCTCAAGTCACGGCCAAGGGGGAAGGGGAACAAGGAAAAGGAAGCTTCGCCTGGGCTGAGGGAGGTGAGTGAGCGCTCTCAGATGTTTGACACTCACACTGTGTCCACATTCACGGTGACTGGGATTATGCTGGATTATGCCGGGGCAGCGGTTCTCTTTGGAAGGTCTCATACCGGGAAGCAGAACAGACGGTGTCATGTAGCGTCGCTGCGTTACAGTTCAGTCCAGATCTTTATAAAGGTTTTATGATATCTTCCACCCTGGGTTATTTTTTTTTTAAGCCGGTTTTGAATCAAATGAACTCGGCGAGGGCTGTGAAATCAGAGCCCGAGGAGCCTTTTTTTTTTTTTTTTTGTGCCTTTAAGCCTCTAAATGCATGCATCTGTCACTCCAGCTGGATTTGCGGGATTGTGTTACTTGGTCTCGTGGGTACCTGAGGCAGCGGTCCCTCTCACCCGGACTCCTGACTAGTTCTCAAGCTCCCATTCTAAACACATTAGAACATCTTTATATGGATTTTTTTTTTTCATCCCGTACTGACATGAAGCAGCCTCGTGCAGTTAATCGGCCTCTGTAGTTCTCCGGCGAAATAATAATAAAAAAAGATACTTAGCCCTCTGTTTATAGCCCTCTGAATAAAACCCTTGCCTGGCCCTGCTGCATCACTCTGTGCAGAACCAAGAGGCAGCTGAGCTGGGCCTGCTAGGGTCGTTGACTTTAGCCTGAGTTGACCTGTTCCCTTTGCGACATCACAAGTGGGCGGATCCCAGAAGTGTTTTAGCGGAGGAGCAATTTAAGCGGAGGATGATTCCTCATAAACACACCTGATCTTGCCGCGGGAGACCACTCGGGAGGTCAATTCTCTGGCCTAATGAACTCGTGAACTTTAAATTCAACTCTTCCTTCGAGAAGTATTACAAATGCACGTCTAACCTAATCACAACTTTGAATGCAAAGTTGTTTCTTCTTCTTCTTTCTTCACCTCCTCCGAACACTTGGTTCAATTCAGTTGTAATAAGAGCCCGTTAAACAATTAGCAGCGCCGATAAAGAGCCGCTCCGCTGCTCAGACTCGGTTGCGCAGAGCAAAACCTCCACCTAATAATGACACCGAGGTGACAACCCGGAACAAATTGACTGGCCTCGTGGCGAGAAAACCTGCTTCATGCGCACTCACCGGGCCACTTTATTAGGTACCCGGCTCTAGCCAGGTGCAGCTAACGAAATTGGCCGGTGATCGGCGGGAAGTCGTGCGTCCCCCGACCCCCCCCCCCCCTCCCCCCGCTGTGGAGGGTCGGGCAGCACCTGCCAAAAGACACAAAGCGCGGCGATGGATTGGTCGCCGCCGCCGCCGCCAATTCTCCGCGATCGTTAGCTCATTGACAATTTTGTCGGCAAATTACGCGTAATCCTGCCCGCCGCTTTTTCCGGCCAATTTCCTTTGCGGCCCATCAAGTTGTTTACCAGCCGCGTTTGCAAGTCGTGCGGAAATTGGCCTGCGGTCGTCCGCGTCTTGGCATTCTTTCAGCCCGCGCGAGGTGTAACGGCATGGAGGCCGAGCCCGACCCCCGACCCTAACCCTGTTCATCGGAATCACTAGCTGCATTTCCATTACCCCTAGCATTACGCAAAAAAAACCTAATTATCATAATATAATAAAAAACTAAACTTGGAAAAATCTCTCAAATGTGGCTGAAAGGTTTTGATGCTCTCGTGAGGTGGTTTTTCCAGACGTATCCATATAGAGGTATATCGCAAAAGTGTCATGGAAACACTTTTTTTTTTTTAATAAAAAGTATAATAATAAAAAGTAATCAAAGAGAAAAATAGAACAACCATTCTTGACAGTAAACGGAAACAAACTAAAGCAAATGTGAATTACGGCTCATGCGCTTCCCACCATTCTGTTGAAACACCTGCAAATCGCAATTGTACTGTGTTGAAATTTTTGCTTTTATTTTGCGAAAACCTGTCACGGAAACGCAGCTACTGACTGTGTACAGTAAGTTTTTCACTGGACAAATTCAATTGTATTGATGAAATGGCCGAAGGACGTACAACTGATGAATCAGATGAAGTTACACTGACGGCAGTCTAGACTGGCTGCTCGCAAGTGCTGCAAATCCCGATTGCACTCCCCTGAATCTCTGCTCCTGCACGCGGCAGGTTTCCCCGACGTGCGGACATCATTATTGGTCCAAATCAAAAAAAGAAAAAAAAAAAAAAAAGAGAAAAAAAAAAAGGCGCACGGGACGATATGCAAATTTCAATATCTGGACCGCGGCTCCGCTGTGCGGTTCTGAATGGGCGAGCAGATGGACAGATTTCAGTAGCTGCAACTAAAGGATAGATTAGTGGCTAATCTCGTTGCAGGGTCTCTTCTTTCACTCCGAATCGTTCCAGGAAACAAGAGCAGATTTGAAATCCATCCAAATCTAATTAAAACACTCGATACAAAAGGAGCCGTTGCTTTTTTGACAGCTTGATCGGAGGGATGAGGAGCGAGGGAACGAGGGAGGGCCCTCTACTGTAAGAGCCGCCTCGCAGAAGGCTGCACGCCGTGTTGCTCTGGGCAGGAGGTGCCTTTTGTTGTTCCTGGAGACGGAGAGGCATTCCTGATAAATGTGAAAATGTGTCAAAGCTCCTGGGGGGGAAGCCGGGAAAGTACCGGAGGTAGATTTTGGCCTGCTTGGGCATCATTACAGCCATTGTGTGACTGTCAGTAGGTTTGCCCATGTAGCGCTGCCTTTTTATTTTTTTTTATTTTTTTTTTTATTTTTGTGCTGATGCAGTGGATGCTTGGTGGATTACCATTCACCAAGGTGTTGCTATGCAGCCTGCGCTCTCCCGTCCTTCGGATATCAATGAATCTCTGCGGCCCCAAAGCAGTTTCGCTGTTTCTTCCTCTTTTTGGTTCTTAATAGCACAATCTTCCATTCTTCCAACCTACCATATCTACTCTTGCATCATCTTCACATGCATTATCATGCTACCTGCACTAGTTTATGACATTATTTTCTTGTTTCTTTGTAGTGTTGTAGTACTTGAGATTGGTCTTGATCCCAAGACCACTTTTTAAAGGTTTCTGTTCTGTCTCGGCCTCGGACTGGACGGACTGGGGATTTTTGATCCCAGAAGACCAGTCTAGACTCAGCCAACACTGCAATGACAGATAATAATGGAAAAGACTCCAGCTGCTGCAGTTTTACACTCTGTTTGTGACATCCAGTGTGACACACCCTTATTCCTAGTTCATTTATTTTAAATTTTATGAAGCAAAGTTGTTTTTCGGAAAATGGTTCAAAATAGTTGGAAAAGCAACAAAATGCGGAAGAAAATCATTAGAACCTTGCTGAAAAGAGATGTTGCTGTTCGATTTAGAAGCAAACTTTAATTTAAAAGAACTTTTTTTCTGTTTTGTTGTTATTTTTCTTTGATATATAAAGTCTTGGTCCTGTCTTGGTCTCGAACGCCGAATGTCTTGGTCGTGTCCCGATCTCGATGCTCCCTCGTCTTGACAATGTCTTGCTCTCGTTTGGTGCGCTCTTGACTACAACACTGTGTATTTTCCTCCGCTATATGGTCATCAAGCCAGAAGCGGGAGTGAAATTCCTGGTCTGCGTGTGTGATTGTGAATCGGGTTCCATTATGTTAAGAAATAACTGGGCCTCGACCGCCGTCAGCCGGCTGCGAGGCCGCCGGGCACAGCGAGAGAGCGGAGCTAGCCTCGCTCGGACAAGACTTCACATGCTGTCTGACCACGGGCGGGCGAGGGAGGGGGGTGGAGGTGGGGGTGGGTTGGGGGTCGCGAAGGAGAAAAAAAAAAAAGAGTGAAATCAATATTTCTTTACAGGCCTTGGAGGCTCTGAGGGCTTGCTTAACGCCCTAACAACATGCTTTCCAGTGCTGGCTGTCCTGTAAACCTATCGGATCTTTGCAATCTCCTACTCTGCCCGGCGACAGGCCCTCCCAGGCCCCCCTCGCTCATACTTTACTGTCTGGCCCCTCGCGGTCCCCAGCGCCTGCTGCCCGCCCTCCCCCCCCTCCCCCTGCCGGGTCCCCGCAACCTTTCCCTCCCCGCCAGCCACGGCAGCGCTGTTAGCATTGTTAATGGCCATTGTTATGAATGAGGACCTCTGCTCCTCTCTCTTTTTTTGTCTTCATTCGCTCCCCTCTCCTCCTTCTTCTCCTCCTTTTTCCTCTTGCTCCCCTTTGGCAAGCCCGCGGCAGGCAGATGGATAGGCTGCTTGCCTCTCGTCGCGCTATCAGGACGGCCCAGACGTCGGGGCCCGGCTGGGACCGGTGGAACAAAGTAGGAGGAATGACGCCCCAGTGGGGGGAGAAACGGACGGAGTGGGAGGGAAAGGGGTGAGGAGGGGATGTTTGAGGGGGGGGGGGGGGGTGGAGCAAAGATAGAGAGGAAAATAATAATAAAAAAAAAGAGGTGGAAGGAGAGAGGGGGAGGAGTGGGGGCAGTGGACAAGGGTGAAAGAGCAGGGGGTGCAATAGGAGGGAGCAGGTCCGCCCCCGCCCCCTCCTCCCTCCTTCTCCTCCTCCTCCTCCTCCTTCACCTCCTCCCCCTCCTCCCTCCCCTGAATAAATTTGGGGGCTCATTGTGAGCGCTTGCAGGAGAGGAGTGTGGCTGCTGTCTGTGGCAGAGGCCTATATTCTCAGCAGCCCGCCGAGAAGAAAAGACGCACACACTGCCCCTCTGCCGGCCCCCCTGCCGCACTTAGCCCCCCCCCCCCAACCCAACCCAACCCCACCCTGCCGACACCCCGCCTCTCCCTGTCTTTCTCTCCAGCACCCCTGCGTGGTGATGAATGGTGATACTCGCCGAAAGTGAAGCCCGCCGGTGAGCTTTGGCTCCGGCTGGGAGGCGGGGAGAGAGAGGGAGAGAGAGAGAGAGACAGAGAGAGGGAGGGTGAGAGAGAGAGAGAGAGAGAGAGAGAGAGAGAGAGAGAGAGTCCGCCTGCTGGCTGGGAAATCACAGTGGCGACGAACTCGGCAAGAGGGGTGAAAAAAAAGAAAAAAAGGAAAAAGGCCCGTCCTTCAGACGCACACACAGTGCCGGTGCAGGTCATGCAGGACACGGAGCTGCAGTGAAGTCCGCTGACTTAGTTGTAGTTGGGCCTCTCAACTGCACAAAGCACATTGACTGGATTCTCAGTTTTTCGGCGACATTTCAGAACTCAAAGCGACGACTCTGAGTAGTGCAAAACGTCTGGATTTAAACTGGTGACAATGAATTCACAAGGGTTTCAGGAGAGACGAGCGCCTGTCTGGGTGTCGCTGGTGCCGTTGTAGCAGCACCCAGCACCCAAACAGGGACTTCCTGTGCATTCTGAGTCGTGATTGGATGATTTTTGTTTTGGGGGGGGGGCAAAGCTTTCAAAAATTATAAAGGGGTTTGGTTTGCGTAACATTTTTATTTTCTTTGTAAATACTCGTCTGTAACCAGTTTGAAAATGCGTTCTTTCGTAAATTACACCCACTCTGTCTCTCTCTCTCTCTCTCTCTCTCTCTCTCTCACACACACACGAGGCCTTCAGTCCTGGTAGCAGAAAAAAAAGAAAAGCCCAAAACAAAACTAAACAACAAATTAGAATCAGTCGGAAATGTTTCCATGTGACCGCACGGATGTGATTGGCCGCCTGATGCCGCCTTGTGTTCTGCAGCCACCCTTCACTATCGATCTCATTTCTGTGAATCAGGCGTTGTGGTCGAGAGTATCAGCCGAGAGTGTGTGTCTCTCTCTCTCTCTCTCTCTCTCTCACTCTCTCTCTCCCTCTCTCTCTCTCTCTGTCCGACTGCAGAAAGAGGTGCCGGCTGCAAGTTCAGGCACAAATTAAAAAAAAAAAAAAAAAATGCTGACTCAGACGTGGTCGTGACGCTGCTGTCCTGATCCTCGCCGCATTAAAAAAAAAAAAAACGCGGCACAGACTTTTGCCTCATCACCAACTTTTTTTCCCCCTCGTCCTTTTCGCACTCAACATGAAGCGGACCCTTGTTTTTTTTTTTTTTGTTTTTTTTTTAAAGAAGAAATGAAAGGGGGAGAGAAAAGTGGGAGGGGTGAAGGAGGAGGCGGAGAAGAGAGCCCGGGGGCTGGCCTCTGCCCCCCCACCCCCCTCCACCCCCACAGCCTCCCTGGATCCCGGCCATCTGCCACAGCTGCTGCCTGGCTTTAACTGCCACTCTAATTGACAATGAACCCAGAGCCCTGTGATAATTGTGGCTGCTTGGTGACTTGGGCAGGTAATGCCTCCCTTTCAGGATTTATCAGGCCCCATCTGTTCCTCCCAGTGCTATATGTGGCAGAAAAGGGCCCCACACCACCACCACCACCACCGTCCCCTCCCTCAGCCAACCATCAGCACTCACCACTACTTCACCCTCCTCCTCCTCCTCCTCCTCCTCCTCCTCCCCCCCCGTCATGCTTGGTCCTCATGTGCATTGTCATAGCCGACCAATATCCTGCTCCCCCCTCATCTCCCTCCCTCTCTCCCCCCCAACGGCTCCTCCGCCGTCTCCAGTTGCTGAGCAAATATTGGGCTCCTTTTTTTTTTTCTCCCTTTTCTTTTTCTCCTCCGTATTTTTTTTGTGCGCGTGTGAAAGGATGCTTATTAGAGGGCAGCTCCCTCGCCACGGGCTGGCCACGCCCACCGGAGGGCACCGCGCCGCGCAGCGAGGCCGGGCCCCTGTTTGTTCAATCATTAGCCGAGAAGAAAAGAGGCAGCAGCGGCTTTGCAGGAGCCGTCGGCCGCTTCCCTCCCTGCAGCCCCGTGCCGGCAGGGCCGCCGGGAAGCTCACGGTGCTGATAAATCGATGGGCGATCGGCGCGCTGTTCTAAGCGGCAGTCCCAAAGCAAAGTTACAGGAGGATCCATCGTTGATCCCTGACCCACCTGCAGTCAGAGCGCTGAGGGCTCCCTGGGCAAGATGCTGGTTGTCAAATTGCACCCGAAGGCGTCGCTGTGTGTGTGTGTGTGTGTGTGTGTGTGTGTGTGTGTGTGTGTGTGTGTGGGGAGGGAGGGGGGGGGGGGCATGAGCTGGCAGCTGCTGGCACCTCTTGACATGGGTCGTAGCCACCTGTAGCCACGTTTTCGTAAAATTTCATGCATATTTGAGACAAAGTTTTGCAGATGTCAGCAGACAGATTTTTTTTCCCCTGCTAAAATCACAACAAAGAAAAAGAAAAAAAAAAACAAAGTCTGACGAGCAAACGCTGATTTACGAACAAAATACAATGAATCCAACGCTTGCAGCCACTATGTATGAATGAACACGGGTCACGTGATCTGAATGATCACTGCGTGAATTTATTTGGCAAACTCAAAACACATAAAACATTTTTGCATACTGATTAGAGTAAGATGATTTTTTTTTTTTTTTGCCACTCTCACTACAACTGCAATAATGACATCGAGTGATTTTTCTCCCTAGATCTGCAATTCAAATGTCCTTCAAAATATGTCCCAGAGACTCACCCGGTGGGTGAATGTTTCACGGGTTCCAAATGATACCTCTTTTTATTTAGCCTCGGAGAAATCTTAAAAACAAACAAACAAACAAAGAAGCAAACAAAAAAACATTTCCACTTACAGAAGGCGGATCAAGCGAAAGAAGTAAAATCTTGCCGGCTGGAAACACATGAGAGACACGCGGGTCAGAGTTGACTTTTGCACAACGTGGTTCCTTCAGAAGTCCTCCAAACATCAGCGCCGCGGCTCTTCGCGCGCTCCCAGGGATCGCCGTGACGGCAGCGTTTTCCTCGCTCGCCCGTCAAACTCTCGCCCTCGCCGAATGTCTCCCCCTGACGCAACAAACACGGTCTAATAAATAAGGTCATGGCAAATTGAACATCATCCAGTGATGCAGGGGAAGCGAGCGCGGGATGCGGGACGCCACGCCGAATGTTTGTTCTGTTGCCAGATTAATGTCAGATACTGGCAGATAACTGGGAAACACGTCAGCCTCACTTTCCAGAAATGGACAGATCTTGGCCATGTGCTCACCTAATTGTGGCCAGCGTTTCCCCGTCTGTCAGGAGCAGATAGAGTTTCGGAGCCACTGATCAGATATGTATTTATTCACTTAGGGCAGGATTCGGAGCCACACCTTCTGCAGGTTCAAACAGTGCGTGTGTGTGTGTGTGTGAGTGTGTGTGTGTGTTGTTGTTGGGACTGTGTTTTTGGGGGTGTTTCTGCAAATGTAAATCAAGCAGTAGCACTTTATGGAAACATTCCCTCCTCTCGCAGCAAGACGTTTGTCCCGCCCGCCTTATTATTGTCGACTAGCGGCTAACAAACAACAACAACAACAACCACAACAACATGTTCTGGTCGTCCCCCTTCCTGTTTGCGTGTGCTTTGCATAAAGAGAGGGAAGAAAAAGCCCGACACGTTTTTACAAGCCATTAAGCTCGCAAATGTATTCACACATATAAAAGCCAGCCGTCTGTAATTTTTGCATTATTTCGGTGCATTAGGAAGCGGAACGTTTAGCGGAAGCCGTAATTTTGGGGCTTTTGAATGGGAGGCCGGCTGAGGAGGCGCTCTGCAAGCAGGAGTGGCCGGTGGACCCCGGGATATCACAATCGAGACCACCAAAAAAGTAGGCGGGGCTCTGTGGCTGGTATTTTATCATTTAGCACGCTGGTTTGAGTTAAATCAATCTTTGTGTGTGGAGGCATTTTTTCAATGCGAGTATCCTGGAAGCCGTGCACGAGGGTGAACATATTTATTTATTTATTTTAACACCATATTGCTTCCACACGTTTTTTTTCCCCTCCCTCCATCTTCCTAATACCTCTTCGCTTTCAGTGCAGATTTCAGGATTTTGAGTGCAAGGACATCTTTGGGCCATTAAAGCCTCCACCCACCAGATTCAGCAGGCCTGGGATTCTGGAGCAGCCACATCTCTGCCACTCACACACACACACACACACACACACACACACACACACACACACACGCGCGCGCTCACAAATGCATCCCGCTGACACCCAACCGCTCCTAATCCCTCGTCATCATGGCTGCCTGAGCCCTCGGGGTCCCCACCATGTGATTTGTATGTACCGCAGGGTTCTGATGCTGCTATGCTCAGGTGGATTTGTGCGTGTGCTGTTGTTTTTTTTTTTTCCCCCATTATTTATTTATTTTCTTTTTGGCTTGCGGAGAGGCATGTGTGTTTCGAAAACCATTTTTTATAAAACCATCACCTGAATCACCAAGGTTGGGCAATTCAGTTTTAAAGGCTGTCGATTGGACCGCACTCTGTGCCTCTTGGGAGACTTGAATTATTTTTGTATGATGAACCGGTGAAATACCAGTGAAAATACAGGTGATTTTGCTGTTGTTGTTTTTTCTGTGTGTGTGTGTGTGTGTGTGAGGCAGACAACAGCAGCCCAACTGAAAGGAAACCAATAGATAGTCCCAGACATACAGTATAGACCTCAGTCCCAGATATACAGTATAGACCTCAGTCCCAGATATACAGTATAGACCTCAGGACTAAACCAGAATGTCAGCTCTCCAAATAGAATGTTTTTTTTCTTTCTTTCAAACCACCTTGAAAACAGAAAAGAAAAAAAAAACTCAGATATATCAAAGCAACAAACGTGCTCTCCTTTATCTGCGGTATATGATATAATACGTTGTGATGCAATACAATCTAATTACATATGATGCGGTGCACCATTCTTCTGAAAATCCTGCGTTTTGAAAGCCGTTTTTCAATAGCATAAAAAAAAAATATATATATATATATATATATATATATATGATGCAATGCGATGCAACACACTGTGATGTGATGTGATGCCATACAGTTTATTGAGAAGGACAAATGCATAAATAATCACAGAGGGCACAGAGGACATTTACAGTTGGACAACTGATTTACTGTTGGAATTTTGAAGTCCTGCGGCCTCCACAGGTCTGACGCCCCCTTGGGGACGCTGCCGCCAAACGCCGCCGCTCCAGCTGCTTTAGCCCTGGACAGTCAGCGCTGTGCGGTTTGGCGGTACTTTGCCACAGTTTGTGTTCAAATGGATCTCTAAGTCGATCTCCCAGATGCCGGCTTTAATAAAACGCGGCGCACGTTAAAGTGGCGCTTGGCGTCGCGCTTCAACATTTCAGAAAAAACGGAATCGAAAGCGGCGGCGTGGGATTCAACCCCGGTTCCTAAGCACATCATTCCCACAGACATATTTAATAAATGTGCTTATTCCATATTCCGCTCTTTTCTCTTTTTTTTGCGGGGTTGTAAAATTCAAACAGCTGTGCTCTGCGAGGCAAAGGATCTGCGCGACGGCTTTTAGGGATGTCATGTGTCGGATCAGGCTAATTAAACACGAGCACGAGGAGGAGAAGGAGAAGAAGAAGAAGAAGAAAAAAAAAAAAGAAAGCGCTCTCGGAGCTCTCCGACTCGCATTAGAAGTGAGGACAAAGGCAATGACATGATCTTAATCAAAATGACAAGAACATTAAAAATGTAGCATTGCTCAACACAGGCAAAAGATAAGAATCGATTTGGGCTGCTGATGATGGTTATCACCATTAATTATTGAGCTGCTTCTCGGCGTCGTCATATAAGTGCACAGCTGCATCCTTCAGGGAAGCGACGGGAACATCTCTCTCCCCGCTAATGTACAATATGAGTCCCCCGCCCGTTATCATACACGTTGAGGACCCCCCCGGCCAAATTCACACTTACAACTTCTACATGTAAACATAACATGGTCGCTGCCTCCCTGTGCAGACCGGCCGTCTCTCTCTCTCTCTTCTCTCTCTCTCTCTCTCTGACAGGCTTCGTTGTTTTCCGCCCTCCTTCCTCCCCCCCCACCCCCCCGTCGGTCTCCATCTACCGCCGTGCGATAGCGCACATCTGCAGCCCTCTCCCGTAATAACCACACGTGTCCCATGTGCCGCGTGCCCGCCTGTGATCCTGCGAGCCCCCATCAGAAGCGCCCGCTCCCGCTGCCGCGCCCGCGCTCCCTCTAGGTGCATTAATCCGACAGGCAAGGCTGGATGCCGCGGGGCCCGGGGCCAAGCTATCTGCAGCCTCGGCCCTCTCAGGATGGCCCCCCCTCGCTCGGGCTGAGGAGCTCCCCACTGACCCGCCGGGGCTACAGAGGCACCGAGATTAGCGGCTTTGTAACTTTGTATCTGTCACAGGCCAGCGCCGTGGGCTCGGACAGGCCTGGATTAGCGCAGAGGAGACGGCTATTCTGCATTTCACACAAAGCTAAGAAGGGATTCTGGATTCCTGTCGCTGTCAGGTGGGACTACCGGGATGGCGGGGGGGGGGTGGATCTCCCGGGTGAAAGTTTTCCATGATTTCGAGACGGTGCGCGCGCTCGCCTCTGTCTCGGGATTGTTTGAAGTCGAATTAAAATCAAGATTTGAGGTAATCCAATGGTTTGGAGAGCTCGGCTGAGCGGAGCGGCACGGGCGAGGAGAGCCGAGCGCGGTTCAGTCGCACCGCAGCTGGGGTTTGTTGACAAAGAGAAACTCCTCAGCTGTGGAGCAAAATATCTGGTCCAAGCACAGCACCCGGTTCGGGAAGGTGCTTTCTAGTTTTGTCCCGTTGGTTGCTGCCCGTTGCACTTCCTGGATGGTTTTATTGGCCGTCACGTACTGTAGTGTGCGAGTTACTGCACGGCTGTTTGGAGTGCTACAAGTTACCATGCTGAAAATGTAATTGTACTGTAACTGTTACAATTACTTATACAAAGTAAAATCAAGCAATTAGTTACTTTAGTTACTTAAACTAAAGTAAAGTAACTAAACTAAAGTTACTAAAGTAAAGTAACTAATTACTAATTAGTAAAGTAACTGATGTAATTAGTTACTTTACTAAAGTAAAGTAACGTCAGTAAACTAATTATTTACTTTCCAAATGTAAGGTAACTCATTACATTTTAGTATATTTTGATTACTTTTCCAAATTTCGAATAAATGTTCTCTACTGTTAAGACCTAATGGTGTTAAACTTGAAGCTGCACTGAAAACAGATCAACTGGCAGGCGAGTGGTGGGGACTTACGAACTTGACAGGAGAACCAATCAGAAGCATCATAATAGTGTCAGTGGAGGGAAACAGAAAAGGACGGTGATCAGGTGCCAGGTCACTGCGCAGGAAAACCATTCAAAGCAACACAAATGAAATTGTTAAACATGTTAACAAAAAATGGTCAGATGTAATCAAAATTGTAATCATGAATAATTCCACAAGGAACTGTAATTTAATTGCACATTTCATCCCAGTAGTGTGACTGACTACAATTATCCTTATTTTGGAACCAAATCTTAAGTTAGATCTAACTTGTTCTACAACACTGCCTGTTTGAGTGTGGATGTGTTCGATTGGACAACTTTGTCGTTCATTTACTCTACTTTGTACTTTGTGGTTATTTCATTGATCTCGATTGTATGTTGTGAAGCCCTGCGCTTGAAACGCGCTTTATTGGTGAAGCTCGACTTGACAGTTATTTTCCTTCACAGCTATTTGGTTTTGGACTCCTGCCCGCGTTTTAAACATGCGCTTCTCTCTGACACAGCCTCTCTCCTGGGCTCCGATGGAACGTCGTTTGCACCGCGAGCCGACTGCGCGCTTGCAATGTCTCTCTCATTCAGCCGGCCACAATAGGGTTTTTTTTTTTTTTTTTTTTTTCTGGGGACACAAACACGATGCTAATCCAGCACTTCATCACGGCAAACAATGCGGCGGCGGACGCTGAATATGAAGATGAGCGTTGCGGCTGAATGGCGTGAATAGCTGCAGGTTGCAGGTGTCGCTGACAGCGGCGGGGCATTACCATATGCTGCCGTCGTTGTCATTAGCCGACTGATTTGTCGGTCAGGGGACCCCGACACGACGGGGCAGGCGGCGCTCATTTATCACAAACGTAAATCAGCGGCTTTCGCAAAGAATCCTCGGCCTCCTTTCTCGTCGAGGCTCCAAGCGTCTGCGCTGTTCTTCGATTATCAGGAGTCCTTTAGTGGCTTCTTTCTCCCCCGCTTTGGCGTAATGGTGTCGAGGTTAAAAGCCCGGGGAGCAGCACTTACCTTGCATATTCCCAAATTCCCGGGCTTGGGCTTTCGGAGAGGCGGCCTCCGACGGCGGAACGCCGCCAGGCGTGTTTGCTCGGCTGCGCCCCCGCCCTTAAACGCCGCCGTCGCCGCCGTGCTTTATGTATTTGTTTTTAAAGTCAAAGCAGCCTCTGACGGCTCGACGTCCTAATGCACTGTCATTGTCGATGCGCATCCTGCCGGCTATACATGACTGTCGGTATAAATCCTGCATGCTGCTGCATAATGTATGTGTGGGCCTATAATGTATACGTGGCACACAGCGTACATTATAGATCCACCTCAGGTCTGTGTGTGTGTGTGTGTGTGTGTGTGTGTGTGTGTGTGTGTAACCTGCGCTGAGGTCCTGCCTGCAGTTTTGACACTCCGTTTCAGCCGGTTACTCACTTCTGGTGCGATAAAGTCTGGCCACTTTATCGCTGTCGACGGCTTTAGATTTCCCGGTTTTCGTCTTTCCCCCCCTTGGATGCCCTCGGAATCCACCACCGCCTTTCGCTCGGCCGTGGCGCCGCGTCGCTAAATGTCTTTGGACAGCTGGACTCATCAGCGCCTCGTCGGCTCGGCGAGAGTCGTTGCTTGACGGTCGCCGCTTATGCCGTGTCACATCCAATCCTCGGGCCGCTGCCGCTAAAACAGCGGCGCTTCCCTTTAACCGCAGCCGGTTCTGGAGTACGACCCGCACCCGGCAGCCTTCGGGGCGCCTGTCTGGTGCATCGGAAGACGGACACGAGGTCAACGAGCACCGAAGGCGCTGTTTGCGCGGCGGCTGTGCTATATGTTCGCCAGTGCATTTGTGTGTGTGTTTGCTCGCAGTTGCCCCGCAGGGCCCCCTCGTCCCCTTTCAACCAAACATTTCAAAGTGAGAGGGCCCGTTGGAGAATCAGTCCAGCCTTTGAAGTCCGTTATAAATAAGACGGCGAGGGGATCCTGCATGGGCAGTGATCCCGGATCGCCGCTTTAAAGGGGCCTCGATGCGCACGGGTCATTGGCTTAAGATGACTTATTAGCGCGCACACGCCGCAGGTAATGGAGGCGTAGTTATACAAGCTCGCACTTTGCATGCCATGACTATTCAACCTTCAACGGCTCCCCTCCGCCGAGCTCCAAGAGCAGCGGGCTCAGGGGAGCGAGGCCGACGGGAGGGCGCAAAGGAGCCGCCGTCGGGGGCGGAGCGCGCAGGCGCAAAAGATGAAAGACAATGCAATCAATAAGATATATAAGATAACAAATAATGCCCTGGGTATCTCATTAATCGTAACGCAGGCTTATTATGCTGAGGTTTGTAAAGCCGGGTCACTTTGGTTCTCCTCTTTATTGAGATACCGGCCGAGGTGAAAGGAGGTAAAACACCGGCGAGACTGAAAGTTGCTGCACTTTCAGCAGAAACGCGAGGCAGAAGGTCACCCGGCCTCATGGGGAGCCCGTTGTTTTGCAAACTGAGGAAGACTGTTGTTGTTGCATCCAAGGAGTGCATTTACAGGTACATTGCAGAAATATACCTCTGCATTTATTATTATGATATATATATATATATATTTTTTTTTTTTTTTTTTTCACAATCAATTGATGCAGTGTGACTGATATAGGACTGTTTCACATTGGTTGCCTGCCCAGCACCTTCTTGTGACTGCTGTAAAGCAAAGGTTATAGCCCTGCACCAGGCTAGCGGGACGCACTGCGTCCATGGCGGAGGTGTCATTTCCCCTCTTACAAGTCACAAAGTCATTCAAGTGATTGAATTGTAAAGATTGTAAAGGTTGCTGCGCCGAGATGGGCAGCAGTCGCTGCGTCCAGAAAGATAATGCAACAAAAAGCAACACAGTGTCTTGCAAAATAGTACAAGTAGTTCCCAGAGCTGTTGTATTATCCAGTTAATGTACTTGTAACAGGGAGAAGAGCGCCCCGGGCTCTGAGACAGCTTGTCTGGTCCGGTCGGCCTTGGCTGCCTGCCCAGCAACCTATGGCAAACAAACACTTTGCTGTACACTAACGCTTCACATATACCGGCAGAACAAAAACGAGCCAGCGAGCTTTGCTAATTTCTGTTTGCTCGTGACGGCACAGGCGAGGAAAGTAGATGTTGCCGAAGGGATCGAAGCGCATCAGGAGGAAGAGTAGCTGAGCAAGGCACGCTGACAAGACACACTGAGCGAATGGCAGCAGTGTCAGTCTCCCTTTTACGAGCCAATGATCCATTTAAAATGATTTTGAAGCCGTCGCTTCGCAGCTAGCATTTCAAAATAGCGTTGCGTCAAGAGATGACTTTTCTCCTCAGTGCACAATTAGGTGCTCAGGTGCGCCGCATGGGGGCGTTTAAAGCCCTGGCCAAGAGCAACGTGAAGAATCCACGCGGCCACGGAGGAAGGCGGTCTTTGTCGCCACACCGGCACTGCGCGTGTTGTTCGGCGAGTTGCCGCGTGTTATTGCAGACGCGCCGATGACATTGGACCTTCCGTCATTCCTCCCCTCATGCGTAAGAGGAAGAAAATGATAGCTTATCCCCCCCCGTGCCCTTGAAGGCAAGGTGTCTCTACATAGTATATCCATCACAATCAACACCAGATCATTTATATTAAATGCTGTCTTCTCCCCCCTCCCTCTCCCTCTCCTCCCCCCCCCCCCCCCCCGTCTTCCTCCTCCTCCTCCTCCTCCTCCTCCTCCTCCTTGTTTTTATGTATAAAACTCCACCCCATAACATCCCGTTTGGAAATTGGAGAGTGAATTTAAACGGAGCAATAAACAGCGATTGTCGCGCACAACCTGTCCCTCTAATTTACGGCCGGCCACCGGGGCTAAGGAGAGAGGAAGGTTGGGAGTCCGGATGCATAATGACCTACACAATTCCACCTGATCTCTATTCTCAGGGTACCGGCAGCCTCCTGCCATGAAGGTGCATGAAATCCATTAGCAAGGGCCCTCCAGTTTACAAAGAGTAATATTGCAATTTCCATAAATGCAGTGTCTGTTGGTCTTTCCATTAATCTTGATGACATTTAAGCGTGATGATTTATTTATATATATATGTGGACACGCGGCCGCTTTTAATATCAAATTAATAAAATGAGCCGTTATTAGCATAAACTGTGGTGCGGCCGTGATTGGGACGGCAGTCCCGCTGTAACCGGGTCAACAGCCAGATTAATCCTCATTCTAAATTGGCAGAGGGATTCGCTGACTGCTTGCAAAAGATGTTGACGGTTGCATACGACGCTAAAGAAAATTATACCTGTGTGTGTGTGTGCGCGTGTGTGTGTGTGTGAGTGTGTGAACTGGGAATGATGTAGTTATAGTGTCTCTTGGTTTATTATCTGGAAATTTCCCCTACTTTTTTTTTTTTCATTTTTTTCAACATTTTACAGGAATGTACCCTAATGACTGCGAGTGGGAATAGCCGGGGACACGCAAGCAATTATGAAGCAAGATGAATGTCCCAAATTCAAAGAACGCCACGACTCCGACGAGGAAAGGAGGGAGAGAGCGGGAGAGAGAAGGAGAGAGCGGGAGAGAGAGAGAGAGAGAGAGAAAAACATGTGTAATGAATCCGTATTACAAAGCATTCCGCTGCTCGGCTTAAACGCGTCCGCAATTACCCGGCACATTCTGAGCCCCGGAATCAGCTTAGTGACTTACAAGCATGACATCACCTTGCCATGGTAAAGTGCTGATTCACGCACAATTCGCCACACAATCGTCTGCGCCCGGCGGATCGCTGAACCCCCCCCCCCCACCACCACCACCTCCCGCCTCCCAAATGTCATCGAGTGCGGCGTGCCAAATGGCCTTCGCCTTCGCATTAGTCTGCGTGCGGACAGAGAGGAATGTTGCCTCCGTCAGACGCTGATCAGTGAGTTCCACGACGTTGCCCTCGCGTGCGTCGGCGCATACGCGCGTCGGTATGGACCGTTTTTTTTCCATGAATTGGAAATTTTCCATCCCTGGAATTTTCATATGACTAATGGCATATTGTTTTCTCGACTTACAAAGACTGATAAGGCGGCGGCGGCGCCGTAAATAGGCGAGCGGGGCGAGGCTCATTAATAAGCTAACGCTCACATTCCTCTTCCCGCCGTGTGATCGGTGGCTGTTGGTTTTATCGCGGGATTTGCTGCTCGGAGTGGCAAATAGCCGAGCGCCGTATAATTGATTGAGATCCTGGCGCCGCCGCCGCCGCCGCCTCCTGGATGGCAGCCGACGTGAGCTCGCGCGATGGATAATGCAGGGCTTTGACCCGGGACCCCGGCGAGCCGCCGCTCACCTATAAAAATTTCCATGGCTGATTAGTGCGGAAATTGCGTCGCCTTATTAGGCCTGAATTCAGCTGCGCCAGCGGAGGGGTGTGAGCGTGCATGTTAAGAGCTGTTTAAGAAGGATGGGGGTGGGGGTGGGAGGGCACCTAGAATTTGTTGGTGAAGTCAGGGTGTGACCTGGCATGCCAGTGCGCGGGCACACGCACACGCGCGTGCGCACGCACATGCACGGAGGCAATCTGAATGTGGTCCACCCCACCACATCATTTCACTGAGCAGCGAGATGCTTGAATGAAGATGGATAGGATTTCCCGGAATGCAATCCGGAGGAGGCTGCTGGTCATTGCCGGACCCCCCCCCTCCACCCAGCCCCCACTCCTCCACCCCTCCAGGTTTCCGTGCGCGCTGTCACTTAGTCCCCCAGCCGCTGAGCGAGCGAGCGGCGGCTCTGAAGGCGATGGGCTCTGCGTGCCCTTGATTCCCCCTTTGCAAAGGGAAATTGCCGGGGATGCTGCGGAGAAGCCACACACTCGCCGCTGAGCCTTTTTTTTCTTTTTTTCTTTTTTGCAAATGACCAAAGTCAAGGTCTCGGTCACTTTGGTGTTTGCGCCCCTCCGTCCCCTTGTCCGGCTCAGCTGATCAATATGTCACCGAGCGCAGCCCAATCAAAGTGAAATACACGGGACACGCCTCCTAATAACGTATTTGCGGCCATAAATGTAAAGATTAACGATAACAAATGACCGGGCCGGCCTTATGTATGCCCCGGCGCTCTCCCAATGCATGAAATTTCAGGCTCGCTCGCTGCTTGTCTTCAGGTTCATTACCTCCACATGGGAGCACTGGCTGGGTGGCTGGGCGGCTAGGTGGGAGAGGGGGGCGGGGGGGCGTTTCAATCATACCACCCCAAAATATAACTCCATGCAGCACACAAACACATGCACGCACGCACGCACACACACACACACCGCACGCGCGGCCTCCCATTCCCATAATGAAAACATTGGTTAGGTGCACATTAATCAATGGGGACACCAGGTTCTATAAAATCCAAATGGGATAAACATCCCTTGAGCATTCATTACCATTTTGTGTCAGTCTGGAGTAAAAAAAAAAAAAAAAGGAAATTTAAGAAAAAATGAATTAGTTTATTGATTCTAACACACATTTCAATAAAACATGCAAGAAAAGAGGGCGTGCACCTCAACAACAACGAAAAATATACTTTGTGTGCATCATAAAGATATTATAACTGACCCCTTGCAAGAATGATACTGCATTCTGTTATTTATATATATAAGAGAGAGAGCTAAACCCAATAGGCCATTTAACATAAGCCCATAAATGCAAATTGCGACAAAGCACAGATATAATGTGAATGTAGGTTACAACTGCATCGTAAATATTGACACAGTAAAGTGTGATACGTGCTGAAATGGAACCTTGTAAAAGCAGAGGTTGTGACCCTGATTGTAATGGGAGGAAAAGCGAGACCCACAAAAGAGCAAATTCCCTCCTATAACAACGCCTTACCGCCAACCTTCAATGTATTTTACAGCGCCGGTCCATTTTCACTCTTGGCTATATTGTTTTTGAACATCTGGAGCAGTTGCTGGCTAATTGTAGATGCCCTCTATAGCCGCGCACCCTTGTTTTTTTAATGTATTCTCCACTTGGGGCTGTTGCTGTGAGGCAGTGTTAAGCCGAAGCAGGACATGCGGTTATTAGAGATTCCACAGCCTAGGAACAGAGCTGACCTAAGGGGGAGAGCAGGGGGGTAGGGTGGAGAGAAAGACAAGGGGGATGAATTGACACGCAGAGGCTCTCGGTGCTATTGGCCAGCAGCTGAAGAACCCTTAATCAAATGACAGGGCTGCTCTGAATGGCTTCTATGGGGCCTCGGTCGACCTCAGGAGGCCGGCAGCTGGATGGAAGCTCCCTAGCGCAGACGCCAGAGCACACCCAGGGTCTTAAATGAGACGGGAAAAAAAGAACCCGGCCCCGACTCATTGAGTTTTAGAGGGTATGCATTATTTTTTTAAAGTGCTCCCTTAAAAGCATGTGCACTTGTTCTCGCTGTGAAGTGAATATACACAGAGGACAGATGTAGACTACTTTACACGACACAGGAACACATGTCGCAACATGTTCAACTCATTATGAAAAACTCCCTCTATCGATGTTTTTTCACCAACAATGTGTCAATAGCTGCGTTTCCTTCAGAATTTTTCGCAAAATAAAAGTGATGTTTTGAATATTTCGACAAAGCACAATTGCGGCGTTTGCAGGGCTTTCCATTCAATGGTGTTAAGCGCATAAGCCGTAAAATCTCGTCCCGCGAGATTTACGAGAATTACTTTTGCTTTTGTTTGTTTCCATTTGATTCCTGTCAAGAATCACAATATTTTTCTGTCTTATTACTTGTAAAAAAAATATTGCGTCTACTCCTCCGTCCAAACATAACGCGCCATTTAAATCTGAAAAAAGTGTTTCCATTACACTTTTGCAGTATACCTATATTGATACGTCTGAAAAACCTCCTCATAAGAGTGTCAAAACCTTTTTTTTACTCAGTTTTTTATTGCAATATTTAGGTTTTGCTCAATCCCAGGGGTCATGGAAATGCAGCTAATGACATGCAAAAAGGTCCAACTAAGCATCACTTTCAGAAGGAACATTTCAGCAGTAGGTTGCAAACACAGGGCTAAATACGCTGTTTGTTGGATGATAAATAACAGGCCTTCAACGGATAGAAAATGGGACCTTTAAGTCCTCTTCTCAGCCGTGTTTTGCACTCTTGACATTTTTCTTTCCTCCGATGCAGTGGCGACGTGTCAGAGCACGACCAGTAAATAAACACCAGCGACGACGGAGGCCCAGGCGCTTATCGCCACCGCCGCCCACAGCGGCGATGAGCCTCAGTGAGGGACGGGGAGCAGTTGCCCTTTACTGTGGTGCAAATTACATGCAGAAGAGGCATGTCAGACATGTGTGACTGTTGGCCTATGAATACATAGGCGGCAATCAACATTGTTTAAAATGCTCATTTGCATATGCATGCGCCATTAATTCTATGCAAATGAGGCAGCAGGGACTGCGCCAGTGTGACTCTCCTTGTAACCCAATGGTATAGCTGTCAGAGGAAGGTTACAAAGGGACGCAAAGTCATTAGTTTGTTGCCGTCCCTATATTGGGTTTTCCGCTCGATGATTAATGGAGAAGATGCGCGAAAAGCAAGTTCTGCCATGGCCGGAACTCCGCCTCGTCGCTTTCAGAGCTGTCTCTGTTGATCTCTCATTGGTTAGGGTTGGGTTTTCGATTCGAGCAAACGTTAAGGTTAAGGTTTATTGTTGGTCTCAGATTGGTCAAGATTAGGGTTAAGGTTCGGGTTCTGGTTCTGGTTAATGCAACATGCAGAACGCTGAGCCAATCAGGGGCTTCTGGCTCTCAGTGCCTTAAACTCGCTAGCTGCTGTGTTAAGACCAGTTCAAGCCGCGGCATCGGACGGAATCCTCTGAAGTGACAATTTCCATGTTTGCGGCGTGACAAAAAAAAAAATCTCACGCCCGAAGCAGCTCCCTCTGCATTTTGCATGCGGCCGGTTCAGACGGAGGCTGAAACATTCTCATGCTTCCCACGGCCGGTAAACGATGATACTCCCCATGAACTTCAGATGCATAATGCAGGGGAGACGTTCTAATGACAAAAAAACAAAACAAAAAAAAACCCCAAAACACTGCATCAATAATGGAATTGCGAGAATGGGCTGAGCTCCTCTCGCCACCAACACCTCTTTTCTTTTTTTGCCCCGCAATGAATCCGTCGAGGTTGGGGGGGGGCAAAAAAAAATGGCAGCATCAGCAGATATGCCCCCCCTCCATCACCACCACCACGACCATCACCCTCCCCTGTCTCCCCCTGGTTTTTTGCGTGAGGCTTCCGGAGGGGGGGGCGGCCTTTGGAATGACGCGTGATGACAGCGGCGCTCGGAGGGGAGACGGTAACAAGATGTGATGCATAACACATGAGAGCGGCCGGGCGGTGTCATTACGGCGGGACGAGTCGGCTTCATCAGGCGCGTCTCACGTACGTCTCGACGGCAGACGACGACGGACGCCACCCGCGTCGCACCTCCACGGGAGGAGACGCGTCAAGGCAGCTGTGAGGAGACACTGGGTTGAATTACTGGAGCCACCCACCCACCTTAAGTGGTTGACATTAACTTTAACTTTATCGCACTTTTTCCTCCTCCTTTTTTCTCTTCTTCTTCCTCCCGCCCTCGACGCTGAATATCGAATTATTAGCATTCCGGCGGCGGCCGACTGTCCCTTTTCGCTACTGTGCTTGGAATAAATTTGATATGCCTGAGCGCCTGCGGTAGACTTTGTTTGGCTTCCAAAAACGGCCGTTGTTACGGGCTGGGCAAACATCACAAGCGCCTCGCTCCCCACTTTGCGGAGAGAGAGGGAGGAAAAACTGTTATGACTGCTTTGAAAGACAAGAGCACGGGAAAAAATATGCAAATTTGCTGTTTAGCGGAAAGTTCCAAGTTTTTTTTGTTGTTGAAGCGTCGGAGCATCCGGTGGGAGTTCCCCACCGTGGAATTGATCGTTTTCTGATTCACTTTTGGCCGAACATGCATCAGGTCAGATTCGGAAGTTGTGCGACTGGCACATTGTGCGCCGGCCGCCGTCCTGATTGGACGGCAAGTCCTCTGAGCCTTTAACCAGGCTTATTTAACTCGGTAGACCACCAACTACCCACACATCTTGTTTGTTCCAAATGGATAATCAAGTACCTGCTGGGCTGAGAAACTCAAATATAGTTCATGGACTGGAAATCGTCCTGAACGAGCTTCGCACTGACACCACATTCAGCACAAACAAATTACACGCTGGCCGGCAACATATGGGACACGGTCAACTGGGCACAAAGTTCCAGAGGTTTTTGATGAGTGTTTGTATATTCCGCGGAATGATGCCGGCGTAAAAGAAGCTGAGGGAGAAAATCTGCTGAGCTGTAAAGCCTCGTTTTTATTTTTTTCAATGGCTCGGAGAGAGAAAGAGGAACGGGGGGGCCGACTCAGTTCCCCCTCCTGCCCGCTTTGCCTGTGAGCTAATAAAAATACTTACATACAATAAGAGATATACACACGAGCGATCAATATTTTATGTAACCGCTCAGACTGGCCCCTGCAGTGCTGAAGGAGAAGGCGGCGGCGGCGGAGATGAAAAATAGATTGCATTAAATTCGGCACGGTGATTTACGACAATTATGCCACCCCACCCCAAACCCCGCCCCCACGCGTGATGGACAGGGAATAATAAAGGTAGAGAGAGAGGACGGACGGAATCATTTCAGTCTGCCGCCTCAAGAAGAAGCAGTCTACGTCTCGCCGGCTACGCGTCAAGGCGGAGTGAGCGCCACCCAGTGCAAAGAAAAAAAAACCCCACCGCCGAGAACTCCCCCCAACCCCCTCCCTCCCACCCCTCGCTTTTTTTTTCCTCCTCTCCCCACCCCCCACGGACCCCCCGAGGCGTACTGCGGCACGCCAGCCACGCTCCTCCGCGCCGTGTCGCCGTCCAACATTCTCCTTCTCTGCTCAATGTTCCATGACAACAAGGTGAGGCGGACAGCGGAGGTTAGGCTGAGCAGCTGCTTCCTGGGTTGGAAATTCCGAGCATTGAGGGCCATCTGTCTATATGTTCACTGACGTATATGGGAGCCATCTATCAGGCTGCGAGCCCTGCAGCTGCCGGGGCCGTCACAGCCCCAGTCTGCCACCCGCCCAGCCCAGCCCAGCCCAGCCCAGCCCAGCCCAGCCCAGCCAGCCCGCCTGCCTCCTCGCTTGCTTGGCTGCCTCCTCCTCAGCCGCAGCCTCGCGACAATGAGAGCTCCTTCTTCACTTTGTGTCACACAGAATGGGCTGATTTGATTAAGTCCTGGACTCTCATTATGTTAGGTAGGGGTGTAGAATTTCAATGATAATCCATAATGCATGACCAGAGGGGGCGGTAGGTGGTGGTGGTGGTTGGGGTGGGGGAGGAGTCGGGGGCTTGGGGTGTTGTTGCCATGGCGACATAAATTCAAGGTTACCAGCTCAGACGCATAATTGGGTGCGCATTGAGCGCTGAAGAGGTGCTGTTAAAATTCCCCTCATGAAAGTGGAGCATCAATCATGCTGTCGCAGATTGCAAAGTACTCATAATCAGATGAAATGCTTGGCGGCGGCCACAGACGTCACGACAGGACAGGGTTTCCTGCACTCTGAGGACTAATGGGGGAACTGCGCGTGAACTGTGAGACAACTTAACACCTTTTTTTTTTTTTTTTTTTTTAATTTTGTTTTCTTTTTTTCTTTTTTTTTTTTTGCAAACCTGCCAAAAACAAAAAATCCTAAAAGTCCCTTTTTGTTTTCCAGTACAAATAATCTGCCATTTATTTGAACTGCCAAACAAATTGTCGTTTTGTGTGTTTGTTTTTTCTTTTGGATTATATCAAGTTGGTCTGAGTTCATTTGGCCCCTTATCTTGCTCTCCCAGGCAGGAATACACCCTCCCTCCCTTCACCCCTCCCCTCCCCCACCCCTCCCCCCATTCCTAAATGATGGAAATCAATTCTCACAAGAGATCAGGACCCCTATGACAAGCAGAGCCTGCAGCCCGGGGATCATCAGCTCCCATTTGAACGACAGACAAAAGCAAAAAAGATTTCTGCCCCCTCGTGCCTTCCCCTGAAATCCCGTTGAGAGTCGGCGCTCATGCCTTCTCCAATCTGCGCCGCAGTTTCTTTTATTGATGCCCTGTTTTTTTTGGTGGCGGTGGTGGGCGGCTGGATCGACAAGGGGGATGTTCTGGCTCGGAGCAGCGTTCAGGATGGGGAATCATGCTGGTCCCCTGGATAAAACCTCCTCTTTATTCTTCTCCCCTACCTCCGTGTTTTTTTGGGTTTTTTCCGCTGGCATCAGGAACAATAAAAAAAAAAAAAGAACTGATGAGTAGCTTGAAGCTACTTGTTAGTGATGGAAAGTTTCTCTCTCCCTGTCTTTAAACCAACGAGAGGATTGAGAGAGGAAGTTTTTTTTTTTTTTTTTTTTTATAGGTCAGGTTTCCAGCGTCTCCCCACATCCACCAGCACATCCACCAGCTGGCAGCTCGCGCTGCCATTTCAATCACAGCAGCTCCGTCCTGAGATCCATCAGCCCGCCGCCGTAATTCTCCTCTGGTTAATAACCATAAATCAAGTGGGATTCATAAACCATTAAGATGGTGCTTATTATCTCTTATACTAGGTAGTTGAGATATTCATAGCCCGGAGGTACGCGCCTTCAAACCAATATTCCGCTCCATCCCCGCAATATTTCCCCACTTTTTATCACATGAGTTATGCTTTGTGTCGTAATTTACCAGCACATTTCTCATCACCGGGGTGATACGCCCAACTGGATTTGTTTTTCGCTGCTTTTTACGCACACGGCAGTACCATCAGGACCAGTTGTTCTTATTATTCCCCCCCCGCCCCCCTCCCAATGCCAATGAGCAGCGAGGTCAACAACACATCCTACGGAGTCGTTCCTCTGTCTCTTCGCGCACGTGGTAGAAATGGATGCGTTTCACTTTAACCCAAGTTAAGGAAGAAAAGTGCACACTCTTCCAAAGAGAGGCGAGGTTTCTCGGCAGCGCTCAGACATCAAATTAAGGCCTCCCCCCTTTTTTGCGCGGAAAAGACGCGCGCGCTACGCCCGTCACGGCTCGCCTTCAAAGGCTACGTGTACAAACCACAGCAGCCATTTTGTTCGGGACTACAAAGGAAAACAGGTTATTAAGCGGCAAAGGCTCTTCAAAAATGGAAAGGCAGACATTCCGTTTCAAGTCCAATTTTCCCCAGCTACCGTATTTGCCACCTATCATTCCGCCGAGCGCGCCGCCTCAGAGCGACTCGACGGGGATCCCGCCCAAAGATCTGAATGAAGTTTTTTAATGAGCTCTGTCGTTCGCCGCCGCCGTCACAGGTGCGCATCTGCTGATGCGGGATTTACACGGGCCTTACCCAGTCAATTAAGGTTTATCAGGCGGGCCGAGCACCCCCTCCCCCAGCCAAAAAAATATACGCCCTGTGTTGTTTTCCCCCCTGCCATCCTCGCTCAAGTCAGCGGCTCGTCGTCGACTCGCCTGGCAGCATCAATGCGTCTCGCCCGGGGAAGTTTGCGCTCGAGTTTAACAAGACGAGTTGCGCTGTGTACTCTTCAGCTGCTTTCCGCCTTGAACTTTGTTCACCTGATTTCCAGCTGTTCCGTGGCCCTCGCCTCACATTCTCCCCTCCGTGTTAAGTCCTTAATGAATTCCTCACGAGTCAAGTACAAACCACGAGCTAAAGGCGGGCGGTTGTGCGAGGGCAGAGGGAGAAATCCTCATAATTCCCATGTCCTCTGGATGAACCCCGGCGGTGGTACAGTTCCATGTGTTATATCACCCCGGCGTCACCGGCGTCGACTGCGAATGTGTGTCGGCGGAGCGGCCTGACCTCGATGCACGCCCGATACGCGGCGGGGTTCTCGCACATTTTTATTTCATTATTCGGAATTTTCCATTTTTCTGGCACCGCTTCTCAGAAACAGGAGGAGGAGACAGAGGGTTAATGAAGGAAGGCAGGAAGGAAGGCAGGCAGGCAGGCAAGGGAAGGCAAGGGGGGTGGGGGAGGGGGAGGAATCTATTGGTCAAGCACACAGAATGTCAACAAAGCGTTGGCAAAAGACTTGTCACTCGTGGTCAGTGCGCTCACTCCTCGGCGACTGGGGAGGAATGCGCTGGTCATTCACCGCCCCAGAATAGGCAGTGCTCCTTTGGCCCTTCCACCCTGTGCACCGCCATTGTATCGGCGGGGACATTGTTCGCGAGGATCCTTTGTCCCCTTTTAGATTTTGGAGGTCCCCCCCTTTTCAGGACATCCAGGCAGGGACCCCCTGTGCAGTCAGGCCACAGCCGGCTCCCCCAAACAGCTGCCCGCCCGGGGGATCAAGCTGAAGTCACTCCGAGCCGCCTCCCATTCCAGCCCAGGCATCACAGATGTTTATCCGTCTGAATTAGAGCCGCTGCCTTCTCAGCTGTGGAGACGATGACAATGCAGACTTCTGCACCCCGGTGCAGGTTATTATTTCCGTCTCGGGGTCTTAAACCGAGCTGACCCCGAGAGCCGAGATTTCGGCGCCGTGTCCCTTTTCTCTCGCCAATTGAATTTAGCTGCCGCGGCTCACGGGTCCGTAATAAGGCCCAACCGCCGCTCGGCGGAACACATCACAAACTGCGCCCCCCCCTCCGACATTGTAATGTTTACAAGGTCAAGGTTGCAGGGTCACTGTTTTCTGGCTTAGTGAAATTGGCATGCTCTCTTTTTTTTTCTCCCCCCCCCCACCCTACGTAATGCATTACCGACTCCATGCTTAGTCTCACTTTTATCAAGGGTAGGAGAATAATACGGGACAAGCTAAGGATTTAGGGCCAAACGCAGACAATTGAAGCATCTCAATAGATATCGAACGCACTGTGTGATGGGGATTTGCATAACCTGGTCGGAGGCAGATAGGAAAGAAAACACTCTCTTGGACCTGACAGTCTGAAGGATCATTTGAGTGATTTATGCAGGAAATTGTATTTGCGAAGCAAGGGAGATAATTTAATAAAGCGGGGCCTGGCCTAGTCCTCAAGAACAGGGGGCTCTTCGCAGGAGGAAAAAAAAAAAAAAGAAAAAAAGATGATACCGCCTCCTGTCTGAGGGGATGGCAGATAACGAAGGCCAATATTTACTGTGGATTTGTGCTCCTTCTATTTCCTGTCTTAGTCTTACTATTATCTTGCCTGGTTTCCTGAAATGAGCAAACACATTATACGCATACATATAAATGTTTAATATATGCAAATGTAACCTGTTTCATTTCCTTTATGCAAATGCTGTATCGTTATTATTAGCAAAGAAAAAAAAAAGAAAAAACGACGGGAGTATCAGGGAATCGCGAGGCAGCCCTGGCTGCAGCCGTGAATAATAAGGCCATTACCGAGGGGGGGAAGAAAGCACCAAGAATCCCGATAAGTTCATGTACGTCGGGCTCATGGCATCAATCGTTGACAGATAATTAGCTCCTTTATTTAACGGCTTCCTTTTTTTGAAGCGGGCATGTCTCGCAGCCGCGGCCCGGTAACAAGGCAGCGGCCTCCTCGCCGCCACCACCGCCGAGTCGGATTTGCAAGAGGACGAAAAGGACGGACCGGCCAAGGGGGGGGGGGGGGACACTTTTACGTAAAGTACCTTTCCGATCCTTTACTGCGTGTAAACAAGTGCGAGGAGCCGTATAAGTATACGTCTGGACTCGCCGGGATGATCTATCCCCGCTAAGTGCGCCGTCTCACCTCATTAATGCGTTCCCCGACCTTGCACTCCCCCCCCCCCCCCACCCTTGCGCCGCCGTGCGGCCGCCGCGCCACTTTTTGCGCATCTGTGCAAACAGCCGCGACCCTCCCGTCACCGATACCGTAAGAATGGAGACGCAGGACGAGTCGGGCCCGGTTAATGTTGCATGTCAGCGGAGTGAGGGTCCACTCCCCATCTCTCTCTCTCTCTCTCTCTCCCTCTCTCTCTCTCTCTCTCTCTCTCTCTCTCTCTCTCTCTCTCTCTCTCTCTCCCCTGCTGCTGCAGTAAGGTCTGTTAATGTTTAGAGTCAGGAGGCCCAGGGGACTCTAAATCCCTCGGACACAAAGAGCCTCTGTGTGCTCGCGAGGTCACATCTGCCCAATGACTCTGCGTGCATATAGGGAGCACTCTATAGGCCATCAGAGGGGCCTGCTGCAAACTGCCCCACTTCCATAATACCGCTCTGTGTGCACCGCGCCGGCCACTGGGCTTGATAGAGCTTGACATTTCGCCGCACGCACATTAAGCTCGGTGTCACATCGTCCCCGTCGCTCTCATGAAAAAACAAAGCGCGAGAAAACATCCCAAGCGGCGGCGCTCTGGGAGCAATGCAGTGGAGTTTTTTTTGTACCTTAATTATTAGTTGAGAAAACATTTTTAACCATTAATCGACTCATAACCGTGTGGCAGCCTGCTGTGGGACTGTAGGACTCACAGGGACCCCGTCCGGCTCTTTGCCTGTCTTGGCGTCTGACTGTTGAGCTCGCTCGCATCTTTTTGGCCAAACGAGGCGTTAATATCGACGATTTAAAGCAATTTTATTTTTCCGCTATTTGTTTTCGCTCGGCAGGCAACCAAAGTTCTCTACCAAGACTGCACCAGTCGTGCCAGGCACGCTGTGACGAGGAGGCATGCTGTTCTTGCCAATACAAGGCCATGAATTGTAACAGTTGACTCTCAAACTACACATTGAGGTTGGTCTTCACTGCTGAGAATGTTCTGTCGATCGTGCCACGTTTTTCCAAATCATTTTAAGGTCGGAAAAGAAAAAGTAACAGCCCTTCTTGACCAGAATGCTGTATAGAGCCATCAGACGGTAGGATGGGAAAGGTAATGCAGTTATAAGTCACTCCCAGAGCTAAACAAGCCTCCCCATAATGATTATCTTAATTCAAAAAAATGGTAATAATAATAATTTCAAGCTGCCCTTTTCAGTCTTATCGTGTCCCGAAAGGCGCTCTGCCCATTTTGAGCTCGGTGTGCAGCGTACGAGACGAGGAGATCAGCTCACATTCGCTTTGACATCATGTCTCTCAATAACAGATGTTTGCTCGGCGGCTCGCAATTGCGGCTCCTCTCCTTAATGAAGGTCCTTAAAGGTGAATCCGAAGCTTAGAGGGAACGTCTGGCTGAATGTCATTTTTCATTAGGAGCGAAAACAGAAAGCGCAGCGGAAGATCTCGTGCTTTTGTTTGTCTGGAGCTCCTCCAGGCATACGAACGCACTTTAGAAGTGATTAGCATCACTATTGACACGGTAAACAGTGATTTAGAAAACGTCGGCGTTTTATTGTGGGCCCTGGCCTCGGCGATCAGATAGTGCGCTACTAGTCAGTGGCACGAATAAATCCTGAGCTCGGCGCGGCGGAAACTGGTGCCGCGCCGCCGCCAGGATCCCACTCAATATGGAGATATCAATGAAAGCCTTTTGTTTTGTCCACCGCAGCAAATTAGACACGCCGCCCTGCTCGCTTAATGTACACTCTACCATCTTTGCTGACCCCACACTGGCTGAATTTAGCACTCGGGACTTCTCATAAAGCACAAGTTTCATTCCGGCGGGCTAACACATGTGGCCTACGCGGCGTCTCGCACGACGGGGGTTCAGCCGAGACCGAAAAGGCCGTCGGCTGGACAGGAAAAACAATCTGTTTGCTCAAAAACCCACGCGGAAATAAACATACATTGAAAATGATGGGAATGGGGGAAAAAAATATAACTTGCGTCCCCGGCTGACCTTTGATCTTGTTTATATTGCTCAGCATAAAACTCTGAAATGAGCCGGCCGGCCTGTAAAACCTGCCTGGGGCGACCACCCCGCCCCTGTGGACGCGCACCGCCGAGCAGTTGGGCTCTGGGGATGGACTGGAGGAGACCTTTGAGGAGGTGACAGTGACGGGATAGGTTGGATGAGGTCAGGGTGGTTTGATACCATCCTATTCAGGCCTTAATTGCTCATGGAGAGGCTATAGGGGCCCGTCAGCATTTGCTGTGAAAGAGGCGAGCAGGGGGAAGGTAATTTATGACTGGCAGGGTGAGGTTACTGTGGGAGGGTAGGGGGGGGGGGGGGTGTGGCGTCCCTTTAAAAGCGAGGTATGCACGCCCGGGTCCCTCTCCTGAGCTGGAGTGGCTCAATAGGCGGCAATTGAGCTACTTGGGAGGTGGAACCACAGTCCCTCGTTTTCTCCTCCACACTCTCTCAATCCTGCCACCCCTCCCCCCCCCCCACCCCAGCTACCAACCCGACCCCTGCCTGACTCTGTTCCGCCCGCTCCTTCCCGTGTCCTAGATCAGTTCATCGGGTCTGCGCGGCGGCAGGATATCAATCTTAATGAAGCTGCCAGGCCGGTGTCGTATCAACTTTAGACTACAGGCCTTGATAAGCATACCAATTCTCCGTAACAATGCCCAGGGTAATAACCAGGACAATAAGGTCTCACAATGGATGGAGTGTGGAGACATCTGAATTTTACGGGTGCCGTGTGTGTGTGTGTGTGTGTGTGTGTGTGTGTGGAGAAGCAAGAAGGAGTGCGCACATTTCCAGCAGCGTTTAGCTGTTTTGTGAAGTGGCCGTGTGTGCAGAAACTTTCAAGAGTTCCTCGGAATCGTTCGATCGCCCCGTCGGGTTCCTCGGATCCTCGGATCATCGGACTGTGGCCTCCGGTGCAGCCAGGGTTAGAGATGCCGCTCGGTCATCCAGGCTTTACCGCATCAGCCGCAGGTTGGTGGCCCCCCTTCCCGGCCCTCGCAGCACCAAAGTGCCATTAGGGTTCCCTTCATCGCTCAGACCCCCCAGTCGTTTGTCACCGATGAGTCACGTCGTGTTTACCGTGCGCTCTCGTGTCCGCGGGCGCAGAGGTTTCCGGTGGGAGCCGCCGTCCGTCCGTCCGTCCGTCCGTCCGTCCGTCCGTCCGTCCTTCTGGTTGCTGCTGCTTGCAGGACGATTTGGGGGCCGGGTGTGTGTGTGTGTGTCTGCCTGTCTGTCTGCGTCCGGGAGGATTTTGATCACACGCAGGGGCGAGATGAACGCCAGTATTCTGTGGGGGGAAATTTGGAAGGGGAGAATTTCTTCAGCGAGGCGGCTGGACAGCCGATGGACCTCTCAAGGAGGCCACTGGAACTGTACTGACATCCAGTCTGGTGCCAGGCTCCTGGGAATGAAATGAGAAAACTCAAACAGATAATCACTTATCGGCTCTACCGGCCAACTACAGCACACCACATTCACAAGGCATCAAAAGCTGCCGAAAACATCATCTAAGAATTTAATCCCAAATCATCTTCCCTTCGACCATTTTTTTAATTGCATCAGCTTCACTGGAGACAGATTAAATGGATAAATACTACATTGGGCAGACGGCAGGTGGGGTCAAGGGTTGCCCAGGCGTGTTAACCAGCCGAAGATATGCGACGATGCCTCTCGATTCATCCGCCAGATAAGAGCCGCGGGAACCGACCGGCGTCCCGCTGATGAAGCTGCGATGTCACAGGTGGAGTTTTGAATGGCAGGTCCATTCTCCAGCGCTGAGGCTTTTCTGCCGGAGCTCAAAAGAGCTAATTAAACGCGACTGTGGGCCCAGCTGCGGGGCATCTCACCTCACCGACACGTAGAGCCCAACCCTGAATTTCCTGCGGTTAAATATGTGCCTCGCGATAGATCAGGAGCGCAACCTCGGAGGGCTCACGGGCTCTTTATCCTCATCTGTTTGACACCGATAAAGAAACAATAAACTCGTCCGTTCGCTGCGCTTGCGGAAAAAAAAACACCTTGCGCATTTCTTATGATCAATGCGTGGACCAGCTACGCGGGGAGGACATTTTTATCCCCCACGTTCCGAACCGGCGCCGCCGGTGGACAGCCGGGCTCAGCTGGACGTATGAGATATTTATAGATCCACGGTAGGTTTGTCTGGCGAGTCGCACTTTTATCGATCCCACTTTCAGGAAACAAACACGCCACAGGTCAGACGGCTAGCGCACGCCTAGGTAACCTCGGTGCTGGAAATGTGTTGGTAGCCATGGGGAGCATAGTTACTGAGGTGGAGACGTTGGCGATGGAATGTTCCCTGATTATCTTTAGCTCGTGTGTCCCTCTGGTGAAGACCACATCAAAAAAGCGTTTTTGTTAACGGAAGGCAATCAGGTGACCCATCACAATCAGATGTTTACATGAGCCATGCATCACTACCTTGTAGCTATCTCGCTACGCTGTGCGTCTGCCACTGGAAAGCCGAAAATAGCTTGACTGTTTTTCGTCTCAGTTTAAGTTTTTAGCTCTTTTAGCATCCATGCTAATTTTCAGAAGCAAAAACCGTTGTTTGCAACTCGTGGTAGCTTCCTCTTCCTGGCCGTCCTTGCTTTTCCGTGCTCACTTTTAGCTTTTGCTGCGCTTGCCTTTTGTCTCATTGTCAGTGAATAGAAAGCGTTTTCTGTTTGGAGTTTGCCAAGATGGACGAGCTACATTTTGGGCCTTTGAAATCTCAGCTGCTCGCACGGTTAGAGGTCGCCCCCATGGGCACACACAGCGCTTTTGATTCTCTCCGTGTGCGCTGCGTGTTCTCTCCGCTCCAGATTCAAATCAGGACTTTCGGAAGCAAAGATTTAAAACCAGATAAATCATCGCCTCCGCGAGGCCTCCGTGTCCCGCGCACGGCTCGTCTCGCCTCTCTTTTGTCCCGTTTAATGTCCTGGGTGGAGGGGTTTGGGGGGAGTTAGCGGGGGCCCCCCCATCTCTCACCCGGCCCGCGAGGTGGCACCGTGTCGCATTCAAATCCCCCTTGTTTTTCGGCGGCACACCCGGCCGTAATGAGCTTTTATCGGCGCGCGCCGCGCACGCCCGCCGACACCGCGCCACAAAACGGGGGAGTGAGGAAGTGAAAGCGAAGGGCCCCGCGGGGCCCCCGCTGCTGTGATTTAGGCCGCTCTTATCCGCGCCATCAACCCAGATTGTAATTCAAGAAGCAACAGTGCGGAGGTCCAATCCTCCCTCCACCTTTCCCCCCCCTCCCCTTTTCTCCATTTTATGCGCGGCCATTATTGTGGCTGCGAGATACAGTAGTGGCTTTTAGCTCAGGAGAGGCCAGACACGGATTGGCCGTCCAAGTGTTTTCCAATTGAATGTGCTGCAGGACGAGCCCTGATTCTGGTCTCTCTCTCTCTCTCTCTCTCTCTCTCTCTCTCTCTCCCGCCTCACCCCTCCCTCCCGCCCCCCCGGCCCCCCCGCCGCTGTCCTCTGCTCTGGGCCCCGGTGATGGGCAGAGGCGACCGGGCTGTTATCCCCCTCTGGTAATTACCGCCATTAAAGCTAATCCTGGTCCAATTCAGGCTGCTTTTGTTTTGAGCTTTATCTCTTCAGAGCTGGAGAGTTTCTCCTTTCAGAGCCGGAGCACAAAGACACAGTTTTCAGAGTTGGTAATTATCTGTTTCATCCCCTCCGCTGGGAATAGGCCTGGGATGGAGGGGGGGGGGGGGGGTAAAAAAAGGAAAAGAAAAAGAAAAGTACACTGCAGATGGACGGACATCGTCTGCCAGGCCTGCTCACCCCCCCCCCCCCCACCCCCACCCCCTGACCCCCCCCACCACCACCACCACCACCTCCTGCTCCCTGGGCCGACTCTCCTCAGGTGGGATTGTGGTCGAAAGTCGGCAGCGGGCGGCCGGTTGAGAGATTAACGAGATTGAGCATAAATATATCAATCTCTGCGACAATACAGAGATAAATGTAATTATATTCGGCACTTATTAGCACGGTGGCGCAACTCACCCCCCCGCCACCCACCCCCACCCCCCTAATTTTCCGCCGTAATTGCGGCTCTATTTTTACGAGGTGTTAACCGCTATTAATCACGCTGATGATTGAGCAAATGTAGCGCAAAGATTTCCATTCAATTCCATTTCCCCTGACCTATCCGCCGACAAGATCCGTCTCTTATCGCCGGGATAAAAGATTGCCGTTACATAGAGAGCTCTCTCTCTCTCTCTCTCTCTCTCTCTCTCTCTCTCTCTCTCTCTCCATGCAGAACTTGTTTTAATGGATTTTCTTCTTCTTTTTCTTGCCCACCCATATCTCTTTCCTCGAATCAAACTCGAAGTCATATTTTTCAATTTGCCTGTTTTCACTGGTAGCCCCTCCCTCCCCTCTTCCTCTCACTTTTTTTTTTTGTTATTATTATATGATCTGGCAAATTATCCACTGCCAAAAAAAAATAAAAAAGACACTCTGCAGCTAAAAACAGACTGCTGCCGGTCAAATGTAATTCACAGCTGATGAATATGCAGTGTGTGTGTGTGTGTGTGTGTATGTGAGAGAGCCTGTTTGATGGAGAGCCTCACTCTAATCAGTGGGAGCATTTTGATGCCATGTCTGGATCGCTGTGTTAATGCCGGTAACAGTATTCCACACACACACACACACACACACACACACACACACACACACACACACACACAGGTTCCTAGACCCCCCCTCCCCCCTCCCCAAGAGAGGAATAGCCGTGCAGGCCTCTAACAAGCGCCATCTGATGCCGAGCAGCGACAGCAGCAGTCGGAGTGATGTTCAGAAGGCCCTGGTTCCATCCTGCTGCCTGTCGCCACCGCCATCGCTCTCCTCCTCCGGCACGTCGTCCCGCTCCAGATGGCGTCTCCACTTCCTGGTCCCGGGCCCTGCTGCGCTGGGACCCCCTCTCCGATTGGCCGACGCACCTGCTCTCCCCCCGCCTCCCCTCTGCCGTCGTCCGAGGTCTTGATTGACAGGCGCCCTCCCCAAACGGAGCCCCCCCCCCCACCGCCGCCGCCGCCGCCGACGACACTCTGCCGTTGAGTGACAGCCTCGCCGCTGTCGACACCCCCCCACCACCACCACCACCCCCACTCACACACCCCTCCCCATGCCCCCCCGCTGATGCTTCTGGATGTGACATCATTAGTTTCTCTCTATCCAACAGATGTTCCTGGTTTCCCGGCGTTCCCGTGGAAAAAAAATCGTAATCAGGCGGGAGATTCTGCCGAGAGTAAATAACATTAATTAAGGTTATTTGTGTGCGTTTGTGTGTTTTATACGTATTTACATATTCCCAAAAAGCACGTAACAGTAGAAGGTGCTGTGCGCAACTGATAACCTGGCAAGCTTTTAATGGTTCTTTAAAATAAAAGGGCCCCCAAGTACTGAGATATTAATTTTGCCTGAGGTGTGTTTAATTTGTTCAATGTTTTTTTTTTTTTTTGGGGCATTTAAAACTTGCAGTTAGAGAGGAAATATTATGCAAATAATAATAATAATAATAATAACAAGAAGACGGAGCTATTTGCCTCCACTGCTTTTTCAACAGCTACAGAGATTTTGCCGTCGCTTTTCTTGTGGTTCATGGTTGAGCTCACGCAACAATCTGGATTTCTCACCATCATTCGCCATCAGCGGAACGTGTGTGTATTCACCTTACTGAGCTACTCGGGATGCAAATTATCGATTAACTCATTAATCATAAGTTAGTCGACCTTATCGACCGATTAACGATTAATTGATAAGCGACGATTTTCCCCGAGAACCCAAATTTCACAGTGAAAAATGTTGAGGGTCCAATGTGACCCATTAGAGAACAGTAAAAACACCCTAAACATTTGTCCTCTGACTTTAAGTTGACTTCTAATGGATCACATTTTAACTCTTTTTAAAAAGGTTGTTCAAAAGTAACTTGTTCTATGTATACATGTATGCAGGTGAATTGCTCTTTCCTGCCACTACACTGTTATAATGATATTAACTACCCGTGTAAGAAATTAATTGCGACCAATTTAATTTAATCGATTAAATTCTTAATCGACAATTAATCGATAATCGATTAATTCTTAATCGACAATTAATCGATAATCGATTAATTCTTAATCGACAATTAATCGATAATCGATTAATTCTTAACATCCCTGTCGGCTACATAATCTGTAATCCACCGTTGTGTGTTTGAATTTGACATTCCGAGTGTTCGAGTATCAAAAACAAGAAAAAGCTACACGAACGCAAGATGTCGGTGCGTCTCCACAGGTTTCACCGCACTGCCCCGGTCACTGATTGCGCAGCGCGGGCGCTCACACGTTGCGCGCGGCTCCGTCAGGTGTCACTGAGAGCGAACGCCACCTGTGTCGACGGCTGACGCAGCTGAGTGACGGCAAGCGGGCTAAACGGTCAGGCCAACGGAGGCGTGGGCCAGATGGTAGGCCTCACTGTGTGGGTGTGTGCGGGTGGGTGGGTGGGTGTGTGTGGGATCTCTTTTAAAAGAAGGAAATCAGACATCAGTGTCGGCAGACCCCCCTACCCCCCCGGAGGAAGCGTCTACACAGGTAGCTAATGGATATGCTGCCTCAGACACCTGAGGGCATCCTCGGGCGATGCACTGGCACAGCGCCAGCATGAATCAAGCCTGTCATAATTTTTTGGGGCCACGGGCGGCTGAGAGAAGAAAAAAGAGGGCATTTATTTCTTTATTCATTTATTTTGCGTTGTTTACGAGGAACGGGTTGTGTGTGTGTGTGTGTGTGTGTGTGTCTGCCTTGCGCCCGGTGCAAAACAAACGGTTTCAGCCGCCGCCCACTCCTGGCAGACGCTCGGCCGCCCCTGGAAGCACAAATTATTTCAATTTGCAAGAAAAGGCCTGTAGCTCTTGTGTCTGTTTAGCAAGCTAACCAAGGTCATCCCGAGCGTTTCTAATTACCCAGACGCGTTAGGAGAGGTAGCGTGTAAACACACCGCGTCTAGATGTTGTCGTGTTCTTTCTTCTTCTTCTTCTACTTATTCTTTGGTCCTCTGTATATATATTTTCCCCCTCGTTGCTTCGCCTCTATATGTGATTATAAAGTGTCTGTCTTTTTTTCTTTTTTTTTCCCCTGCCGAGATTAGCCATCTGGCTGTGGGATGCAGCGAGGGAGCGGCGCTGCTTGTTAGTGACTGGCTTTCACAGCTCTCCCACCGCTGAGCCTCAAAGCTCGCCGAGTGACACCGCTGCCCACTCACACAGACAAAAATACCCGGCTAACTGGATGGCATATGTGAGCCGCTCACCACGGGGTTTGGCTTCCGCATGTTTTTTTTTTTTTTATATTTGCGGCAGGAAGACGAGCCGTGTGTGTGAATGAAAAGGAGAGACAGCAGGGTAAAGAAAAAAAGAAAAGTCTCCCCCCCCCCCCATCCCTGGATGAGATTTGAAATTGAGTTCTCAGGTGCAGCGCAAGAGATGAATTCTCTCCCCCCGCGAAGTGAAAGATCTGGTCAACTTTCCCTCGGAGGGAGAAAAGTGTGAATGTTTGCTCGAACGCGGCGCTGAAAGCTGTATAGCGGCGGCGAGCACATGTGTGAAAGGTGGGACTGAAATATGTCGGACAAATTGGACTTTGTCAGCTCAGCCTGTGAAGCCCCTCGGATGGTCTAATTGAACCTGACACGGCTTCACATCTGCGGCTTCCTCTCCGGCTCGGCCTCCGTTCCGTCTCCTCCCTCATGCTTTAGTCGTTAGCCGCGTTCGCGTCTCATTGTCCCACCGCGCCGCTAAAGAACACATTGGCTTTATAAAGCCTTCATTGTGAGTGATACAGCCGCACCGCTCTGATTGAAAATAAATTGCCAGTTTTTTTTTTTCTCTCTATTTCCTGGCAAGTGTTAAGCCCTGCTGGAAAGTGTGAAATCTCCACAAATACTCGGTGGTGGTGGTGGTGGTGGTGGTGGTGATATCAGAGCTAATTCAGTGCCACAATGGAGAATGAAACCCGACTGTTGTCTTATTTTGAGTTAGATTTCTTACAGTGCGGCTACCTAGCTAAGCTAGCTAAGCTAGGTAGCTAACTGCGGTGAATCACAGTGTTAAATTCTTGCTTGTCTGTTGAAGATGAAAGAAAACTAGTTATATGAGCATCTGTGCTAATTTCCTTTAGCTCGAACCAACTTCACAACATGTAGTATTTCCGTCTTCTGTGGTTTTTCAGAGCCGTTGCTTCACACACTTGTACATTTTCTCCTTAAACATACAGGAAGCTGATAGAGCATAGAGTTCATATGAGCTCCGTCAGCTGCTGTTGTTGCAGTCAGACGTTGCTGTTCCCTTTTGAAAGTATTTAATCAACACCGGCGTTTAGCAGCAATCTCTTGAATGAAATTGGGAGGAAAAAAAAGGGAGAACTAAAGAGTTGGAAGAGCGATTCAACAGGGGGCGCCACTTTGTAAATTCAGACAGCAGGGCTGCGCTGCACACCAAAGCTCCAGAGGAAGTGGTCACAGGAGGCAGCTGGTGTATTCAGCAAGAACACACACGCACACATGCCTGCGCGCACACACACACACACACACACACACACACACACACACACACACACACGCGCGAGCCGGGTGCCTGCTAAGAGTTAAAAACAAGTCACCTCTCTGACATTTACGCAGGGCTGCTGCTTCTTTTCAGATGCACTGTGGGATATGACAATACCCGCGGCAGGAGAGGCATTGAAAGGGCTTCTGGGGAGACAGGAAGCCTCCACTAGCGCGCTGCACCTGGACTACCTAAACAACCGGCACAAAAAGACCCACTTGATTGAGTGAATGTGGGAGGACAATCAGCACAATAAAACAAATGGAGTGTTGAAACAATGCCAAATGATGTCACCTGCCTGTGTGCCGGTCTGCATGTGCTGTTTCACTTACTCTGCACCTTGTTTTACGCTCCAATTTCATACACTGCTAAGCCCCCCTACCTCTGTATTTTTTTTAATTTTTTTTTTCAATACACATTTACACACACACACACTCACACAAGTGGGAAGGCAAGGGGAGTGAATGGGCTTTAATTCTTGCGATTTGGATGGCTTACCGTTGCAATTTTTCAAAACACACTTCACAGGCACTACCGATGCCATCAAAGACCCCCGGAGGAGCATTAGCATACAGCAGTGTTTAGACTTTGCATTGATAGTCCATTTACTCTGGCAAACATCAAAGAGTGAAATTTATCGGCTCCGCTGAAGGCGGCGGCGGCGGGATGTCGCGATGAAACAGACTGGATCCTGGCGCTGCCGCTCCGCTGAGATGGATCACAGAGTGCACGTCGGGGAAATTATCGGGGCGACGAAGCGGCGTCGAATAAACAAACGGCACAATAGCGCAACACAACAGCATACGATAGGATAGCTTAGGACGCGTTACAAGGTGATAGAATACACCAGGACCAGACAGGATACAATACTACATGATACGATACAATACCATACGATACAACGGCATTCGTACAACCAGAGATACAATCCTACGTGATGCGGCATGCTGTGTTGTCATGCTGCGTGCAACGCTATGTGACAATACAGCAGGACACAACGCAGCAGAATGCAATCCAAGCGATCAGGCCAGGACAGTGGAGGATTCATTACCACATGACAAGATGCGATATGATACAACAGGATAGGGCACAAGGTGACAACCCATACAAGCCTTGTTTGAAATGTTATTCGGAAATGTTTACCCGTTGAGAAAATTATTTTCTGATAAGAATCTTCTTCCGCCGCTAAACTGACGCGTGCCACTTTGCAGAGCTTGTCGCGCTACACGTTTAGCAGCGGCGCACTGGCATAGAAATCCGCGAGGCAGCCGCTAATCACCGCTTGGGCTCCGCGTCCAGGTCGGCTGATTTGATGGGTATCAGGTAGCCCTTGGACCCGGCGCTTCCTGCGCTGCCTCTCCATTTGGTTCCCATTTAACCTGTCTCGCAGCCAATAAAAGAGCCAGTCAATTACGGCGAACCGGGGGAACTTCACATGCAGGAAATGGGCCAATTACATTAAACCCAGCGAGCTCCCATGCAGCCCGGCGAGCCAGGGGTTAACGCGGGGAGAGGGTGTGGCCAAAGGAAAAAGAAAAAAAGAAACGCAAAAAGAGGCAAGGGAGTCGAGCGGGAACGGCTGCAGTTTTGGGCTTTCAATCTCGTCAGTTAATCTTCAAACAGCAAGCTGGCGGTGTGCTGGTCACTGATAAAGACCCTGGTCTGTCATCACACAGCCTCACCTCCAGTCACTCAGCCCTCCTGTCAGGACGTCATCTGGAATCTGGGAAACAGCTCAGGGCAAGGAGAGAAAAGCCACCGAGAGGCGGCGGCGGTGCAGCAGCTGGGAGCCGTGTTTGCCTGTTTTTTTGAGTGCGTGCAAAATGCTCTGCCCTCCGTCCAGGCAGGCAGCAGTGTTGAGGTCTCTCTCTATGTCTCTCTCTCTCTCTCTCTCTCTCTCTGTCTCTCTCTCTCTGTCTCTCTCTCTCTCTCTCTCTCTCTCTCTCTTTCTCTCTCTTTCTCTCTCTGTCTCTCTGTCTCTCTGTCTCTCTCTGTCTCTCTCTCTCTGTCTCTCTCTCTCTCTCTCTCTTTCTCTCTCTCTCTCTGTCTCTCTCTGTCTGTCTCTCTCTCTCTGTCTCTCTGTCTCTCTCTCTCTCTCTCTGTGTCTTTCTCTCTCTGTCTGTCTCTGTCTCTGTCTCTCTCTCTCTCTCTCTCTGTCTCTCTCTGTCTCTGTCTCTGTCTCTCTCTCTCTCTCTCTCTCTCCCTTTAAACTAAATGCCACTGATTTTTTTTGCTTATCCACATCTGCGGTATAACCCCTGTCCAGACGTCTTGCCCAACCCCACACTCCCGGGGCACTACACATGCACACACACACACACACACACACACACACACACGCGCACACACACACGCGCACACACACACCAGCAGCAGCAGCAGCAGCAGCAGCAGCAGCAGCAGCTCGTGTCTGGAGTCGTAAAGCCGAGCGCTGATTGTGTGATCATGGGTAATTGTGTGAGGAGCCTTTCGCGGCGGCGTTTTATGGGGAGGTTGCACTTTTAAGCAACACCGCGGCTGCAGCTGAAAGGCCAGAGGAGGAGGAGGAGCTCAATCAAAGGGAGCCGACTTGTGTTGTTTAAAAAAAAAAAAGGCACCCTCCTCCCCCTCCCCCCGAGGTAGCCCTGCCGCTGAAAGACAGTGTTTACTGCCTGCTGACTGACACTGCAAAGGCACCCGGACGGCACCGAGGAGCTAATTGGATGTGGCGGATAGAGTCGCCCGTCTTGACGTCTGCAGAACTTTATTTATTTTATTTATTTATTTTTTTGACGCAAGACGACTTGAGTTGCTGTTGGGGTGGAGGTGCGAACTTTACCCGCACGGCAAACATTATTTTAAAACGTGGCTGACTGCAACACTTCTGTCGGCTGCACCTTTAGAAGCGGGATTTTTTTTTTAGTTTGTTTCTTCTTTTCGCACCTTGTTGCGGCGGCGTGCGATGAAAAGCAGAGCGTGTCTAGGACAGGTATTGGTTTTGTGACAGGTGTTCTCCTCTCTGATAGGCCGCCTTTGAGCCGCTCAGAGCTTAATTACATCTGGCACGGCCGCAAAGACTTTCCACGAGTGGGAACTCGTTTTCGGTGATTGACAACCCGTGCGGGTTTTTCTGCGCACAATAATAACGACAGTGGTAAAAGGAACGTCTTCACCTCATCTCCTCATTGTTTCCAAATTAGCCTCCTAAACCAGAAACAACAGCCACTTTGTGAAGGAGCTCACTGGATGTGGGTCTGTGGTTTGCGGGACAACAGCCCTCCTGGCCAATCAGAGTGGAGTATCTCTTGCGAGGGCGAGGGCGGGGCTTTTGGCAGTGAGAACTGAAAGATACTGTAAATGTGTAAATCCTCCTTGGGTTTCGTAAAGTGACAACGTTTACAGTCTTTTGACCAAACAGAGATGAATCCCTTGGGATTAATGAAGTGATGACCTCACTTTCACCAAACTTCACTTGAAAATGAACAGGTTCTTCGTAAGCAAAGATGAAGTTCCCTTATTTGGGAATAAATTGAAAACTTAAGAACCAGGGCGACACGGTGGCACAGTGGTTAGCGCTGCCGCCTCGCAGCAAGAAGGTCGTGGGTTCGATTCCGGGGCCTGGGACCTTCCTGTGTGGAGTTTGCATGTTCTCCCTGTGTCTGCGTGGGTTCTCTCCGGGTTCTCCGGCTTCCTCCCACACTCCACAAACATGCATGTGAGGTCAATTGAACACTCTAAATTGTCCGTAGGTGTGCATGTGAGTGTGAATGGTTGCTTGTTTCTATGTGGCCCTGCGATGAACTGGAGACTTTCCAGGGTGTCACCCTGCCTTTGCCCTAAGACAGCTGGGATAGGCTCCAGCAGACCCCCGTGACCCTGAATAGGAATAAGCGGGTATCGAAGATGAATGATGAATGACTTAAGAACCAAACACAAATGAATCCCCCTGTGGATAAAGTGACAACCTCAACTGTCTTTCAAAATCAAAGTATTTTTTCCATCATCTTGAACAACGATGAACAAATGAAGTTCCGGAATAAAGTTTCCTTTTTCAACTAATAAATCCGAATCCTATTTAAAATCGATTAATTGCACAGCCCGTAAATGTATCTAACCACACAACTAATCACATGACCTACATTTCACCAGTCGGTTGTTTTCATCTGCGCGCAGAAGCACTTTTGCTCAAGTCAGTGCTAAGCTAACCCAAAACAGTTCCACTGCAGCATTTTCATCTCCTGTGCACTTCACCCGAGACTGGGTGTTTATCCGAGTCTCTCTGCTTTTTTTTTATTTTATTTTTTTATGTCTTCTATTTGCATCCGGCGGGTGGGGTGGGGAGGATTAGTTGCCTTTTCCTTGCACCGTGACCTCCAGCGTAAACATTAACTGCGCGCCACATGAAAGCGCGCCGACCAGGTACGGCTTCTCCAGACGTCACATGTGCGAGTGATGTATGCGCCCGGTCCAAGGTTGCTGTGCAGAACCTCCTGCGGTTGCATATACAAATGGACCAGGGGCAGGTGCGGGATAAAGGCTGATTTACTGTGGAAGATATTGCAAGGATACCGCGCTGACACGGGGTGTGTGAGTTATGTGTGTCGTTTTTTCCTCTTTCTTTCTTACGTGTCCCAGAGAAGAATTTGCATGCATTTTCTTCTCAGTCTCCAAGTCCGCTGCCGCTTGTAGCCAATTTCTGCCACTGGAAGTCCTTTTTTTTTTTTTTTCAAATTAAAGCAAACAAGCCGGGAAATGTTCGCGGATGAGGTAATGTTTTTTAACTCTAACTCCCAAAACTTCCTCCTCCCTTCTGCTGCAGTTTTCCACTTGTGCGCAGCGGTCCAGCTGGGTGAAAAATAGTAACCAGCTGGGAACCTGGAAACAGTGAAAAATGTGGATAAATAATCAGATCTTGCAGACTAATAATCGGAAGGAGACGGTTCAGAAGGGAAGTGGGGAGCATGAGAAAGTGGGAGAATCGCACGGCAGCCTTCAATTAGAACGTGGGACGCTTCATTTCGGGCCAGTAAACATCCAGCCTGGCAGAGGTATTGGGGCTGTTTAACAATTTTACCACTGTGTTGCAGATCCCACAAGCACTAAGGTCCTATATATCATCTTTTTTTTTTTTCTTTTTTTTTTTATCATCCTTGTCAGCCCTGCAACAAACCTGCACTTCCAGCTCCGCCAGAAAAGCTCAGGGTCGGTGGGCATCACATCATTTATTTTTCATCCCGTCGGACGACTGCGAGGCAACACCTGCCCAAACACAGATTTGAGATCTGCTCCAGGCGAGCCTCACAGAGCCGGACCTGAGCGGCTCCTTTTTTTGCGGAAAGTGTCTGCCTCTCCCACGCTCTCTCTCCGGCAGCGGCGCTCCAGCAATCTGCGGGGGTCAGGAGCTGAGCTGGCTCTCAATTTAAGGATCCAGATGTCGGACGACTTAGAATCTTGCGCAGTGTTGTTTGAAATGGCTGGGATCTGAAAACGTAGCAGCGACTCGAGTCAAGCCACTCGGGGAGGCGGCTGGCTGGGGGATTTTTCCTGTCGAGTCATCTGACTGTCAGTGAAAACACTCTGCTGGCAAAGGAGATTTGCTTTAAAGAAAATTTCCCATTGAGGGATTTCAGTCGAATTAACCAAAATATGTAATGCAAAGTTATGTTGCAGGAAATATTCTGCTCATTAGCTATGATTCTGAAAAAAACAACAAAAAAACAAAAAACAACACCTCCTAAAGCTATTTGTTGCAAATCAGAATTTTGACTTTTTCATGAAAAATTTTGAATGTGAATTTCCTCTCAGTGCACGTTATGATAAACTAAAAATAACAACATAAAACACAGTGCTAACAGTTCAATTTGCGTTATCGCTTGAATTTTCCGTGCAAAGCTGTAACTCGGCAATCTGTAATTGTAAACCGGCTTCACTCTCTTTTAAGACAAAACTGAACGGACGTGAAGCACTGGCCCATATTATCCAGATCAAACATCCCGCGTCGAATTGGTTGCAACGCTGCATGCACTTGAGAGAATACCATCTGAAACTGTGCACATCCAGTGATGCAGCTACGCTTGCTCGTGGAAACGCTGCTTTTGAAAAAAAAAAAAGAAGCAGAAGAAGAAGAAGAATATGTTTTGACTTCTCCCACACGTGCCTCTGTTCCGCGCCTCCGCCTTCCTCTGCGCTCCGCTCCCTCCGCCGTCTGATGTGACGATAAGGTCCGAGATGTTACTGAACCCCCTTTAAGTCCGGCCCCATGTTGAAGGATCGGTGGGACCAGACACAAACAAATCTCTTTTCATTTCCCCACGCTGTTCTCTTCAGCTGTGGAGTGTCTGCAGCCGGCAGCAGCAGCAGCAGCAGCAGCAGCAGCAGCAGCAGCTCCTCTGCCTCCTCCTCGCTCTCTGATTAGTTCACAACGAGGCCCTGCAGACAGACAGACGGACAGACAGACAGACAGTGTGTTCTGATGTCCCCTCTACACCCCCAACCCCATCCTTGCGCCTTAAGCTCCGAGATCATTTCCAGGCCCTGCATCCAATAATGTTTTTGGTGGAGCGCCGCCTCGGCGCTGGCATAGCTGAGGCCAGTCAGTCAGTCAGTCAGTCAATCTTTCATTAGGCCCGAGGTGAACAGGGTCACGCTTCCACTCCTTTGCGGCGCAGGACGAGCAGCACATCTGCTCCGGGGTTGATGCCTGGAATGATAATGCCTCCTTCTCCTCTTATTTCAGCCTTTATTTCCTTCCCTTCCCCTCCGTCCCTCCGTCTCCCGCAGCCTCCCCTGCTCCTCTGCTTCCCCGTCTATCTATCGCCTCCCGTCACAGGCGGCGGTGGCGTGTGGGAGGCGATTATGTGTGATCTGCCGACTCAGACGTGACCTTTTTCCCCGCGTCATCCCTCAAATTGAAACCAACGCTCGCCGACTCGCCCCCCTCTTCAAGTTCCTCTTTTCTCTCTCTCTCTGTCTCTCTCTCTCTCTCTCGCTTTCTCGGTTTTGCTTTAATGTTTCATACATATTTCACAGCGACCGCACGCCTGCAGTGACTGCGCCGCTCCAGCAGGTCTGCGGCTCTCTGAGACGGCGTGGCCGTCAAAGCAAAAAAACCTGTCAACCACCTTGATTTTTAAGGTGGGTTGCTGAAGATCAAAGTGAGCATCAGAATGAGGCGGAAAATCGCATTGAATTGACCGAATGTGGCGAACACTGTTGTTGGCTGCACCTCTCACAACCTGCCGTTGACCTACCGGGATCTTCACCACACCGTCGTCATCTCTCGGGTTCACACAGGACGAGAACACACATCCCTGTGTGGAGGCAGACTCTTTTGTTTGACGCCGGGGGGTCAGAGGTCATAGTGGGCTGGTTGAGACGTGAGCCGGTTGGAGACTGTAGAGAGCCAACAGGAAGTCAAATAACCGCAGGTTACAGCCGAGGTCTGCAGAATAGCAGCAACCTTGAAGCTGAAGATAAATACGTATTTATCCTCAATCTGACACCTGCCACTTTGTTAGGCACCCGGTACCAGCGCAATGCAAAGTGGCCCCTGAGTGTACACCCATGCATATTTTTTAACACTTGATTAATATCTCCAACTTTCAAACCTTTATCAGCTCTTGTTAATCCCTTTTCCGAAAGCAACGTGATGGTGTGAAAGGAAGGCAAACTATTGCAACGCGGACGCGAGCGACTCACGTGCGATTCACCCCGTTGTCACGTCGCCGTGGCGAACACACCTCCCTCTCCCTCTCCCCCTCCTCCACCCCCTCCCTCTCTCTCTCACTCCACTCCCGCGACGCTTTCGCTGTCGCAGCAGTTGCTGTCAGTTTGAGCGCTGCCTGCCCCCAAATATAATAGGGTTTTCTTGACTGCCTCCCCCTGGGGATTGACTGGCGGTGAAGAATTCACCACGGCTCATTTGTGAGCGGTGGAGGCAACGGGATTCGTAACAAAAAAAAAAAAGAGTGAGAGACAGAGAGAAAGGAGCTCCTCCGTGTCTCCGGGCGGCTCTGCGGCATTCCAAAGGAGGTGTTAGTTTCAGTGATAAGACCTTCACGGGGAGACGGCGCTGAGGATCGCCGTGAGGCGGCCGCCGTCAGCACGTCCCTGTGTCACGGGACTCGGCAGTGGCGGCGTCACACAGTGCGTCTCACTGTATGCAAATCGGCAGCGGAATTAAATTCACTGTAGATGTGGAGCGTCGATAAACGGATGTCACGGCGCGCTGCCTTTTTTCCGCCACCAAAACACTGATCCATTATGGCGGCCGCGATCAATTAAATGATAACTTTGAGTTTTTTCGTGTTTTAAAGAGTTCCCCTCTCGTCGGCTTAACCCCCCCCCCCCCCACCCCCCAACACCGCCACGTCTAGACAGGCAGGGTGTCACTTCCCGTCGTGAAAAATGTGTTGTTTCGGCGTTGTCGTTTTTTTCTCGTGAGTTCGACAAGTCGTGTCGGTTCCAAGTTGTGACCCTGGTGGGACAAACGCCAGAGACAGGCACATGTAACAGTCAGCCAAACGTTGTTTTATATCCTGAACCTGCGAGCTTGGTGCAGCCGTGCACTTGATTTTACAAAATCCCATAAAAACCAAAAGTTTTTTCTCCCTGTTGAAACTGAGGCTTTGATGGACTGGATGGATGTTTGGAAGGAGGTAAAAAAAAACATGGGCATGAAACACACTGAGTCAGTGAAATCTTCACTGGGAGTCTTTTCTCGAACTTCTGCAGGTTTAGCGGCCGTTTGCACGTAGACACATTTTTTTGAAACTGCACATTTTCGAAAACGATCTCGAAAAAAAAAAAAAGGCGTTTACATGAAGCCGTCTTCATTTTTGTTTTATTTTTTTCCTGAAAACGATGTAGTACCTACGCCAGGCCTGGTGCGGCGTCTCAAGTTTTCTCCCCGAATGTGGAAGAAGAGGAAGAAGACCTGAAGCACGCCGCGTTGTCAGACCAATCCACACCTGAGGAGTGTTTTCGAAAATGTGCGGTTTCGGTGAAAACGCCGGCTTTGTGTAAACGCCGGGCCGAACCGAATAAATATTTCTGCGTTTTCAAAGAAACCTTCTTTGTCTTTGTGTAAACGGGGCCTTAGTTGAGGGTCAAGCCCAACGTCTGTGTTGACTGCCAGGCTGGAGGCACCTACTGCTATTAGAACACACTGGCAGAGTGGATTTCTCCACCATGCGGAAGCTTTAACTCAGCTTTACTTGCGCTCCCTGACACAGTTTCCACACTTCAGCGCCTTCCTCTTACCTGCTGCCAGGCCGCGCTGCGATATTTATCAGGAGCCCACTTTCACAACGTCAGAACCCACATGTTCAGACACAGAATGCGAGCCACACTCGCTCACGCACGCACGCACGCACGCACTCCCTAACCACAGACCCAGTGTCGGTGGTATGAGGAGGTTCTTGTTGCTAGACAGCTGCATGCCTTGGCCTCCTCACAGCGGTCGACTGAGCTCCGAAGGAGCTTGACAAAGAGGCTTAAAGTCCTCCCTTAAGTCTCCGGCCCCTAGGTCGTCTGCATACCCCCGAGAGCAGCTCTGGAAAAAGGCCTGAATGCAAGTTTAGCAGCTATGGTTACACCCCCGGGCCAGACCCCTGCCGCCACTATCGCCCGCATTACCATTTTTTTCCCCGGGCCGCTTCAGTCTTATAGCCCGGCAACAGGTTTCCTCCGCTGCTCCTGTCTCATTTCATAACGCCATGAAAGAGGCGGCAGACGTGCTGCTGTTGCTGCTGCTGCTGCTGCTGCTCCCGAGCGACTCCGTGCTCCTTCCTCTGTGCACCAGCGTCCGTGGCAGGCGTTTTTTCTTTTTTTTTTTTTTTCCCCACATGGATCACAATCCGCATTTTGCATTCTCACTTCCTTTAGTGTTTTGTTTGCGGGTCGACGTGCGTTCTCTGGACGGGTCGCGCCCGCCGTAGCGCCAGACACATTATCTGCCAAGAGGCCGCGGGGTGTTTTACAGTTAGGGGGCGATAAATCATCGCCCGTATCCGCCTCGTTCCTGGGCGCGCGGAGACGAGCGGAGCGGCGGAGGCAGGGGGCCGCGGCGCAAAATGCACCTCGGCGGAAGGACAAACTGCGCGAGGCGCTCGGAAAACACTGCAGGCGTCTCGGCAAACGGGGGAGGTCTGTGCGTGTGCGCCTTCTATACTGGGCCCGCTTGTACCTGTAGCTGTGTGTGTGTGTGTGTGTGTGTGTGTGTGTGTGTGTGTGTGCGTGGGAGGCAGTATTCAGTGTCGGCAGCTGGAAGTACTCAAGCCGCTGCAGAGGGGGAGAGAGAGAGAGAGAGAGAGAGAGAGAGAGAGAGAAGGAGAATAAAAGAGGAGAAACGCCTGCACACAAGAAAAGAGAGGCTAAGAGAGGTACCAGCACAGGCTCCCTCTGTAGCGCCTCTGAGCTCTCGCAGAGTGAAAGCCCCTATAGAAAGAAAGCAGGGTCATCTCGACTGGTGCGAGCCCTGGTGTGTGCGTGCGCGCGCGCGTGCACAGCCTCCACAATCCGGAGCAGAACAACACGGAGGCCAGCGTGAGTGCGCAGCAGCCCCTCCGCTGGAAGCAGGGTCTTGTTTAGACTTACAGCCATGTGCAAAGAATAATAAGGAGCAGGACAATGTTGGTGCAGACATGCACCACTCCACCTCCACCACCACCACCACTTCCTCCTCCACCTCCCCACGTCGGCCTTTAATGTCTGCAGAGTCTCCCTGCTCTCCGGCTCGGACAGATACTGGCTTTGTGCGCCCGCTGCAGATGAAAGAGGATTAGGCATACCTGCGTTCTGGTCAGCGCCGAGGCTCCCACCTGGTGATGCCACAACAGTCAGATGAAAGATCTGCTGCTCTTTGTGTGCGCGCGCGAGACTCGCTGCAGGTATTTACACCATGCTCCTCCTGAAAGATATTCAGGTTCACATCCTTTTTTTTTTTCTTTTCTCGCTTTTCCACCAAACTTTTCTCTCCCCGCTGAAAAGAATAGGCAGTGGAGGGGAACCGGGTTGCTCGGCTTAGCCGAGCGCCAGAGCTCTGATTTTTTTTTTTTTTTTTTTTTTTTTTCTCCTTCACTGCGAAGTGTTAAAAGTTACAGTGCACAGCTGAACTTGTATATTCAAGACTCTGGCAGGGTTACAGCCGCCCCCCCCTCCAGCTAAGCCACATGTTTCAGAGTTTCAAACTTAACGGGGGGAAAAAACCAAACAGGTGTCTCAGACAAGGTTTCTTCTTCTTGGAAGTTTGGCTGCGTGCTGTTCTTCTCATCTTTCTATCACATTAAATGTGGTCGGTCATCCTGGGTTTTTTTTTCTTTTTCGACGCGCAAACCTTTTTGTCTTGCGTGGGAGGGCCCCCCTCTGACAGAGAAATCACTGAATCAACCTCGGCGATTTTCGGTGGGTCATTCCGGAAGATTCTGTTACCTTTCAACAGGCAGACCGGGCCCCCAGGCTGAGGCCACAGAGAGGACACGGAAGCGGGGAGACGGATAGAGAACAGAGCAGAGAGAAGCACGCAGTCCCAAGGAAGAAGCAGATAGGGTGTGTTTTTGTGTGTCTTTTCTTTTTCTTTTCTTTTTTTTTTTCTTTTTGGACTGTGGAAGAGACAACGAGGAGGCGGAAAAACGAGCCGGGGCTTCGCCTCGGAGAGTAAAGAGGGGAATCAGACGGTGCAGGAGCGCTCGACTCGCTGGAAAATCCTCCAGTCCATGCAGCCTTCCAATCAGAGTCCATTGACCCGCCAGGCCTGTGACAAATTATCCCAGCGGCTCTACATATGACTCAATCAGCATGGCGGATGGCTTTGTGATGAGCAATAGATCTCCTCGTATATCAGCCAAATCACCCCCTGATGGCTTCATCAACACGCGGGCCGACACGCCGAAGGTGAGGACGGCCGCGGTCGAGTCTTCCAGTCGGCCCGCTTCTCTTTTGTGTTTGCGAGTGCGGCCGCAGAGCCCATCCGTTTTCTGTCACTGCTAATCCTGCGGGCAGAGGCACAATTCATCGCAGTCAAACACTTTGAGCAGTTCCTAGTTGCCAGTTAGCCCCGCTTGTACGTGCACCGCGTCTTGGGACCGTGGGAGGAAGCTGGAGGACCCCGGAGAGAACCCACGCAGGCACAGCCAGGACACGCTAACTCCACTGGGGGGAAAGGTGGGAGTTGAACCCGCGACCTCCTCGCTGTGAGGCGACTGCGATAGCGCAGTATGATAATCAGGCCGAGTTAAGTGCTCCAGCTTTAAAGGCCGCATGTAAAAAAAACACATCATTTTTCAACTCGGATGATATAAATAAAACATGAAAGGCCAGAAATAAACACAACCGGCGTGTGTGTGGAGGAAACAGCTTGTGTGGAAATTCAGAGAAACACTCCATTCCAGCTTAGCTTTTAGCATTAGCTTGCACATTTCTTGAAGGGGACGGCAAACCAGGTGGTCTGAGAGGGTGGGTGGAGCCATCGCCTGACCGGAGAAGTGCCATGAATTACTTTAAAAGTATTGCTGCCGTTTGCGACATCACAAGGGCTGATTCACAAAATTGTGTGTTTTTTGCGCAGACTTTCAGAGAAGCAGTAAACACTGGAGTCGTTTCTTGGGAATCCGCCGGCTAGCAGCGACGCGTGTTGTTAGAAAACATTGTTAAAGTCGATTCCTCGGCAACATGAGAGGTGTGAGGTCCTTCAAATATATAAACAGCGCAGTGAGGAGTCTTCAGTCAGCAGCAAAGCTGTTTTTAGATGCCGCCTGTCTCTTCTTTCGCTTTGTTTTGTTTTCTGGTCCTCGTCTAGTCGAGGACGCGCACAGACTGGGGAGTCCCCTGCTTTCCAAAAATAAAAGCCAGTGATCCAACTGGTGAAGAAAGAGGAAGAAACAAAACTGCACCTCCTTTGTGTTTTCTTTAAATATACCCCAAAAGATGCTGACTAGGCAAACAGCTTCCTCCTCCTCCTCCTCCTCCTCCTCCTGCTGCTGCTGCTGCTGCTCGCTCACCCGGCAAACAGCTGATCGGCAACGCAACTTGTCCAACTGGACCGACTTTTCCTCTCAGTGGCTCCTCACCTTGTCCTTGTCTCCCTCGTCAGCTTGCGACAAAACAGGACAAAAGCATTAGTTGTTGTTTTTTTCCTCTCTCTCTCTCTCTTTTTTTTTTTTTTACCCCCTTCCATCTATAGAGAGATGAAAGCAGATAGTAGCAGCACCAGGCCAAATCTTTTTTTTTCTTTTTTTTTTTTTTGTTCCTGCCTGGAGGAAGACAAATCCCTGCAGCTCAACAGTTTAGCAGTGCAACTGGAAACTTTCGTAGTCGTGAGCAGCTTGCAGTGCCGTTTGAATGAGTGGGTTTTTAGGCTGACTTGATTAAGTTAACATTTTAATAACTTACTGATGCCTAGTTTTTAGATGTGAGAAGCGAGAAAAGATGTTATTACTGTTATTACTTTTCTCGCTTCTTCTTTCACAACATGCACTACAAAAGAGGATTAGTGCTGCAAAAAGAGAAAAAAAAAATACAAGAAGGAGATTTTTACTTAAGTTTTCATTTCAGGTTTTAATTTTGTGAATAAAGTCCAAATTTCCTGAATAAAGTCGACTTAAAAAAAAAGACGAAATATCGCGAATAAAGTAGAAATTTCATGAATCAAGTTGACGCAAATAAAGTGAAAATTGGCGATAGACACACCACAGTAGAAACAAGCCACTTTTTTTCTATGAGTGACCATTGGTGAATTTAGACTTCACGCTCATGTTTTCCCCTGATTTTTCCCTCTTACGAAGTAAAAACTTGCTGTTAAAGATGCTGATGTCATCCCGCGGACCTGAGCTCTGCGGCCGCTGTGAAACCGGGCTTCCGTCTGAACAGGAGCTGATTAAAAGAACCACCAGCGCTTCGTTTTCTCATCATTTTTTTTTTTTTCTTCCTTTTGCTCTTTCTTACTTGTGCGGCTTCAAAACTGTCACAGACACACGCTGATGGATGCTCTCGGTACGTGGGACCCGCGCTGGTCGTCCATCACGTAATTTCTCGATTGAATGGATATTGGAAGCGGCCGCATCAAGGATCCCTCCGTCTGCGGCTGGCGGGGGTAAATACGCACCAATCACACGTGAGAGACCGGCGACCGGAGCCGGGTTGGATGGATTTACTCTGCCGAGCCGGCGGAGCTCTGAGCTGTGAGTGGTGAACATCTAAAGGCCTGTCGTGCCTCTTGTAATTGAAAGTGCACTCACTAGCGGCGCAGCAGAAATGCGCGCGCGTGTGTGCGCGCGTGTGTGTGTACATATCTTGCCGGAGAGTTTCCCCCCAGGAGGCTGTCTATGGGGCGTTTCATTTTAAGTTGCTATCTGTCACATGGGCAAACTAATCAGGGAGACAGATGAAAGGTGGGAGCCGGAGGAGGGGTCAGCCACTCAGTGATGGCTTCCTCTGATGGCTGCGTGACCCCTCACCTCCTGCGAGGGGATACCTCGGTGAGGGATAAGCCACGTGCGATGATGAAACTGGCGGCGAAGCCTCTCCCAGCCTGCGGCGGCGGGCGGCGTCTTCGCGACTTGCCGGGCTAACGACCTCGCTTCTCGAACCTCGAGCCCGGGTTCGATCCCCGCTTCCGTCGTGAGCACGACTGTACTTCGCGTCCGTCGTTAGCGTCGTGTCAGCTATTTTTTTTTTTTTCTTTCTGCGTTATGAATTTTGCCGTCTGACTGAGGTCGACGAGGACGCGTTGCATAAACCCGATTCCCTCTCGGCAGCTGAACGGAGCATTTCACGGCCCGCTAATCGGAGCCGACACCGGCCAAGACAGCGGCTATATTTACTCACAGTCGTGTTGGAACAACTTTGGCTATTTTTTGATCGGGTGTCTGCTTTTTGGGTTGCTGCAAAACAACAGCAGCAGCAACGGCAACAACAACAGCAGCAGCAGCAGCAGCAGCAGCAGCAGCAACAGCAACAACAGCAGCAGCAGCAGCAGCAACAGCAGCAACAGCAACAACAACAGCAGCAGCAGCAGCAGCAGCAGCAGCAACAGCAACAACAGCAGCAGCAGCAGCAGCAGCAGCAGCAGCAACAGCAACAACAACAGCAGCAGCAGCAGCAGCAGCAGCAGCAGCAGCAGCAGCAGCAGCAGCAACAACAGCAGCAGCAGCAGCAACAGCAACAACAGCAGCAGCAGCAGCAGCAGCAGCAGTGTCCCGGGTCAGCAAGTTCAGCCATCAGTTTACTGTCACAGCGCCGAGTCTCCACTGCTGCTTAAGTGAAGTGCCTTATTTACACAGCCACAAGGTAGAGTTGTAAAAAAAAAAAAAAGGTTGAAAGGAGCCTTCCTCCTCCTCCTCCTCCTCCTCCTCCTCTTCCTGCTGCTCCTCCTTCCGCCCTGTGGCACAGATTTTCACTGGCTTTCTTCTCAGCGTGGCGGCGGCGGCGTGAACCCACTGCTCGGCGGAGAGGACATTAGACTGTTTATGGTTTATTAATTGTTTCTGAGGGAGTGTCAGTCCAGGCATGACCCGCTGTTAACTAGCACATAAAACAGCCACATGTTTACAGCATCTGGCGACTCCAGCGTAAGAAGAAAAAAAAAAAACAGCAAAGTGAAATATACTTTTTGCTTTGCCTTTTTTCTTCTTTTTTTTCCCCCTTTTCTTTTGTCGGAGGCCCGGCAGAAGGCGCGTCTGCACTCTGCAGCTGCTCGGCCTTTTAAACTTCCGACAATCGAGTCGGTGCATGTCCGTCGTCGTCGGGGCGGGGGGGTGGGGGGGCACTCCGTTGGCTTGTATTTCCGTAATCGCCCATGATACTCGTTAATCAGGAGGCAATAATTAGTTTTCGCCAGCATATGGTTAACAGGCCTGCGCTGTCAAGTGGACAATATCTGCAAAATGCCTCTCGGTCTGCGGGCGAGTATTAGAACTTAAAAATACATTAAGTCAAAATGTCATAATCAAGTTTATAATTACCGTAAATATAATTTCAGCGCCAGCTGGGCCTTGCAGATGCGGGGCGGCGCAACGAGTCGAGCACGTGTGTGTGTGTGTGTGTTTTGTATGTGCGCGTGTGCGCGCGCGCGCAAACAGAGCACAGAGGAGGTGGAAATAAAAATCAAAAAAAAAAAATCTGATGTCATTAAAGTCTGGCAGAGTATCACATTATTTACATGATGTAACCTTCCTCTGCCAGGACGTGTCAGTCAGGACTCCATCTGCTGTGAGCACTGAAAAGCCCCACTGTGTGTCCCTCTGTGTGTGTGTGTGTGTGTGTGGACTGAAAGGTACCGCGGCAGACCTCTGATACGTGACCTTTGCCATGGCCTGAAGCTGTCAGCTCCTTCCTGTGGGAAGAAGCGCGACGGCCAAAACAACCGATTGTGTCTTTCACCCGGACGTAGACGAGAGGTGTGTGTGTCAGTGTGTGTGTGTGTGTGTCAGTGTGTGTCAGTGTGTGTGTGTGTGTGTGTGTGTGTGTGTGTCAGATGTCGGCGAGGCCAGTTAGCGGCAGAATCCGATGCGAGCCGTGGCAGTTTGCACACGCTGTACAGAATTCAACCCTCCTTTGTGTTTCCTCCAGACCGATTACTTTCAAACGACCCGAGTCCAGAGGCATTTCAGGAATTGATTGAGACCTCGTCTCTCCGCTTTGATGTTTTCCCTCCTTTTCTCTTTCATATCCCTCTTTCATCCCCCTCCCTTCATTTTCTCTCTCTCTATTTATACATCGGCAGCGTCATCGCCGGCCCGTGGCTGAGCTGTACTTTCCTCGGGAAAACACCTGTGCGGCACTTCAAACGAGCGCTTCAGCTCCTGTCGTTTTGTTGGAAGGTGTCGGCATTGGCAACGTGCGGCAACAGAAGAAGCCTGCCGTGTTCTTGGAGGTGGAAGCAAGACATGCTTTGAAAACTTGCGACATAAGTAAACTCAGTTGATCTGTGCCCTCCCCCTGCCAATGTGCACGTTAGCGCGAGTCAGAAACCACCCCGGGTAACTGCAGTTTTGGACATTTTCTAATATTCGAGTGCCGTCTCTGTGAAACCGCGTTACGAAAGACGCGTGTCCCATTTGTGGCCCGTGTGGAAGGTTAGCGTCAGCGCGCGACCTACATTTGCTTCACCGCAAGCGAAGCAGTTCTGTTGGGACAGATCCCAAGAATGAAGGTGAATTAGGTGAGTTTCCATCGTGTCCGTTCAACGGAACATGTGGTCGCCTCGGCAACGTGCAGCTTGCCCACTCTGGGGAGCTGGAAACACATTTGGCCAATAACTTATGACACAGCAACATTGATTAACAGCATTTCTTTTTTTTTTTTTTTTTTTTTTTGCAAAGATGGCCACTTGCCAGCTTCCCTGTAACGCGTCTCGGCTGAACTGAGACGACAACTTTGCGTTGTCGGATTTGCCTGTTTCAGCGCTGACCTTTCCCGTAAGCCAACGTAAAAAAAAAAAAAAAAAGAAAAAAAAAATTGTACGTCGCAATTTTTCTTTCCCTCCGTCCATTTTTCTGTCACCACTTCTCCTGCGCTCCGCGCCTCTCAGGGTTGCTGGAACCTTTCCCAGCTGTCTCGGTGTTAGAGGCGGAGTTACAACCGGGACAAGTCACCAGCTCAGTTCATCGCAGGGCCACGTGGGAAGACCTTCGCAACACACTGACAATTGCCATTCTCAGAGGGCTTCATGCGCAAGTTCTCGGACTGTGTGAGGAAGTCTGGGGTCGCTGGCGAGAACCCACACAGACACAGAGACAAAAAGGCTCCGGTACTGGGAATGGAACCCGTGGTCTTTATTGCTCCTTGATCGACGGTGCTAGCCGTCAAAATGTGCGCCAGAACCAGATCAAACACGGATAATTCTCTCCTGTTTTTATGGGCCAATTCTGTGTAACTGTGTGCTCACATTCCAACAACGTAAACAGAAAAAAAAAAAAAATAAATAACTGCACCTTGATCTGAACGCAAAGAATCGTGTCCGTTCACGTTCCCTTTCCTGCGGCTAATTGCGCTCGGCAACATCACAGCGGCGGAGACGCCGTGTTTTGACGGCGGCCGGCGTCGCGGCTCGTCTGCGTGACGTTTTGATCCCCGGCGAGCCCTCGCAGAAACAGCTGGCTGGGCGGGGGAGCGGCCTCTGGGGGGTGCACGAGGAGTTGAAGGACGTGGATCGCTGCCAAGGCGTTTCACACGCAGCACATATCTTACAAGTGCAGCTGAGAATTAGAGACAGGGGACCCTCGGCCCCGGCGCTGCCCACCCTACCATCTGCCCGCCTGGGGCCTCGCAGAGCCCTGTGACTTAGCCTCCGCATTACCAGGCATGACAGCTTTGCCCTCAGTCAACCTCTGCACACACACACACACACACACACACGCGAGTCTCTTCTGCTTCTCCCTTGATGGGTAGCGGGTCGGCGCGCCACTCGACTCTCCTCTGTAACGTCAGCGTCAGTGAGGGATTGCCGGCCTTTTAGCGCGAGTAAAAGATGAGGAACATCATTTTCCAGCCCTCTAATTTGGTTCTGGGGGAGGCCAGCGGAGGTGAGCCTCCTCGTGAGCATGCGCTCCAGCTCGCTAGCAAGCAGCGGCAGCGCCAAGGTTACAGGTCTCCGGGTGGATATAATTAGAAACTTCCGCGCAGCCCCTTTTTTTTTTTTTTTTTTTTTAACCAGCTTCCACTCGCTTCTTTTCCTTCGGCCATTTATCTCTCTCCTCTGGTGACACCATCGGGGGTAGTGGGGGGGTCGGGGAGGGTGGGGGGGTGGGGGGTCGGGGGGGGGCGTCACATCCACCACTGTGTCTTGACTTGCCCCCGTTTCTCTGCAGGGCTGGATGAAACACATGCAGGGGAATCCCCCCCCCCCCCCCCCCCCCAAACCCAACTCACACACTCTCTTTCACACACACTCTCTCTCACACACACGCAGTTAGCATATGTGCGCCTTCAGCCTAGCGTTCCTCCTCTGGAAAGAACGGAGAAGCTTGAGTCAAGTAAGAAAAAACTGAAAAAAGACCCAATCACACATTTGCAGAACATTTTTAAAAGGGTTTTTTTTTTCACCCGTATTCTTGGAAGTGTGTTCAGCCAACACTTTTGTGCGTTTAAACCAGTAAAAGGTGACAAAAATCCCTTTTCCAAGATGAAAACCTTTATGAATTAAATTGAGCTCATAATAAGCTACTTGAAGATATCTAAGGTTCCGCCGCTGCCTCTTGATCCTCCTTCTAGCTGGCATTAATAATGGCAGGTTACTGGCGCGAGGCTGAGCCACTTATGCATCTTTTGGCTGCCCCGTCTCTTTATTGCTTTAACTCAAAAAAGAAATAAAAAAAAAAAGTCAGAATCCCCCTTTTCTTTTTTCCTGTTCTTTTTCCAGTGTAGGCCGAACGCTTTAACAAGCCAACATTCACACTTAGCTCACGACAGGTCAGCTGCCGGGAGGTTAAAAGTTTCCATAACTATTTTTCAACGCATTTCCATCAAATCAGGAATGTGGCAAAGCGACGGCAGATCTAAACCTCTCTGCGGCATGCAGTGGTGTTCATGAAGCCCGGAAGTGAAAGCGGCCAAACATTCTACCAGCTCAGTGGCTCAGTGGTAGAGACTGGGAGGTTGCGGGTTCGATCCCCAGCTGCGTCATACCAAAGACTTCAAAGATGGCACCCAACTTTCTGTTGCCCCCCCGCCACCAATCTCTATATCCCATATTATGACCTAAAATGTATAAAACTGTTGTGTTTCGCGTCTTATTTCTAGATGCGTTCTTCCCCAGTTCCGTAACATCCTGACGCTCCTTAACTCAGCCCATTAAACGCTGTAATCGAGGGTAACGCTGCACTCCGTCCATTCGCTTGGGGCTGGTTGGGGGTTGTGAACTATAACCAGTCTGATTATTGCCGCACCAGTGGAGCTGTCACTCACCCTGCCAGTCAGCTCTCCTCTCCGACTGCCAGCGCCAGGGAGGGAGGGAGAGGCCGGCGCAAAACGATGACGTGAAAGTCATCCCCGACTTATAATTAATCTCTTGTCGACTTCTATTGACACGTCCACTCTTTGATTAAATAATTACCTAAGTAGCGTAAGCCTCTGTGATTGAGTCATAATCCTGGAGAAGCTGTAACCGGCGACGGTCACCGCCTTTTGCGACAACTAGCTCATCGTTTGGAGCGGCGCTGGCGGCGGCGGCTCATCGCTCCCCTCTTCCCCAATCGATACTGGGTTGCCAGTTAGTTGGGTTTTTTTTAAAATTTATTTTGGGGAGAGGTCGGAGCGCTCCAGCGGAGCTCCAATGGAGGTTTTCATTTGATCCTCTCAGGGTGGTTTTGGGCTCCCGGGTACGAGACACGTGCGTGCACATATGCCCGCGTATGCAAATCCGTTTTGGCACGCATGTCTGCACACCCTGACAAGCGCGGCCCTCCGCCTTCGTACCGCTGCTCCAGCCCCGACGGCGGAGAGAGAAACCAGCGCTTCCCACCCGTCGCGAGCGCACCCGCGTCTGCCCACCTGCCCGCCCGCCCGCCCGCCCGCCCGCCCGCCCGCCTGCCGCCGCTTCCACACCTTCCACACATAAACAGCCTGGCATCTGTCACCGGCGGGGTCACACATACACGCGGCAGGCGCAAACACACACACACACACACACACACTCGCAGGCTCGCACACACGCGCGGCCGTCTTGTTGTCTGGAGCGAGTGTAGCCTTTTGACCCCTCTTTGACAGGTACACGGAGGGATCTCAAAGTGAGAGGAGAAGCCTCGGAGCTCAGGTCTGCGCGTCGGAGACGTGCCCTCTCCATAGGTAGCTGTCCGACTCCTCGGGGCTCCGGGGGGACGGCCGCTCGCCTCTCCCAGGAAGCCATAACTCTCCGCTCAGGAAGTGAGGTGTGTCTGGACTGTTATCTACATCTGTCTGGGTGAGAGGCAGGCGGGGACAAGAGGTCAGACAAGAATGGGACCACTTATATCATGTTTTATGTATGACGGGTGGCATGCGTTTGAATATTTACATGTGTCTGAGGGCGATGCAAATAGGTGGGGTGTGTGTGTGTGTGTGTGGGGGGGGGGGGGGGGGTGAGAAAGGAGGAAGTTGGCTGAAGTGGGTCTTCTTCGCGAACAAACACTGGATGTATTTGAGCGTGGTGCAATGGCGAGGGTGAGCCAGCGAGGGGCGTCAGTCGAGGCGACAGGCGGGATGAAGTTGAAGGGCTGTCGAGGAACTTTGGAGGAGAAATACTGAATGCGTCTCGAGTTTGTCAGCAGAATTTTCCATCCTTTCAGTCTTTTGCTTGCCCTTCACTTTTTTAATGGTGTGTGAGCTCTTTGTGAGGTCACACCTGTTTGTCCTGCCCGCCTGAGATCCGCTCCTGCCCGCCTGACTTTTTGTTCCCATCCAATAATGCTTTTTTGACGAGAGTTAAGCCTCCAGTTCTTCTTTCGGAGAGTTTTAGAGTCACAAGCAGCATGGCATCCTGAGATTGTGGCGTTCTAGTTGGAAAATGTGACGCTATTAGCATTATAATGATGAAATGATGCCTGTCTATTGAGGGCTCTTTGTACGATGGGGCCGATTTTATGTTCTGTTCACTGCCTATATAGCCTAAACATGGAATGAGGAAATGATGGAGGAGGAAAATAGCGCGTTGTGGTCAGATTCAGCTTCTGGCTTGTTGGGAGCTTGTTAGATCCGAGCAAAAAGATGTGAAGATTGCTTCATTATGGAAATTTCCAGTCAATCCCGCAGTCAAGTCTTGCCACCAAGTTCTCCATTATGATGATGGAACTAATTAAAGGTGTCACGGAAATATTTTATATGTTTCATCTTTGGGTCGACTGAATGTTTTTTTTCTATATCCTTTAACAATGGCTCTGACCTTCACTTGCGGCTTCATTACATCCCGCCGTTTCTTCTGCTTCTCTCCAATCCCTGATGGTCCGAGGTGTGTCAAACGACCCCTGAAATAACACATTTGACGAATATAAATGATCAGCTCGGCACAAAGTCGAGTTGAAAGCTTTTGAGCTCGGTGGAGGGGTTGTGGGGGAGGGGGGTTGGGGTTGATCGCTGTGAACTCTTAGAACACTCCCAGGCATATAATTAAAAGGTAGTTTCTAATTTCTATGAGAGTAAATTAGTGCCCCAGCTTCATTGTCAAATCGTGGCTGGTGGCAAGTAGCCTGGGGAGATGGATTGAATGGATCAGAGAGGGCTGGACAGTCGCTGGATAATTTTGACAATGGGGTCCGGGGGTATCATCCATCACTCACGGGCTTACATGAAAGTTTTGACAGGTAGAGGTCATGGCAATGTGGCAGGAGCCAGCGGAGATGGATGCCTTTAATTTGGGTAATGAAGAGTTAACCATCTTGGGAAAGCAAGAGGAGCGTTAAATGGGAGAGCCAGCCGCCATTAAAAGAAAGTCTTATTTAATTCCAGCGGCCCTAATGAAAGACATCGAAACACAATCCTTGATTGACAATGAGGGCCCCGGCTGTAATTCCCCGCAGACACTTCACTTAAGTTCCCTCCCTTGTTAATCTCAAATATAATGAATTGCAAAACTAAGGTTAAACGTGGCAGCGTGAATTCATTATCGCTAATACATTAGGCCATAAGATGATTTACAGTGCGGCCTCTCTCTTATTTTCATTAGCGGCGAATAGCTTTGATTTAGCCCAGATTCCGCCGGCCCGCTCGTCCTCGCCATCAATCTCGGCCCGCCGTGGCCATTGTCGCCCTTTATATGTGACCCCGCCGACGGAGAATAGAGCGAAAGAATGAAAACGTGTAGGAGCAGACAAGCGGCGGCATGGGCGGCGGGTGGGTGTGTGTGTGGGTGGTGGGGTTCTTATTATTCAGATTTTTAGTGTGAGTACAAGACCCCTCTTTATCTCTTCCTCAGAAATTATATTCACTGGGAGCTGTCATTCAACTTCATCCTTGACCCCGGTCTTATTGTTGCAGGCTTAATGGTGGTGCGCCCCCCCCCCCGCCCCCCCCCCTGAGATAACACTTAATGCTCCTGTGTCTACCAGTAAAGGTCTGCAAAGACTATCTCGCACTAAAACACCAGGGACCCACGTCTGCAAGCCGAGCCGATCGGCATACGGGCGCTTTTGAATGCGTGCTCCCCCGTCCGTCTGCTGTTACTGCTGGGAATGAAGGCGTCTGAAATGCATGTTTTACTTCCTGCCGTTACACATCCCGTGTCGCGCTGTGCATTTAACGCGGCATGACAAGGCCAGTGTGTGTGGCTTGGGCACGTTTACACCACCGAGACACTTTACACTGCCCGGCCACTTTATTAGGTCCACCTCGCCAGGGCCAGGTACTTAATAATGTGGCCCCCGGGTGTTTGCGTATATGCTAAAGCACGCTGCTTCAAGGTCACACGGTTCGTCCAGAGACGCTATTCTGCACAGCTTGGTTGTGTCCACAGGTTATTTGACTTCCTGTCGCCTTTAAGTGCTCTCCAACCACTCTGCCCATTCTGACCCCTGACCCCTGACGTCAACAAGGCATTTTTTTTCCTTCACACCGCCGCAGCTCGCTGGATATTTTCTCTTTATTAGGACCCTCATCTGTGACGCTGTGGTTCCGTTGTGGCTACAGTCCCAGTAGACCAGCAGCTGGTGGAGGTCCTGCAGCCCGTCTGGCTCCAACGACCCTGTTCACCACTTTCACAGTCACTGGAATCCCGATGCTCACTTTGAGCTGCAGCCTCGTCGAGCTGCCGCCCTGTGATTGGCCGATCAGCTAATTGTGTTAACAAGCAATTGGACATTTTACCTAATAAAGTGGCTGGTGCAGTGCATGCAGCGCATATCAAAGACGGTAAACGCGCATATCCGCAAATATGCGCGGGGCGTTTTTTTTTTTTTTCTTCTTTTTTTCGCATCCTAATCTGCATTCCTCTTGTGCTCGAAAATGTGACAAATTGAGGCGAGTTGAGGCTGCGGCTGCCGCGGTGAGTGACAGGAAGGTTATGGACTCCTAATGACAAGGTTTAAGAGCTAGAGCTACTGCTAATTGGGGTGATGTGCCCGTCCCCCCCCCCTGCAAGACAAGTCGAGCTACCAGGGATTAGCCATGATTAGGAAAGCGGTTTCCCCTGCCGGCCGCCGCTTTACGACCTTTTCTCTCCATTTATCCACAATGGTCAGATTAGGCCAGTGATGGACAGATAAGCGTTGCATGGCGTCATGATACATCCGGGCAGTCAGCGCGCGGCGCCACGTCGGCATGAGCTTGAGAGAGTCGCACATATATAACCCATACAGCGCGTGGTAGGGGATGGCACATTATAGGCTGCAGACAGAGAGCCAATGTAATATTTATGGAGTCAGCTTGTTATATAAAAGTAGTTCAAAAATAATGCCCCGGGATATTTTTCACATTTCTTGTTAAAAGAAAAAGGCGGAGTGCACGCGCGCGGAGCGTGCATGTGTGAGTGCGTGCATGCATGCGTGCGTGCGTGTGTGTGTATGTATGTATGCATGTGTGTTGGTGGGTGCTTGTTCTACCGCTCAACACGCATTCGTTGAATGGGAAAATCACAACGTTCTGTCGGCAAAACTGCTCAGTCTGGCATTGCGTGTGCGCACACACGCACGCGCACAAGTGGCCAGCAATTGTTCCGTCCAATTAACAGGAAGCTAATTGCGTGTTGCTTCCTCTGTAGGTTTATCTGAAGCGCGATGCTGGGACCCGGCGCGTCACGTTTCCCCCTTCTTGCTCAGCTTTGACGATTAAGTTAGACCGAATTTGAAAGCGAGTGAAAGTGAAATAACACAATCAAGTTTCCCGAGGTTTCTCCACATTCGGGATTCAGGACTACTTGCCAGGCCAACATTCAGCCGTACAGGTAATTTGCAGAGGCAGGAAGTTGGAACCGAGCGGTCATTATTTTTGCTAAATGCCGCGGCGCATACAATGGACATATTTTTTTTTTAAGAGAACCACATGCCGAACGGCTGCGTTTTTCCGGCGGCGCGGACGTGGAATGATCAAAAGTGCGGGGCCTTGTTAGCCTGTTCCCGCTCCAGACGCGTCTCTCATGTATTTTCATTGGAGAAGAAAGCCGCGAGTTTTGCGGGGAACAGGATATTCCACCTTGTTAAAATGAATTGTCATGTATGCCTGACAGACGCTTATAATGAGATTAGTGTCGGCACGTTTCAAAGAGGAAATGTTGGAAATGAGAGAAGAGCTAATCCGCTCACACATTTTTATGCGGCTACATTCATTCTCTACATGGTTCCCCCGGAAACTTTTGCCTTCCCGCTTCGGTAATGAATTGTCTTACGGCTCCCGCGCTCTTTTCATCCGGAGCTCGTCCGCCGTCAGTCAGCCTTCACTCAAAAGGAGCCCTTTGTGGTGAAGGGCTGCCGCCGCGGCAAATAAGGCGGCGATGGGGAAAAAAAAAAAAAAAAAAAATGTTAAATCCATGCAAATTAATCACAATTTCAACTACTTTATACTCAACGTGGGTTCTTGGTGTTTCTGCTGCAGTGATTCAGGGTGGCTCAATAATGCCAGGAGCAGTGTCAGTGACTATTTTGACTGAAAAAGGCGAATTCAGTCATTGGGTGATGGACGCAGTGTTCCAACAACCACTGGAGCTTTATTTTGCATTTGCATTTCATTTTCAAGTTGAACACAAACAACACAGGGATTCCTGACTCAAAGTCTTACAAAATACTCTGCACTTCTTTTCTTTAGTACTTTGTGGCCTTGTGCATGAGCGTTTTTCTCCTCTGTCTCTCTGAGCTGAGCAGTGTGATGGTCCTACTTTAAAAAAAAAACAACAAGTTTGTCCAAAGAGCAAATAGGCCTTGCGCAGTGAGAGGAGGCAACGTTTAATGCATGCAAAAGTATCAACGTTAACCCTGATGTGCACAGCAATTTTTCTATTTTATTTCGCAAACACAACGTGGAACTTTGGAAAGCCAGGCGACGAGACGGCGCGGAGGGCAAAGTGTTGACGGAAGCCCCGAGCTCGGCCACACTCCGCTCGGCCTGTGACTGTGATTTGACACACTCATTATCAGACCTTCTCTTATTGATTTCTAGATAGTTGTGAACGCTCTCCCATGCACACAGCTAAGCCTTTCCATACCACCCCCCCCCCCACCCCCGAGTCTCCTCCACTGACCTTTACTGTTCAGATAGAGATGGCGCCCAGCGAGGAGGAGGGAGGATTTGCAAAAGAGGACGTTTATGAAAATCTTTCTTGAAAGCTGTCTGAGAATTCCTGAAGAGACATGAAGGAAAGGGCAGCGAGCCAGTGTATGGAGAGGACACACTGAGACTCTGATATGGATGGGATGTTTCAGAGGAGGAGAAAAAAAATAGCAGTCTATATGTGCATATGTAATGCAAAGTAAAAAGGAAGTCTCCGGACTATTGAAGTGCTGCTTCTGCTTCCTCTGTGGTGCCATTGCACTCTTTGGGCCCAACCCACAGGACATGGACATACAGGAGAAGAAAACTTTACTTTTGATTTTTTTTTTTCTCCACCATATAAATGTTGACGCTGAAATGACTTTCAAAAGTACTTTCAAAATAAAGCAACTTTTGCAAATGTAGCCAAAAACTTGTTTCTTAAATCCTTTGAATGAACTGCTCGTTGATACAAATAGCGAGTCGGCCAGTCACATGGCAGCAACTCATATGTTCAGACATGAAGACATGGTGAAGACCTTTCTGAAGTTTGAACTAAGCCGCAGAATTTGGATGAAAGGTGACGTGAGTGACGTGGTTGTTGGTGCCAGTCGGGCTGCAGGTGTGCGGTTCACAAACTGCAGCAGCAGCAGCAGCAACGACTCGGAGTACCTTCCTCCCACGCCTCTCTTGCACCGCCCTCATCTTTCTCTGTAAAGGAAGCCGACTGGTCACGGAGGCCATGAAAAATCATCGGCGATTGAAACCGCTGTCCGCTCGAGGTTGGCAAGACGGATGAGCGAGCTTCCAGTTGAATTCTGGGCGATTCAGCTGCTGCTCCGTGTTTGCACTTATCTCTTTTTAAGGATCGGAAATTATGGTGTCCAAGATAACCTCACGTGGCCCGACAGTGGGAGAAAAACCACATCCTGGCTTTGACCCGGCTGAGGTGACTCCTGATGCAAAGTTTCAGACTGTCTTTGTTGCGCTGTGGCCGACTGATCCTCTCACGTCACTGTCATTTAAGGTTGTTGTTCCTCTGAATAATGCTGTAGAGGGTGAAAGTAATATTCCTTCAGTTTCCGGCGGGGTTATTTGTCACAATTTGTGGAGTGGGAGATTGATTTTTGCCCTTCCACTACATTGATGAAACCCCTCCTGAGGCTTCCTCCTGGGGATTCATCTTGCGCTGATAACTTTGGGCTATCTTATCTGGTCACTGTTCAAACAGGAGTGAACGCCGGGGGTTTGCTGCAGGTGTTTGTCTCCGCTTGGGTCCATTTCTTCTTGTTTTTGTGTTCAAGGTTAAAGCCTGATGGATGCGGTTGATTTTTCACAATGCTGTTTTTTTTTTTTTTTTTTGGCTTGTTTTTTCCCCCTCATGTCTGAATCACTTCATTGACTCGCTTTGAAAAAAGAAAGAAAGAAAAGAAAAACGCTTTGGACAGGTGACAAGCGTGCTGTGTTTTGTGATCTTATTCCGCCGTTTAATTAACTGCACGGCGTCTGAATGAGGTTTGGCTTCAAGTTGAATGGACTGGAAGGATTTCTGCTGCCTTTTAGGAATCTGCCTTAGGAAATGAATTCATGTGGTTACTCAAGAACATAAGGAACGATGAAAATAAACGAAGGTGAGGAGGGAATCCGTGTGTGAGTCTGATGGCTTAGACAAAATTCACCCTGTTCAACAACATGGCATAAAAGTTACCCTACAGCTGCTGTGCTTTGGCTTGCTGCACACATCAGAAGGTTTTGGAGACCGTCCCTGTATGATGTCACAAAGGGTAACTGAGACCTCTCGTCCAGGCAGGTGTTTTACTCTGTTTGCACAATGTTTGTAACAAAACCAATGGACCATTGCAACAGAAGGCTGTAAAAAGAGGGTTGAAAGTGCAGTTTTCTGTTTTTTTTTTCCCTCTTTTTAGAGGAATAGAGGAACCTTTAAGAACATCAAATGTTGTGCTTCAGTTTTGGCTCCCGGGGCCGTGCATTCCCAATTTGTCATGTTGCTTTGAACTGTCAGTAATCCACTGACAGGACAGCGATCGCTATCTTGTAAAACTTAAGAGCAGGATATGAGTGAGGTTGACTAACAGGCCCCTCTGTCGCCCCTCCAAAAAAAGTAACTGGTGATGACAGATTGTTCTGCTGTTTTCCCTTTAAGACTCTTGGTTTTTGAAATAAAGCGACCAGGCTCGGAGTAAAGTGGCCATAACAGTCTGGGAGAGACACCCCTTGCCAAATCTGATGCTGGAAGAGTGCAGAGCCGAGGAAGTTTCTGAGGCTGTCAACCGTCCCACAAAGCAGAGCTGTGATAGAGTGAGAGCACCCCCCCCACTCCCACCCCCCCGCCATCCCTCAAGCACAGCGGAGGCCTCTCACCCCGTGTACACAGAGTGGTCTGCAGTCAACACTATCTTATCTCCGCTGGGGCGGGGTGAGGAGTGCTGGTGGGGGGTGGGGGGTGGGGGGGGCGATAGGGGGCAAGTCTGGGCTTGCAGTAGCCAGCCAGGCCACATGGCTTCAGCAGGAGACGTCGCTCACTTCTGAGAAACCAACTGCCCTGAAAAATTAAAAAGCAAACAAAAGCAACCCCCCCCCCCCCCCTTCCGATGATAAACAGATCCACTCTTAGGAGGGCTGATTGATTGATCGGATGTGTTGCAGCATGTTTTTGACTTCACCAGCGCCTCTTTTTTTGTTTTCCAGCTGACTATTTTAGCGGCTAGCTTGCGGTCTGTAAACAACGGCGTTTCAGTCCGGATTGTGTTAAAGTTCTAATCCTGCAAAGCCTTTGCAATGGAAACTTTTCTCTTCCTCCTTTCGCAGTACCCAACAAGTGTGTGTGTGCATGTGTGTGTGTGTGAGAGAGAGGGAGAGAGAGAGAGAGAGAGAGAGCAAGACCTGACCTGCAGCCGTACAATCCATCAGCATTAGTCCAACGCGGTCTCCAGACTAAACATGCTCTCATTACAGTGGCTGCGACCCGCCTGCGGAGCTCTTCCCCCTCGCTCAAGTTTATTAACACGGGAGCGCCGCGCACAAATCAAAAAAAGCCGCGCCGCGCCGGACTCTTACAGTAAACACCGGCTTGCCGACCGCTGCTAGCTGGTGTACAATTAACGGATTTCAAATGGCCAGAGCTCGCAGGGAGTGACACGGCAATATGATTACCGCAGAACACGGCGTGCTGTGCGAGCTGGAGCCGCTCGGCGATGATGTCATCGTCTCCCGGCAGCCGAGCTGCGGACAGAGAGCCGGGGAGGCAGGGAGGGGAGCTTGAGAGGCAGGAAACTCTTCTCCTCTCTCCCCCCCTTTTTTTTTTTTCTTACGGGATTCAAACAGCCGACCGGGCTGCACCGTCATGGCGGCCGATAAAAGCCTTTGTCCGCCCGTGTCGGGTTGCCGTGTGTGGTAATTGGCTCGATGACAAAGTGTTCAGTTACACATTTACTTACTCGGAGCAGCCAGGCCGCGACTCTGGCCCCACACTGTCCACACTCGCAGTCTTTACCAGTCCTCCCCCCAACCTCCGCCTCCGGGTAGAGGGGGGGGGCTAAAGAAGCGACACCGGGGTTGAGTCAGCGAGGTTGATCGCTGCAGAAGAGGTGGACTGCACAGAGCTTTGCACACAGAGCTTGTGATTTTTTTTTTTTTTTTTTGCAAATGAGCCTCAAGACTGGCCAGGGTCAGGATGTTTGAGAACGTTATTGTCTGTTTTTCAGTAAGAAAAAAACTGAAATTTGTCTTTGACACGGCTTTGAAAATTAAACAAAAATAGAAATACACTCAAACACATTCACACAGATAAGAGTGCAGATTATTTTTTGCTCTTCAGAACAGTTATTGCTGAGGGGATGCATGATTTTAACTTTACTTTTGACTTTAAGCAGGGTAATCTGTTATTCCTGGACTGTTTGCTCTGGCAGGTTTGAACTTGCGATGTGCGTTTAAGTTCAAGAACAATAATTTGAATCAAATTACAAATAATGGTTCGTGATGCTGCTACCTTGCGGACTGATGAAGGAGATCGCCACTGAACAACTATGTGGCACAGTTTGAAAACTGCAAACTTGGACAAAGTTGCAGATTAATTAGGCAGCGGGCAGTTGTTGTTTTCTGACACGCATTACTGCAAGCACTTGGCTGTTTTGTGCATGGTTTTGGGACTTGATTAAAGTCTCTTGATGTTTTCTTTTTTTGTTTTTTTTTTCGTGAGAAACAGATGCTCTTATCTCCAGTGTAAACAGCCGACGTTTCCGCCGTCTGCAGGTTTCTGTTCACAAGTGCCTCAGATTTTAGCACGGTGTCTCGAATGGACTGAACAAACAGCGGCGATTGTGCGAGTCCAAGTATAGAAGCGCCGGCGCCCGAACATTCCGCGCGTCGTGCTCTCGCGTCAGCTGTTTACATTCACAACAAGACCCTCCAGTCTCGAGTATCCGCTAAGCATCGGACCTTGAGAGACAGAGGCCACATCAAGGAGGTCATAAACAACCCGACACCCCCGGAGAAACATTTGCATTGAGACGGCGACGTTGAGGAACAACAAGGCATAAAACGGCCTCGGAATCGCCAAACACTTGAGCAGGCCAAACAAGAGCCTTCAGAAAAGAAAAAAAGAAAAAGAAAAAAAGAAGGGCCCGCGAGATCCTCCTCATTGTCTGCGTACTCGGCCTTATCAGGAGGGTGAGAGGGGGCGGCGGCGGCGGCGGCGGCGTGATCCTTGAGGAATGAGAGCGCACGGCGACGGCCGGGCCAGCGAAACGAATCCCGGGGCCAGCTGACGCAGCTCGTTGTTGGATCATCTCGCAAGCGAAAACAAGGGAGGCGGGTTTGCAGTTACCTGGACGCGGGCCGGCAAACTATAAATATTCAGACCAAGGATAAAAAATAAAAAAAAATGTATATGTGTATAGTTATTTGGTTTCAGCCCCGGCAGCTGCAGAAAAGACTCGGCCGCATGTACGTCTGACCCTGACGGGTGCAAACTGCCTGAACTTGTTTTGCAAATTGAATTTGACCGAAAAAAAAAAAAGAAAAATTGAAAAAGAAGAAGAAGAAGAAGAAGAAGCCGGTGTCTGTGAAGTGAAAAGTTAATTTGGGCTTCCGTGTGCTACCAAAACAGCCCCTCCTCCCCCCCCCACAGCCCCGACAGCCCCTTCCACCCTCTCCCCCTCCCCCTCCTCCCCCCGTTCCCCATTGTGAAGCCATCAGATAGCGGCTACCAGAAGTCCACACCTGTCTTAGGGCTATGCAGAGGAGATGGATCCATGCATTTTGAGCATCAGATAGCCTCTAGCCGGGGTTAGTATTGATCTAACGCTCCACTGGCCCTTTGTGAGGGCGGCAGCTGCTTTGGCGAGAGGGGGGGGGGGGCTTTTAGATAAGCAATGCAAAGGGAATTGTTTTCTCTCTCTTTCTCTCTATCTCTCCTGTTCTCTTCTCCTTCCTGAAACTCTGTCTTCCTTCGCTGTTTGTTGCACTGCAACCTGCGATCACTTAATTCAACACTCCATCGCTCGCCGGAATAAAATGTCCTCTCCCTCGACGCTTTGCAAAGGTGGCAAATAAACATTAAAACATCTGCCTGGTGGGGGGGTCGTGTGTGTGTGTGTGTGTGTGTGTGTGGGGGGGCATATCAGGGGTGCGGCATTAGAAGTGGCACGCTGATAATGCAGCTCTCTGGATTTCCACCGTTTAATCATATGTAATCTCTGGAGTGAGAATGAAATGAAAAACACAACATGTCTCCCTCTCCCTCCCTCTCTCTCTCTCTCTCTCTCCCTCTCTCTCTCCCTCCCTCTCTCTCTCCCTCTCCCTCCCTCTCTCTCTCTCTCTCTCCCTCCCTCTCTCTCTCTCTCTCTTCCTCTCTCTCTCTCGCCTCACGGCCAGGCAGTCGGAGCGGTGGGCTTTAAGGTTGGGTTGAGTGGGGGTGGGGAGGAGGGGTTAGCGGTGTGTGTGTGTGTGTGCGTGCGCTGGCGCGGCAGACATGGCGGTGAGACCCTCCCTAAGATGACTCATAGGCTGCTGCATGGGCTGACACCGGCACCTCATTCACAGCCAATAATGAGCCATGCTAATGAGCAGGACAGCCACCCTGCGCGCTCATCATTAAGCAGCCCCGTGATTCATGTCCAGCATGGAGCCATCATATAAAGAGATAAGGCTGGCTGGCTGGCTGGCTGGCTGGCTGGCTGGCTGGGTAGATGGAGCATGCCGGGACGAGATATACGGACAAGGGGGCGAATGGCAGAAAGGCTTCAAGCTCCACAATATTATTTTTTTTTTGCAACCGGCTGATCAATATTTTATAAACGCTCTCATTAGGCAATAAAGTTGCCCTTTTGGAGCAAAGCAGAGCGGGATTCTATCTCGGTTGTGTTTCTTCTTCTTCTTTTATTCCCCCTTTCATCAGATCTCAGCACTCTCTGTACAATTTCCCTGGAATCCTGCCACTCCCCCGTCAGTATCTGCTTAGAATACGCGTTATTCTAAGATAGCGATTCATTTGAAATAGCTGCCTAGACGGATCAGATTATAAAAAAAAGAGAGAAAAATCACTCAAACAAATCCATAAGGAAAGAGAGAGAGAGAGAGAGAGGAGAAACCGCACGCCGCTGACGGTAAAACATGCATTTGCATGCGCCAGCCTCCCGAGACTTCTGCTCTGACACACATATCTGATAAGGCTTAATCAGCACGGGGTGGTCATGATAAAGCATTTCAGCCCCCCAGCCCCCCCTCCTCCCCCTTTTCCTATCTCTGTCTGGGGTTTTGGTGGGAGAGGGAGAGGGAGAAACACGCAAACAGCCTCTCCAGGGGTTGGAAGAGGCAGGAGTCAACCATCTCGCCCATGAGAGCCGAGCCGAGCCGAGCCGAGCCAAGCCAAGCCAAGCCAAGCCACCCAGCAGCGAGCTCTCCGCCCTCCTCTCCCTCCTCTCCCTCCTCTCCCTCCTGCCATTCCGAGGAGCCGCTTCCCTCTGTATCAGCAGACACTTCTTAAGCCCCAGCTGGGGATGTGGAAGGGTGGGGAGGGGGGGTTAAAAAAAATGGTGGCTTGGTGGGGGGAGGGTTTCAAAGGGGTAAGTGATTGCCCTCTAGGGGACGAAGCAGAGAGGGAGTGGTGGGGATGTTGGGGTGGTGGGTGTAGGAGGAGGAGGAGGAGGAGGGAGCAAAGCAGGACGCCTTATCGCCTCAGCCTCCAATAGCACTGCTGGCTGCCACCCAGAGCTGGGGAGGGCTGGGCTGGGCTGGGATGGGCTGGGTAGGCTGGGCTGGGCTGGGCTGGGTGATTTTTTTTTTTTGAGGGGGGTGACGCCAGCTTGATGCTACACTGCCTCTTGACACAGCAAACTCAGCATGGAGCCTTTCCACCACCAATGCCTTGACGTGCACGTCCGTCCCCAACTGAAACCAAACCTGCACTGCATGGTTTCCAAAAATTAAAAATTAAAAATTAAAAAAAGGACTCCACGTAGCGGCTGGAAACAGGCTTTGCACCGCGTAGATAAAAGCAATTTTAATGTGTGAGTAAATGTTTATTGCGGCTTGTGTCTGAGTGTGTTCACTGGTTTTCTTTTTTTTTTTTTTTTTCCACTGTTGCAGATGCGTTTTTCCCCTGTTCCTCTTTTGTTTTTTAGGAGGGTGTTTACACTCGGCTGAGAGCAGAATGTACTACTGACCTATTTCCTTCATTCAAATGAAGGCGTGAACGTAAGCGCAGGAAGGAGGGAAAAACAGGAAAGAAACGCGATAACATCCTGCTATCGCCGATTTCCGCGGTGGAAGAAAAAAAAAAAAAAAAAGAAAGCGCGTGCGAGCGCACGAGGTTTTTACCTCAGTTTAATAAGAGCATCTAGTCTTCCTCTAAAGCCATTACCAGCTGTTTAAAGGCATCTCCTTGGAAAAAGCAGCAGCAGCAGCGGGGAAATAGTCAGGCAGGCGCATCGACGCAGCCATGCGTCTGCCACAGTGTCCAAGCGCCACCTTCAGTATCCGACCTGAGGGAGGAAGGGAAGCAAATAATCAGATAACCTACATCTTCCCCCCCCCCTCAGTCGCGATACATCTGTCTGACACAGTGAAAAAACAAATCAATCTCATCGCTGCGTTCTTTTCTCTCCTCATAGCGGCGAATATGAGATTAAAAGCGTTTTTGAGGATCTTTTTTTTTTTCTTCTTCTTCTTTTTTTTTTTTTTGCGCGCGCGCCGCCGCGCGTAATGCTCATCTCCGGAGCGCACGGCGCTAACTGCGTGTTTAATATGCCTGTCTCGCCCGGCGTGTTGCCCCAGACACTGTGTACCACAAATCCCCCCCCCCACACACACACTCCACCTCCTCCTCCTCCTCCTCCCCTCCGATGGGAGGCTCGGCTGGGAGGAACCAAAAGGGTTAAGGGGAGTCTCGCATGGAGTCTGCTGGGCGGAGTGCAAGGCACGCGATTGGACGGGCCGATGGTGACGCAGGCCACATGAAAAAGCCGATAACTAGTTAAGAAGGCAGTTTGTAACTCTGGAAAAATAGTGCAGAAGAGCTTGAGAACATAACGTTTACACAGTGGACGCGGACGCACCGGCGCAGCGACTGAAGCCGACTCTCCCTCTCTCTCTATCTCCCTCTCTCCCCCTTTTTTTTTTGCGGGGGGACGCGCGGAGACGCCGCAAAAAAGGCGTCCGGCCACAGTGACTTGGGACGCAAGGGGGGGAAACGACCATGGTGCAGCACACCGACAACAGCGAGACGGACGGGAGCATGTCCAGGGAGGCTACCGACTCCGAGGAGAGTGAATTTATGGCGTGCAGCCCCGTGCCGATAAACCCGGACTGGTGCAAGACGGCCACCGGCCACATCAAGAGACCCATGAACGCGTTTATGGTGTGGTCCAAAATCGAGAGGAGAAAGATCATGGAGCAGTCGCCCGACATGCACAACGCGGAGATCTCCAAGCGCCTCGGCAAGAGGTGGAAGATGCTGAAGGACAGCGAGAAGATCCCGTTCATCCGGGAAGCCGAGCGGCTGCGGCTCAAACACATGGCCGACTACCCAGACTACAAGTACAGACCCAAGAAGAAACCAAAGCTCGACAGCTCCAAGTCGTCCGCGCCGTCTCCGGAGAAGTGCGGCGGAGGAGGCGGCGGCGGCAACAAGATGGCCAAGACCCCCAGCAAGAAGTGCACCAAGATCAAGAGCAAGAGCGGCACCAAGTCGGCGCACGGCTACGGCGACGACTGCGTCTTCCCCAGCCTCAAGGTGGCCAAGGTGGTCAAGACCGAGCTGAGCGACGAGGACGACGACGACGACTACGAGGAGGACTACCGGCTGCGGATTAAGCCGGGCGCCGAGGAGCGCCTCAGGCCGTACAACGTCGCCAAAGTTCCCGCGAGCCCAACTCTGAGCTCCTCGGCCGAGTCGGAGGGCGCGAGCATGTACGAGGAGGTGCGCGGCGGCGGCGGCTGCGGAGGCGGAGCAGCAGCGGGAGGAGGCGGCAACAGACTTTTTTACAACATCAAGAACATTACCAAGCAGGGCGCGCTGCACGCCGCCTCTGTCTCACCAGCATCATCCAGGTCGGTCTCCACGTCCTCCTCCTCCTCCTCTTCCTCCTCCTCCTCCTCCAGTTCCAGCAGCTGCAGCAGCTCCTCGTCGTCCGGCGAGGACGCGGACGATTTGCTCTTTGACTTTAGTTTGAATTTCGCCCCCAGCGCTCCTGGCACGGAACTGGGCAACCCCAATTCAGGAAACCTCTCCCTGTCTCTTGTGGATAAGGACCTGGACTCGTTCAGCGAGGGCAGCCTGGGCTCCCACTTTGAGTTCCCAGACTATTGCACGCCAGAACTCAGTGAGATGATTGCCGGCGACTGGCTGGAGGCGAACTTTTCCGACCTGGTCTTCACATACTGAAGAGAGAGAAGGAGAAGTGGTAGAAGAAGAAGGAGGAGGACAAAAAAAGAGTTCCTTCAGTAATAACAGAGAAGGGAGAGAGTAAATTATATATGTGTTCTGGTCAGGCTGTCCCTTAGCCATGCCTCCTGTGGTTGTTTCTCTCTTTTCTGCCCCTGAAGGGTCCTGTGAAGGAGGTCGGAGGACCAGGAGGTGAGGTTTGAGGAATGAGATGCATTATGAAGCTGGTGAGCAAGGAAGAAGAAGAAGAAAAAAGAGCAAAGTCTGCAGATGGTTTCTTTTTTTCTGGCAGCATGACAGGGTTTTATGGATTTTCTCCCCCCCGCCCCCCCTCCACACACCAGTAAGGTCTTGCATTTATTGTTCAGCATTAAAGACCGTGAAAAGGGAAAAAAAGAAAAGAAAATGAACTTCTATGCATCTTTTCCTCTACTTCTTCGAGACAACAACAACAACAACAACAGCAACAAAAAAAGAAACACAACATTTCAAAGTAAAAACTGCAGGGAGCTGATAACGGACTGTGGACTGACTCAAAAAGCAAATCTGTGAACTGACAATTGTTCAGGATATTACTTTACCAACGACGGTTTTATGTAATTTCTAAATGCCGCAAAAATGTTTTGGGTTTTTCCTTTTTTTGTTATATTTTTTTGTAACTGATTCCGTTTTACCTCCTGGTTTGGAAAAAAAAAAATCAAGCAGCCTACAACCTCTGCAGAGTACAGATGCAGAGGGGACATTTTGATACATAACAGACCTCATCTTTTTAAAAGAAAAGTAAGATATTTTCAGGCATATTTTTGTACAGTTCAAAGGGAATGTTCTTACTGTGCTTTCAGTGAGTTTCAGGCACTTCTTCCCTTTATCATTTGTTTTTAAGCATGCAAGGGAGTCCTGGTTTTAAGGATTTTTTAAGTTAAGTTAAAGACTTGCATCAAAAATTGCCTTGTGATTTCAAACTAGGTTTTTTTGTACAGTTGTAGAGCAGATTTGTTGAGTATTTGTAGACGATACAATGGCATCATGGGGGAGCGCATACCTCAGAGCTGGAACTAGTTTCAAGATTGTATATGTACTGTAATATAGTAAAAGTTAGGAGTTTATGTATATCATACTCGTGATATGTGGATGGGTCCCGATCGCAGGTGTGAAACTGGATTTTTTGGTATTTTTTAAAAATGGCACATACTGTTTTTCCCCCCCTTTCTCTCATTTTTTTGTGCAATATATACTCTTTAAAGATACAGACCATCAACAATTGTAGCAAAGTGATGGAAAAACAGACTTGTGCACTGTCAACATCATTTCATGTTATGATGCTGAAGCCTGTCCAGGCGGGAAAAAAAAATAAACAAATCAGCTGGAACTGATACAAAAAATGACTTAATACGGCCTCATATGTTGTGATGCATATTATCCATATGAACAAAACGACGACACAATTTAGATTTTGGACTGGGGGGGGCGTGTGATCTGACACCAAACAGCTACAATTTGACTGGGAATTTGGGTTTAAAGGAGTAGTGCAAAAAATAATTCAAGGGGCATAGTCTGGTGCAGTGGTGGTCTGGCAGAAGAAAAGCAAGCAAGCAAGCAAAAAAAGAACATTCCATAGTCCTGTTTCATAAAATGAAACTTTATTTTAAAACTGAAGACTGCCTTCTTTTTTTAAGACATTAACCATAAACCTGTATTTTTTATTTCTTGCACTTAAAAGAAGCAGATATTGTTTATTTTTATGTGGGTCTTACATATGAAGTCTGTTTGATAAAAAAAAAAAATCAAAGAAAGAAAAAAACAAACAAGGATTTTTTGTTTTCTTTTGTTTTGTTTTGGTTTGGAATATGACTTAATTATATGCCGGGACGTTTTCTGGGGGGAAGTTCCAGGCAGGATAGTTACTTCACATTCCAAGTGTGAATCGGTCTTTGACTCATCTTTTAATAAATAAGTACCTACCACCATCAACTGTCCTTTCAGTTTGTGAATATATGTACACAAATGTGATATTTGTTGCGTTTAAAAAAGGATGTGATGACAGAATGATGCCTATTTTGTACATAGGCCGATAGCCTGAACGTGATCGGGCTTCGACTAACATGTGATTTCACATTTAATAAAAAGGAAAAAAGGAAAACTTTTCAACTGCAGTGTTGAGGTGCTTTTACTTTGAAAAAAAAATAAAGTGTGCTGTCTTTGCTGGTTGTCTCCCCTTCCCCCCCTTAAAAGAAGAAGAAGAAGAAAAAAAAAAAACAGACATTGCAGCTTTAAGAAATTGAATTGCCCGCTTGGCCCCGCCGAGCGACGTGATTGGTGGGCCTCGGCGGTTCCCCTTGGAGACGAGCTGGAAACGGGAGCCGCTCCTCGCTGTGTGTGGGAGCTCTCAGCCTGTCTGGCCTCCATTCAGAAAAGTAGCGGCGCGCTCAGCACGGAACGGCTCGGGAGAGCTGTGTGAACAGAGGGGGCTGAAAGCGCGTTTTGAGTGGGACATATGTTCATTCAGGGAGAAACAATGGCCCTGACTCCCCGCAGATACGCCATAGTTTTGTGGAGAGCTTCTTTATAGACTCACTTTTATTGGGCTGCAAGCTTGTTAGTGCACGTTCTGTCCATGTGAGGGTGTAAACAGGCGGGATATTGAGTCTTGTTTTGCCGATTTGTTCTATTACATAAAGGGAAAAGAAGCAAACATTAATTTCACTCTAATTGTGGCCGCAACATTACAGATGATCTCATTTGGGGCTGAGACAACAAATGAACATAAACATATACGTGGGAATTAAACTCTGAGCGCAGGCCCGAACAACACATCTGGCCCGTGTGGGGAACTTGTCAGTGTGGGTTTAGCGGCGATGGCTTGAAATAGCTATTCTGCTGCTTGGTAATTATACTTATTGAGTGCCAGGGCTCTTTCTCTTATCAATTAGCGCCTAATATCCTCCTGGGAATGTGGATAAATAAAAACAAATAGCTGGTGGGGAGGCAAAGTCAAGCGGAGGAGGTGGTGGGCGGGGGGGAGGGAGGGGGGGTCGCCTATCTGGGTGACAGCGATGACTTGGAAGCCCTGGAGAGTTCTGATTGTGGGTGGGTGGGTGTGTGTGTGTGTGGGTGGGGGGCGTAAGAACCGGTTGGGCTAAACGCGTCGTGTGGAAGCGAGAATTTATGCCTTGATGCTGCGGCGGGTGGTGATGTAATTGTGATACAACAGGCATGGCGGCGGCGGCGGCGGCGGCGGCATCACTGGCTCCTGCCATGACTCAGACTGAGCCGCCTCTCCGACTTTCTGCTTAAGCTGCTTATTAGAGGAGGCGAGTGGATGAGCGGTGGCGCAACTCGTGTGTCGGCGATGGGAGGAACTATTAATTCGGAGCAAAGAGCGTTGCAACGCCGCCTGAGTGTCTCCTCCGAGGCCCTGGATAGCAAGACCCACCTTTGACAGACCCTGTGTGTGTCTGTGTGTGAGTGCATGCATTTAATATATATATATATATGTGTGTGTGTGTGTGTAACGAAACAGAGGCCGCTGAGAGATTTGTGTTCATTACAGCGATGGAATCTAATGATGAATATTTGCCATGCATGGCCGCACAGGTACGAGCCTCCCCATTAAGTCCGTTTGCAAATCTGTAATAAAACATTTATCTCGCTATTACTTTGCCTGACCTATTGGTCAAAGTTGCTAATGGGTTCCTGGGCTATTCCCAACAGAAGCTCCACATTGATTTTGTGTTCCTCTGAAATATCTGCTCAGGGGCTAATGCCACCGGTACATGTTGAAATGAAATTAGTGACCCGTTGAAATTTCCTTCTATTTCCTCCTTAAATAAATAAATGGAAATCGGGAAAAAGCCAGGGGGGCGGGCTGGGCGGGCTGGGCGGGGAGGGATGGCGTGCTATCGTGGAGGAGGAGGGGTGTGTGTGTGTGTGTGTGTGTGTGTGTGGGGGGGGGTGGCTGGTGGCAACAAAGGAAAGCAATTTCCAATCACCTGAGCGGGTTTTTTTTTTTTTTTTTTTTAAATCATTCATATCAGCCGGGAATGTCGTGGTGGGTGCTGCACAAAGACTCCGTGACATCGGTGCGTCGGGCGGCCAGAGGTTGATCTCCCAATTTGTTAGCGGCTAAAAAGTGGCGGTGGGAGAAATTCCCGAGCCACACAGCCCTCCTGCTCCCAGGCCAGATTCCCCCTGTGACCTGCGCTAAACCCAGTCGGTTATGATTTCCTCACATTTTCTCCTTCTTCCCATCCTCGCCTTCCTTTCCTCTTCCTCCTCCCGCCTTCTCCTCCTCCCCCTCCCACCCCTCCCTCGCACTGGCGCTGTACCAGTGAGCTCAGATGCATTACATCACTGCTCAGCTTATGCCGCTGCGCAGTCTGACTCTGCGTTGTGTCACCGCTAGCTGATCCGCGTGCACGCGCCCCGCGCCTCTCCCTCTTTTCCCGGCGGGAGGCCGTCTGATATCGCTGTGGGAACGCTGATATATGTTTTCCACGCCAGAGGGTTTTTTTTCTCTCTCCGCCGCGGCGGCGGCAGCAACACTGCAGCAGCGGCTACATTTGAAAAAAGCTGCCCGTTGTATATTAATTGCCAAGCCGTCGGGATTGGTGGTCAGGGATGTGAGGTGTGATTTTTTTTTTTTTTTTTTTAAAGTCACCACTAGTGTTTAGTCACCAAGCTGCTCGTGTGGAAGCTCATCCCGTCCTCCAGGAATCCTAAGACCGCTCCTGTCATCGATGACATCATGCGTTGAAATGACCTCAGAGCGTTCACGCCACTCTTTTGTTATCTTGCTTAAACGCTGCTGGCAAAACTACAGTAGCTGCGTGAGTCGAGGCTCTTCACCAAACATCCCTCTGAGAAAATCAACAAATTGCTTTGCTGAGTTTTTGAAATTTGACAATCCTCACGTCCACACAGTATTTCTTACTTCTCTCTGTTTTTTTTACAATTTAAGATCCAAGTTTCTCATAGAGCAAAAGGAATCAATGAAAGCAAATACTGACAGCAGTGTTTTAATGTTTTATTCAAACAAGGTCAAGCGGAGTCAGTGCTCTTGCACTCTGCAGTGGGGCTGTTTCACTAAATGGAATGGAGCCATGATGGATTTAACCAGCTTGGCCAAAATAAAGGCGGGTGGCTCGTCTCAGACGTTTGCTGCGGGTTGCGCTGTCAAGGCTGATAGAACTACTGTAGATGTTACAGGAGGACTTGAAGTCATTGTTGAAAAAGTATTATTGCTATATACATTTACAAGATATTGACTTGTTATGCAGAAAATAGTGTTTAAAATCATTTTTTTTTTTTTTTTAGACAACCAACTCACTGCCATCCTCATGCAGTTTTAAGTCAGGGAAATTTAGCATATCAATATATATATATATATATATATATATATATATATATATATATATATATATATATATATATTTATACATATAAAAAGGTGCTGGTCCACTCCCTGTGTCCTCTACCCGGGTCCTGGCCCGGGGCGCTGCTCCTGCTGCTGTTGATGCGAACCGTTTGCTCTGCCCTCCCCTGTGTCTGGGAGGGGAGGCGGAGAGGGAGCCTCGGCCCCATCTGCCGCGCTGATATTTACTATCCCTCACATTTGAGAGGAGGGTGTGTGTGTGTGTGTGTGTGGGGCAAAGGCCCCGGCTCCCTTATTGAGTTTAAGCACCGAGAATGAATGAATGAATGAATGAATGAGAGAGAAAAAGGAAAACCGGAGGAAAAAAAAAACCTCGCTGGAACCAAACGCCGGTCCGAGCGGTGTTGGTAGCTGCCGAGCGCTCGGCCGCCGGCTAATTTTCTCTGCGCGCACTTTCTATTCATTCCCGGGCAGCGAAGCCGCGTTTTCAAGGCAAGCTCTAAGCGACGGGGGTGTCGGCAGCCGTCTTGGCCCGGGCCCGGCGCAATTGTCTCGCCCACACAGAAACAAACAGTTCAATCACTCCTCCCCAGAATAAGTCCTGACACGTGGTGAGGTCTCGCCGGGGAAGAGGGTCACCTCGCTGCTGTGGGGGAGCCGCCGCTGGGGTCGCGCATCACTCACGCGAATTAGCCGCGGAGGGGGCTTGGAAAGCGCCAGCGCACACCTGCTTCTCTTTTCAAAACCTCCCCTCCGAGTGGCAACGTTAATTAAAGCCTCCCAGTCTCCCGGGTGATGCTTTTCCAATTTTTTTTTTCTTTTTTCTTTGCTCTTTCTCTCTCTCTCTCTCTCTCTCTCGGTTCAATATGTTCTCGAATCAGCTATTCTTTTGTCCGCGCACCTCCGAGTGCGAGGCCTTCGCGGGATCCAGTGGAGATAAACGAAAGAAATGAAGTAAAAATGAAAATGAAAACCAAAAAAGATGGCGCATTAATGAGCTCACCCTAATTAGCTCCGTTTTGTCACGGCGCCTCGCCCCGTGTTTGGAGCGCCGTCCCGCAAAAGTCGCTGGGATCCTGATTGCGGTCATTTGAGGATTTGCGCAGCCCCCTTTGGAATTAATTTTGACTCTCGCCGAGATATTTGTCTTTGGGCTTTGCGGCAGCTGCGGCAGCCCCTTGCAGTTTCTAATAAAATAGAGAGAGGGCCGGCGTAAGCCCATTATAATGGTCCAACAGGGGCCATAATGGGCCGTAATGTATGCGGCGTGGCGGCGGCGGCAAATCACATTGTAATCCAGATTACGAAGAGAGCGTGTGCAAATTACACACGTTCAGGGGTTTTTATTTTATTTATTTGTTTTTTATTATTTGTCACAGCTTTGGATAATTCTGCCGTCCATATGCGTTTATCTGCGGCGACGTCGCTGCTCTTTAATCAAATTGAGTAGATGACTGCAGAGGAAAGTCAGCTGTCTTTTTTTTTTTTTTTAATTTCCTTACACACACACACGCACACACACACACACACACACACACATTATTTCATTATTTGCTGGCCCTCCATGCTGGCAGATGCATGGATTTAACACCCCACCACCATCTTTTTGTGAGTCAGGGATAATGCAGTGCAGGGTGGGAGGGGTGGAGAGAGGAAGGGAGGGCGGGGGAGGGTAGGAGGAGGGTGTGTGTGTGTGTGTGTGTGTGTGTGTGTGTTTGGCCGTTAGATTTTCAGGGTTGCGGTATAAACTCGCTGTTCTGCAAGGCTTCAATTTAATGATAGCAGCCACAGACATTCATGACCCCCTGCCTGCCCCCCCCTCCACCACCACCACCACCACCACCGACCCACCCACCCAGGATTAAGCGTGACAGCAATCTAGATTCAAAAACTGCAGCCCCCCCCCCCCCCCCCCCCCCCCCACCACCCTTCCTCAACGGCCCACCCACCCCACCCCAACCCCTCCAGAGCTCGAGCGGAGCCAGCAGTTGGTCATTCATATGCATCTGAAATCTAATACTGTGCTGCTGTGGCCCCTCGGCGGCCCCACCTTCCCTGACTCACCAGTGAGCCTCCACTCCTCCGCCGCACTCTGACCATTATGCACCCGCGCTCGCTCCCCTCCCCCCTCCCCCCGCCCGCCCGCCACCAAAATCCCTTCATCTATTTAAGTTGCCCAGGTTACACTGTTGGGGTACAACACCCCCACCCCCCCACCCCCCTCCCCCGCTCCCCTCTCCAGCACCCCCCCTCAACACACTTTGACTCGGCACTGGCTCTCTTCTGATGGAGCCTTGCTGCTTCTTTGAATAATTAGCACCCAGCGACTCCCTCAACAGGAAGCACGGGTTGCTGACGTTCTAATGACCGCCATCCTGCAAAGTTTTCTGATAGCGCCCTTGCCGCCGTCTGTGCCGGTAAATGGCCGCGCGCCTGTCGCAAATTAAATTATTAAAATAGCAGCGTTTTAGCAGCTGAATGCACATTAAAACAAAAACAAAACAAAACAAAAAAAAAGCAGGTCAGGCCAGCATTGCATTGCTGTTTTTACAACCCAAACGCATATTTGCAGAAATGATAACGCACCACCAGCAACAGCAGCAGCACAAGATTACAGTGTTGCGTTCATTCAAAGCTCTGGGTTTCATTGTTATGTACTGCTGTATTTTCAGTGGTTTTGTGAGGAGCAACACATTTCTTGATACAACACCGTGTTTATGGAAAAAAACAACAAATAGATTGATTTTTTTTTTTTTTTTTTGTCTGTGTAAATGTAGTCCGAATCAAACTGGCTCTGTGGTTGTTAGTGCTTGTGTTAGAGGAACCTGGTTGACAACCACATCCTTCCCCCTTTGTCCTGCAAACATGCTAACCACGCAATCGCACAGTGTGATGACTTGTTTTGTGGTCCTGTGTAAAATTGCCATCAAGCTCTCCTCCCGTTGAAGCAACACACTATTCTTTTTTTCATTTTTTTTTTTTTTTAACCAAACCAGAAGCATCGTATAATTGCCAGATGGATGCTTGACCTCACTGATTGGCAGAGGAGACACTCACAGAAAAGCAACGCTCTCCTGGGATCGCCTGTGTAACATGACATCCTGCCAAAATGTCCATTAGCTGCATGTAGATTTTAATGGCTGGGTCCGACTACACATGCAGAGGCAACTTCACCCACCGTTGTTAGAGATTGGGGAGGGACCTGAGCGCGGCTGAGGCTTCCAAGCTCAGTGCACGAACGAAACAAATAAAAAACAAATGCTCCATTAAATAATATATGAAATGCAGATGAACAATTCATATGAGCGTGCAGGATCTATATGCAATAGAGAGAAATACTGTGTTTCTGTGAAAGGTAGCAAAGTCAGTTGAACACAGACCATGTAATGTGGATTTCTTTTCGATTGGATTTTTGTAAAACATATAACCATTCTGGAGTTTCACAGATGAACAGAATTCCCCTCAACGCTGCCCACAGACTCCAGGGTAAACAAATAAACGGGAAAATCAACATAACATGTCACTGTATTGCTCATGTGGTGTCATCCAAGTGTCCAGCAGACACATTTGACAGGAAACAGCCCATCATGTTTTAGCCAAAATATCCACTGTAGTTTTGTTTTTTTCTTTTTTTCTTTTCTGCTGTGCTGTTTATGATCTACTCTTTAATTATTTCTGTCTGTGAATCTACTTGAATGGTCAAAGGGATTAGCAGTAAATAATTGGTGAACCGTCCCTACAACACAGCGATAGGAATGGCGGCTCCTTTAAAAATTACACTTTTATTGACTCCCCAGCGCTCCCTGTCACACCGCGCGTGTCGAGGCCTGGGCCAGAAGAACATGTGGCCCAGTAAAGGTGACAGGCGAGGCAGTGCAGAGACGCATTTTAACAACCACTGGCGCATATGCAGTGCACAAAGCCTCTGTGGGGGGTGGGAGGGCTCTGGGTGGCTGTAGATTGCCTGTAGCCAGAGGGGACTGGAGGTACGGTGTCTGAGGAGATGTGACATGTAGCTCCACTCGCTCGCGACCGACACACACAAACACACACACGCACACACACACACACACACACACACACACACACACACATGCACCCTGTTTCTGTTCTGGCTGGTCAGAGTTATTCATTTGGCCGAGCACCTCAGCCTCCGCCGGCGGAGGGCTGCTGTCACTGGATCATTACAAATGCCCACAGGCGGTTGAGAATGTCCTCACAGATACAGGAGACAAACGCGGCCTGCATGCCGCCGTCCGTGCGCCGCCTGTCTGATGGCGTTCTCCGTGACCTACATTCCTCTCCTTAAGTTCGTATTATTATTATTTATCATGATTTTTTTTTTTTTTTTTTTTTCATAGCCATAGACCTGATGAAATCGCGGCTCGCTAATCTGAAACCCCGGGGGGGGGTGGAATTATTCAGTCTCGTACGTTAGCGGGCTGGAATAAACATCAGCTGCCGCAAAGACCATTTAACGTTTATCATAAGACGTCATGTATTTATTTTTTTGCTCTTGTTGAATGTTGTGTATTTTTTTCTCTGTTTGTGTACAGATTTCATATTTGGCCCTTTGTGATATCACACCTCTCCCAGTTTAGCAGCATTGTCCATAAACCAGGTTTTTCTTCCACCCACTAAGGCGGTCTTGTTTTTGTGCCCTTTGCAACATTTTAAAGGTGCGACCATGTTATAGAAAGCTAACAGCTATTTGTAGGAGGCTGTGAAAATAAGGCTAAATACACTGTCTGGACTTTTTGATTTTTTTTTTGGTGGGGATTGTTACTTGTAGAACAGTGCTTTCTAGGAATGTGGGATAAAAATATTGGGACCTCTATAATTACCAGATTTAAAAATTGCACTAGCTTTAATCTGTTTGCCATCACTGAATTGCCAAAATGCGTCAGTCAGAGAACGCCTCCCTAAATTAGACGGCCCACAGGTTTGGTGCAAGGAGACTGCAAGACTTGGTCGCATTAGGCGTCCCTCAGGGCTAAAATGTGTATCGCTGTTTTCTCTGGATACACACCTCCTGTTGACTCCAATCTACATTTAATCATTCACGCTAGACTCCCCGGTCAAAACATCAGGTCAACAAAGAATCAGCCGCACCCTCATGCATATGTCTGGCATTGCTCACCTCTGTGGCAAGGTGGTCATAACCCATTTTTTCCCCTCTCTCTCTCTCTCTCTCTCTCTCTCTCTCTCTCTCTCTCTCAAGATACAGGACACAACTGCGATCGAAAGAGGAGCGCTCATTGATTTTCAAAACCACACATTATGCCGAAAATATATATATCAAAGGGAAGAGCCCACGTGGCGTCTGTGATATGCTCGGCATGATTTAAACATGCTAAGGCCATGTTTAAGCCTCCAGCTAACACATATTAACTCCCAGTAAGGAGGTGTTACCGGCTTCATGCCTCCACATGGGACCGGATGATGTAAAAAATAATCAAAATTGGTAAAGAGGGAGAGGGAGGCGACGAGGAAGCAATGGTAGAAACTGTGCCGCTGTGATTTGATGAATTATTAAAGTCCCCTTTACAGATTTGTTAATTAGAAAAGGGTAATCCAGTAATTACCATTAGGACCAGATGGTTGGTATGGTATGTCACTGAAACGTATTACTGCGGGTTGGCCCTCTCATAAAAACTCTCTAATAATCCCATTAGGTCCTACTACAGGAACTATACTGGGCTCTTCGTTCCAAGCGCCAACCTCAACCGTGTAATTGCTGTGCATTTAAAGCAATTTGGTCAGTGGCGACGGAAACCTGCTTACTGCTGAAAAGTTAATGACACTGAAAGCCAATACTGGGCCCGGGCCACTTTGCTCCGCTACCTGACAGAATTTGTCATTACACAGTTCCTTACTCGAACAGATGATGGACCTTAAAACATTTGCTTTATTAATGGCCGGGCCGAGGGGAAAACATCGTCCACTCGTGTTTGAGCACACTGGTTCAAATTCCTTTTCTTACACTATCATCATGCAATCCAGCTGCAACTAAAAACCTTCTCGAAACTGTTTTTTTTTTTTTTTTTTGGATCAAACCTTTTTGCTGTTCATTAAATAGCTCTGAATGTAAAATGTTTTGCAAGAGAACCACAGCATATAGCAGCAGTGATGGCGCACGTGGCGTTTTTATGAGAATCACTGCCTGATAACGTTCGAAAGAACGCTGTGAATTTATCTCACCTAACTGCTTGCTGCTGCTTATAATCAGTTTGATTTCTCTATCCTTGACTTAGCTGCTATCTGCTGCTAGTTGCTCTTGAATCAATCCGTACTGTGCATTACCAGGTTTCTGCTGCTAGCTGTTTTTTAATCTCCCAGTGTTGATGGACATCTCCCGGGTGTGTGTCAACTTCTTACTTCTGCTAACGGCTTTTGAATTTCACAGTAGTTTGCATCATTTGCTAACAGCTACAAGCTTCTTTTTGATATTTTACAGAGATTATTGGTGTGTGCTAGCCGCTAACTATTGCTCAGTCCATTTTAATCTCCTGGTTGTATGTGTTACCCGCTAACTTCTGCTAGCTGCTTTTAAATGTCACAATTGCACAGTGTATGTGCTGACGGCGGCACACCGCTCGCTTCCAAGTCTTCTGGTGGTGTGTGTGCTAGCTGCTAACTGCTGCTAGCTGCTTTGAAATCCACCAATGGTGCGTTGCACCATGTGCGTGTCGTCAAATTGCTCCATCCTCGTGTCGTCATCCCACCTTGTTCATAGAGATGTTGCAACAGAGGCGCAACCAGCCTCCTCTGAAGGTGCTTGGCAGAAGGCACTACAGATTATTCCTGCGTGACAACTACGTTCTGTCGAGACTTGTTGTCCGCAGAGGCTGTACTACCGGAGTGTTGATAGTAGGTGCCAACAAAGACGTTCGGGTTGCATTTAAGGAGCGGCGCACGGCATCAGAGTGATCGAATGGTCAAAAAAGCAGATGTAGTTGTTTTTGTCCAATTTTCAATCAGGCAGCCGGCTCGCTCCTGTCATGTCCCCTAGCACACTGGAATTGTGTGACTGATATCTCATACACTAGATTTCTCACTTCAGTGCACCGTAGAATCCAACCTGCCCAACCGCACGGCGCTTCCACCCCCTCCGCTCACGCAGCCCAACCCCAACCCAAGCCGTGCGTCTACCATCCCCGAGCCCCCCACCTCATCCATCCACGCTAAAGCACATTCACGGTGATATTTCTGCAAAGCCCCGGCGCCTTGATTTGCTTTGGCATTCCTGTCCCGATTCATCCCGTTGGGCTGTGAGCTGGAATAATTAGGCGAACGCCATAAGGCCCCTGTCTCCTGACAAGTGATCAACAAATAATGATTTATGAGGCCATCTTGTATCAGACGATGACCATTGATTTTAAACGCCCATGTGCAAACACACACACACACACACACGCATGCACGCACACATGCAAGTTCTGACGCAGATGGCTCCTCACATAAATCAGACTCGATGTCTTTACATTTTAAGGTGCTGCCGCTTTGTGCTGACCCGTCCTGTTTGCGCGCTGCTGTCTTAACAATAACACGCGCGCTCAGATATAGTCCTGACAAGTGATGCGAGCACTGCCGTCCCATTTCGAAACCTCCAATGCACCATACTAAGTCTCCTCAAATCAATTTTGTCACAGTTTTACTTCACAGATGCTGATCCTGCATATATTTCCCCCTGTTGTTTTAGATATCGATTGTCACAAAGGCCACGACAAGAAGAAGAAGAAGAAGAAGAAGAAGAAGAAGAAGAAGAAGAAGAAGAAGAAGAAAAGAAATGGCAGCGTGCCCTCCTGCTGGGGAATGAGGTCGAGGCTATCACTTGGGCCCGTCTGGTTTCGGTCCGCCCAGGTAAGTTTCCTTGACAGACAACGTGCACGCTGTGTTTTATTACCCCCGCCAGCTGCGGGGTCATTATGCATCGCTCTTCCTGCGAAATCGCCAGGATCATATTTCCATGTGTACCGGCGGAAAGCTTCAGATACTGATTAATGAGTAGCGAAATGGCTTTTAGTTATTACAGGATGGAAATATTAATATGGGAGATGCTGAGTGAGAAGAAGGGCGCCTCTATTATGTTGCCGCTCCCTTCCGTCATCTCGTAGATCTGTCACAGGTTCGTGGCGTCAAAGAGATTAAGAAGCCGTATTAGTCATCAAACGCTAAGTGATCCTGTGCCTATCAGAACAGGCGCGCGAGGCTGTCATCGTGGTATGAAACTCCTTATAAATCACTGTCTGCCCCCAATGTGTGCTTATTATGCACTGCTGATGGCGAGATATCAGAAATATTTACTCTCTGCTCACCAGTGAAAGCATGTAATTGGTATTAGCGCATCAGTTAAGCAGAGGCGGCCGCACCGGTGGGACATTGGTGCCGTCGGTTTTCCTCAAGTGCAAGACGCGCGGTGTGCACCGCAGAGAGGTGAGGCCAGGTCGAGCCGGGTCGTTATTATACCGCAAACCGGGTCAATGTGCGTCCAAACACGATGCTGCGAAGATGATGCTCAGTGGTACTGGAAAGCGTTGAGGTGCGTTTGCAAATCACGAAAAGCAAAAGATAAAGCTGCCCTAACGCCAACCCTGCAATAATTTGTTGGAGCAGCGTGGAGCCCTGTGATTGAGGCGTTCGCAAAACAGCCGTTCGCAAATTACACCGTCGTTCCCGATTGTTGTTGTTCAGAAGGCAGCGGATCACAAAAGGAGTGGATCCATATTGACTAAGTGCCATCGCAAAAGTGTGTGTGTTGGGGGGGGGGGGGGGGGGGGGATAACCGAGTCTAGCACTTGCCGCAACCTGTTTTTTCCCTGTTCCAGCGATTGAACCCCCCCCCCCCACCCCGCCTTGTCTTCAGTTTGCACTGCGGCAGCGGCGGGATAATTGAACACGCGGCACGAATCCGGCACTCCAGATCCATGCGCCTTTTGCGCCTCACCCCACCTCTGACTCCAGTGATTGAAGGGCCTCCAGTGTCTCCGTCCCTGCCTGCTCAACATGGATAAGCACTTGTCATAGGAAACATCAATACTTGAATAGATAGACAGTTTTATCCATTGATTAAACACTGAGTGAATGCATGAGCAGTCGTCACCCCGGTGGAGAGTGACACCCCCCTGCCTCAACGCCGCCACCACCCCCACCCCCTCCCCCGCCATCCATTTCTGTGATTTAGGGCGCATTTACGCGTTGATCTCTAAGTGCGGCGTCATTGCCTCACCTCGCCATATTTGCAAGAGGCGTAATCGACAGCTGGATTCCGAAGTCTGCGTGCACGTGGCTGCAGAGAATCCCGGACGGCATTTTCTTATTGTTGCATAAGGTCAAGCCCGTGTTTCCCCTACTCGGGGAATTGGCTGGCGGAAATAGCCCCATCAAAATTGACGAAGCAATGACGAATGGGAATTACGCTTTGACGGGTCAAAAATTGCCACTTGGAAAATTCTAATCAATCACAATTTCCCCCTCGCGCAAAGTGGACAGAGTCAACTGCATTGTCGGCCTCTCAGCTGTTGACAAAAGATTCCTTCCCTTTCTGTTTCGCCACCCCCAGCCGCCCGCCCGCACACACACACACACTCAATATTGTAATTTTTGATTTGTGATTTGATTTGCTGCTTTGTTGACGTTCAGACACCTTGCAGAACATTTGTGGGAGAGGAATCCGGCGAAAACCGCACGGCGTCTGTGCTCATTCAGTATTCAAATATGGTGCGCGCAAGATGGGTAGCGTCGGACTGACATTGCCTCCTGCAAAACAAGAACCCCTATTGGCAGGCGCCTCATTCAGACGGTCATTAGACAATCAAATGAGAATTATCGGGCTGGATTTCAATTAAGCGGGGGAGGGGGGGAGTGCGTTGGAGGGGGCCGGGGGGGGGGGCACACTTCTCCTGGCGCACTGATGGCCTTTCGCAGTTAGCGCTGAGTCTTACCAGGTGTGTTGCTCTCACGCTGATTGCTAATTTGTGGCCACGACTCGTGGACGTGCGCACGGATGCCCTTTCTGATGGCAGAGGAGAATGCCAGAGGGAAGAGAATCGCGCATGAATATGGAGCAGCAGATCGGGAGCGGGAACGAGCGCAACTGCGTCTCGGAATGGCCCACCGTTGCCTGGTTTGTTCTCTCGGAAATCTTTGTCGACGCCACCGCTTTTTGCTGGCGTACACCACTAAGTATCTATTGATTTTGGACAGTTTCACGGCCACTTTTCTGTGTCGCAGGTGGTGCGCTGCTGTTAGTTTTCCCCCAAAAGAAGAAAAAATGGCTCAGATGCCCTTTAACAGTTTTAACACGTGTTGTTTTCAAGGGTGTCCTTTTGCTTGGTCCAAGGCCAGAACAGCAGTGGCACTCTGGCGTTAACCCCCGCCTGGTTCCTAGAGGTTGAACCTGACCACCTCACTCCCTCCCCCGCCCGCCTGATTTACTGCAGCCAGTGGACACGGCGGCCATTAAAACGATGTAAATTTGCAGTGTTTGTAAAGAGAAAGGTGCGTGAACCCGGCGGCGGACCACCCACCCTTCTCTCCCTCCGACAACACTCTCCTCGCCTGTGGCTCACAAATCAGTCGAGGGAGGCGGTGGGGGGTCGGGGTGGGTTCATTTGGGGAAGGTCGGCGACCTTTTTATCACCTCCTCAAGACAGCCGTTGGGGCCAAATCTCTGACACGGCACGACTGGATGCTGCACATCCTTTCCGCCGTGCGTCTGTCTGCTGGCGTTCGTCGCCCCGAAAGGACGAGAAGGAGAAGCGTCTTTGAAATATACGCAGCAAGAGTCTAAAAACGGCGTCGCCAAAGAGAAGTCGGAGCAGTTTTACCCCTTTGAATTAGATTCCTGGCAGCCACATCCGACGCGTGCAGAGCTTTTGGCCGCCTTTGACGTTTCCTGTCGGCGTCTTTATGTGCATCCTTGTTTACGCGCCGGCGTCGCGTGCTAGCTTTGTGTCTGTCAGTCGCGCCGGTGCCTCTGCCTCGCCTGTCCCGACGTGCTCCCATGCGTCTCCAGGCATTTGGCACCCTCTCAAAGCCCACTCTCTCTCTCTCTCGCTCTCTCACACAGACACACAGGCACGGCCACAATTAGCCGAGATAAGCTGGAGGATTCTGTGACTTCCTGTAGATTCGTCGGCAGATAAGGGCAGAGCGATTCAACAACAACAAAAAAAAAAAAAGAACGGAAAAGAAAACAGCCGTCGCAGACGGCGGGGCTTTTTTTTCCCCCAGCGCGACTGAGGGAACGATCCACTCACTCAGAAGCCAAGAACTGCCCGTCGACGTGATGATTGGCCCCGGCGTCATCCTGTCATAGCGCATTACTTTTGGTTTTTTGCACCCCTCGATAGCACTCTTTGCTGAAACTCATTTATCACATGGCGGGAGACGGACACCATCATATCACAGGGGAAGTGTCTGAAAGTGTGATAACACAGTGTTTTTGGAGAGAGGCAGACAGCTTATTAAAGTCTGGCCGGTAGAAATCAACACTGTCGGACATATGGCCTGAATACTAACACACAGACTGCATTTGATCGCACCGCTACTCATCTAAATATATCTCTTTAACGACAGACTTGCAACACGGCTCCTTGCTGCCTTGTGACAGAGCGAGATTCTTTTTTTTTTTTTTTTTTTTACAAATTTATATTGCTCTCCAATTTGATCTCTTGGGATTAAAATAGGATTTTCACAGAGAGTTGCTGCAGAAAGTCTCGTCTTTTCAAACGGTTGACACTAGGTTTTGATTGGAGTGGCTGTAACGGGGGTTGAATTGAGGCTTAATTGCGTGGTTCTCTCGGTAAAGATGGTTTATGGTGGCAATTTGGCATGCTGTGGTGCTGTGGCAAGAAGGTTGTGGGTTCAATTCCTGGGCCCGGTGGTCTGCCCATACGCGTTCCCCCTGTGTTTGCGTGGATCCCCTCCTGGAAGCTCCCGGGACCTGCACTCGGGCCTAACTGATAACTCTAAACTGTCCGTAGGTGTGAGTGTGAGTGCGGATGGCTGTTTGTCTCAACGTGGCCCTGCGATGAACCGGCGACTTGAACCGAGTGTAACCCCGCCTTCACCCCAGGACAGCTGGGATGGACGCCAGCACCCCTGCGACCCTGAGTGCAGGATAAGCGGTGACGGACACCGGGTGGATGTAGTTTAGGTAAACAGAACAGAGTAAAACCGGAAAAGTGGCTAATAATTGATGTAATGCACAACTTTAGGTGTCTGATGACACAGTCAGGCGCAGTCCGGGGGCAGCCTCACTTCCAAGGCGTAATGGAATGCACCATAAACCCCCTCATTCTTAGCATAACTGTTGTGGTAACAGAACGGCCCTTTCAAAATAAGATAAAAGACAAAACAAAACGCTTCTTTTTGATGTGCGATGAGGACTCGGAGGCCGTAATCAGGAATAACGGCCGCAGGCTTTCAACTCATCTTAAAAAAAAAAACAGAAAATCCAGTAAAGTAGCTTTCTCTCGGAAAAAGCCAAAGTAGCTCCGATTCCTGTTGAAGAGTGACTGCGTCCCTCTGGCACGGCGCTGCTCATCTTGCTTATTGCTGCCCAGAGTGCTATGACAACACAAGTGAGAAGAGATTTAATCTCCTCAGCACAGCTAATAGCGCCGCCGCTGCTGTCCGGGTGCCAGAACATATACAGAGGGCCCAATCATCTCGTTTTCTTACATGTACACATTCCCCCCCATCGCTGAGGTTCTCGGCAGCACTGTCAAGAGTAAAGAGATAAAGAATGTACAGAGGAGGCGACCGAGGGACCCGACGGGCGGGAGTGGTGGTGGGGGAGGGCAGCGCCGTCGTGAGAAGTGTCCGTCGCCGCGTCATTAACACCCAATGGCGCTGGAGCGACGCGGCGAGAGAGAGACGAGGGCGGGGGCGGGCGTGCGACGGGTGGGGGAGGCGGGAGGGGGGGCTCCGAGCACTAGGGGCGAAATTGCAAACCCAAGGTTCCTGATACAACCTGTTATTATTTTTGACACAAGCCATTTACAATAGCTATGAAGGTGGCAATGGAAAATGTAATATTGATTGTATGCCCTCAAGGCTTTGCTCCCCTGACTTCTAAACGTCACACATATGCTGGATGTGATGATATGTTTCTCTTTGTTTTGTGTTTTTATATTTTTATTTTTTTCTCTACCACCACACTACTTTTTGTGTCTGTGTGTGTGTGTGTGTGTGTGTGTGGGGTGCGGGGGGGGTACAGTTGTTTGTCAAGAGTTTATTTGATGAGGTAATTACTCGGGTAGATTGAAGGGGTAAGGTTATGTTTCGGCAGTGGAGGAAAGTAATAGAAAGCCACATAAACGCGGCTGCGCTGATCCTGGTGGGATGTGACAGGTGTTAATATACCCAGTGGCAATCTGTATTTCGCCTCTTTTTCATCAGGGCTGCTTACCGAATTACCGCTGAATGGCGTTTATGAAACATTAAGCGACTGTTGCACCGCGGAATCGCAGCCACTCGTCTTTGGAATTATTAGGAAGTATGCTAATGTGCAAACAAAGACACGCACACACACACACACACACACACACACAATGAGAGGGAAACAACACAAATGTGTGATTTTATTTTGTTGTTGTTGTTGTTTTTGTTCCCTTCCTCTCGGGTACAAGGGTTCTGAGCCGTAAACGCCCGCAGTAGAAGGAAGAGGAAGCTATTAAGCTCCTAAAGCGAGGGCGGCTAGCTAAACAAGCGGCGGAACAAGTGGGGAAAGAGTGAGCCGGCCTTTGGAGTAGCCCCCACGTCTCTGTCTGCCTGTGACAGCAAACTGTCAAAAGCAAAACAAACATGTTTAACGAGGCCCTCAAAGGACTGGAGACAATCGTGCGAGTCTGTGTGAGGTGCGGTTGGAAGTCTCGGTATCTGGGGAGATTGCAGGGGTTATCTGCCAATGTGTTAATTACGCTCGGGCTTCTCTTCTCTCCTCTCTGGTAAGTGCGACAACATTTAATGTTTTTTTTTTTTTTTGTAGCCGGAATGAATGCGTGACCCCTCCGCTCCCCCTCGGCGGAGCGAACACCGCTGATTGCCGCGTTAAAAGCTATCTTTTTGAAAAGCGTGGTGTTTTTTTTTTGTTTTGTTTTTTTCAAAGAGCCCTTTCTCTCTGCGCTGCAGGGCACTTCGGAGCGCGCCGTGGACTTGCATGATGATTCAGATGACCGCTTAAAATGTTCCAAAAAGAAAATTTCACAAGTGCGCAACCTCTGTCTCGTCAAGAGTTCTTCACGTTTTGATTTTGCACTTAGCTCTTTCAAAATCCTTCAGAGGCTGATTAGATGGAGGGATTTTCTAAACTGTGTTACCCTCCATTATTACCTCAGACTGGTTGGATTGACTCCCATCTTCCAGCTCGACCTGCCATGTTGAGTCAGTTTTTGTCTCCCTCAAAGCCCCCTCATATTCTGCTAACACGCTGAGAGCGACATGGTTTTATCTCTGTCATCACATTAGTTTGAGTGGAGGAAAAGTACCCCTAATGACACAGAGATTATTGGCTTTGTGTTTTGGTTTACCAGTAAATGCTGGCCATGCCGATGGGATTTCCCATAGCTTACGCGATCAGTTTACAATAACTATTATTGTATTCTGCCGACAAGCTGCAATGAAACCAATCTGGGCTGCTTCACTCAGCGGGGAAATGGTTTGTGCAGAATGGGCTGCAGAGACTCTTGACCGGCTGTATTCCCAAAGATGGAAATGATGGTTCTGCTGACGGTGCTTTAACTTTAACATTCAGGCTTCACAATCAAGCACCTTGTCTGCGACAAACTGAGGCCACGTTTAATGAAAATTGATGTGAAACAAATAACAAGGAACCCTTTGAGCAGATATCGGCTGAGCAATACGTGTATTCAAACTAGTCAATGATATAAAAAAAAACTTGGCAGTCCATGCTATCATTTTATGATGCCATTGCGGGTTGGCAGCCTTTATATGATGAACATTTCGATAAACGTGGCGCAAAGAGGCCTCTCCGCCCAGACTGCTGCAGTCACGTGTCTGCAAGTAACATCCAGTCAGCATTAAGTGGTACCAGATATTCCCCAAGGCCAGTCACACTTACAAGCCACTGAAGCAACTATCCAATTAGGGTGCTTTTTGCCCTCAAACGCAGGACATTAACCTGGTCACCTGTAGAAAAGTATTATAACGATTTTCTCTAAAGATTGCACGGTACCGGAACTTCACAAAAAACAACGCAATAGCCTCTTGCCGGTCAGTGTTAGCAGCATTATTTAACCCAACAAGACCGTTATGAAGCTTTAAAGGGGCCCTATTATGGCCATTTCCAGATCTAATAAAGTCATTTTGGTGGTCTACTTCCAACAATAAACAAGGTTTGTTTGGTTTGAGTTGCACAGGCCTTACAAACCCCTCAGTGTGAAGAGGCTGCTTTGGCTCTCTTCCCCTCCCCTCCCCCCTGGGCCCTCTGAATGGATCACTCCCTTGTGATTGGCCAGTCGCTCGCTGCTAGCTCTAGCTAGCGGGGAAGAGGGCTACCAGCTCTCGTGCAGTGGTGCCTTGCCTACATTAAAAAACAAGCACACAAGTTCAGCAGATTTGTTCCTATGATAATCAGCTTGACATGTGATGTAGAAAGTGGAGAAGATTTGAATGACAACCTGTCATTTGTCATACTGTGTGTGTTAGTAGGCGGGTCTGTAATTAATGCAAGAATGCAAAAAGATGTTATTGCCCTGAAAAAAGATAGTTTTTCGTAATGGACCCCCTAATATTAAAAAACATTCTAATTGTAACCAGTAGATTCTGTATATAGATACATTTACCCTTTTAAAGCCGAACCTAAAGGGTTACCAAATGTTAGATTTATATTCTGTTCCCTTTTTTTTCCGCCAATTGTGCTTGCTGTTGGCGCCAATGGACCACAAGCTAACGGCTAGTATCTGTCCTCTCAAGTAGCCCTCGTGCTCAACGTGTCAGATGACCACCGGGCCGAAGCAGATCTGCGGGACGGCTTGCCCACCACGAGAAAAAAGTTCTTCGCTGGAAAACTCGAGAAAGGCCACGAAAGAGGAGGAGAAGATCAAATCAGCGGCTCTGTCGGCCCTTGTAAGCGCTGATCCCCCCTGAGAGAGATTGTGGGATCACAATACTCGCCATAAAACAGCAGGAGCCCCGGCCAGCTGTCTGAAAAGGACCTGCCTCTCAACAGAGCGAACTGAAGCGGCGAACTGGAGAAGGGGGAATGAGCGGCCAGGGGGGGGGGTGGAGTTTCTCGTATACACAGGTTGAATGAGGGGGTCTTAGTAGTTGAACCTATAGAATTGAGCAGGAACGGTGGAGTGGGAGTTGGTATGCAGGGGGACTGAGGAAGGGGGTGGGGGGGGGTCTTGTTGGTCATTATATGAAGCCTAAGTACAACACCAGCCTCTCATTCTCCCACTCCCGAAGGTTCACGTCCCTGCTGTGTTTACCACTGGCCCCCTATGGATTCTCTTAAATCAGACAGGAATAAGAGGCAGGACCGTGCACTCCCACCGCTTCGCATTTACCTGAGGCTTACCCTTTTGACCTCGGCTCCGCATGCGTCTCCGAGGGACAAATTATATTCTGATTAAGCCTGCGTGTGTATTTTGTCGTTAAATTGTTGCATAAAAATGGTGTCGACTAATTTGGGTGACCAAGGTGGCCGGGTGTATATTTCTTTTTGCTTGTTGCAAAGTCTGGTTAGTTGCCCTGCGATCGGGGGGGAGATTTACCACAGGTTTCACAGAATAGCAGTGTAGGAATGAATGCATTTATGAGCACTCGTTTGCTGCAGGAAGGAAAAAAAAAAAACACTGGGTGAAAACACAGTCGCACAATAGCATCGTTCTAAAAACTTGCGCTCACAAAAAAAACCCCAAAAAAACAAAACACCGAGCGCTAAAGTGGTTAAAACGACTGGGCAAATGAATCATTTCAGGCTTGGCACGGCCGCTGCCTGGTTGAGAGGGCATGCGAAGTATGAATGCATGGAATAAATATGTCGCTGCTTTATGAAGTGTGAAATGGACCAATGCGAAGGCCTCTCCTCGCGCGTTGCTCATTGCTGAGGTGACTCCACGTTTACGGCCATTTACGCCCCCCCCACCGACTCGCTGGTCTGAAAACCCAAATTTATGAGTCCGCCGGCGATTGGGGTTTTTGTATGAAACAATATCCCAGTAGTTGGTGAGATCTGATGACTTGTTTTCTGCCGACTTACTGATGCTGAAATGTTTTTATTTTTTTGTCCAGTTTGAGTTACTCTCAGGACCTAAGCTTGTGTCAGGGGATTGCAATTAAAATAGATTGAACACACGTCCCTGAGGGCCCAAGACCTAACAATAGCATGTAATCTAGTGAGTTTTATACCCAACCCTAACAGTTAATGAGGACTTTGCGTTCTGCATTTGTTGTTTCCTGCATGAAACACTGTCAGCAAAACATGCATGTTGAATCCCCGCTCACTTGTGTATCTGCACATTTGCGATTTCTCTTATTCCCTTGTTGAAATGCACTGGTTTCCCAACGAAGCACAGTCGGTTGCACTCTCTGCCTGTGCTTCCGTTCATTAAATGTTGCACAAAGGCTTTGTTGCCAATATAAGCAGGTTAACTTCACAAAGTTCAGCTGAATGTGGTCATTTTCTCCCACATTCCCCCGCTCCTCCACCACTTGTCCAGTCGCCTCGCCCCTATTAAGAGGGTCGGTTGCGAAAGGCTAAGACCCCGTGTCCATTGATTGTGCGGGATCAAGTCACCGTCATTGGTGCCCTTTGACCCCAGAGTCCTCTCTGGCGTTTGGCCTGAGAGTGCAGCTGCTGACGAGAGTTGGCATTCCTCCCCTTCAGGTCAGGACACCATTAGCCACACTGTAAAGAATGCAGCGTCATTTGTAATGAATGGATGTGACTGACAAGACCAATCTGCATGAGAAAACAAGTTGCTGGTGACCCCTTGCTGTAATTTCTCCCGCCTTTAACGGTAAAGCTCCGGCGGGCTGGAAAAATGTTCCCAAATCCCCGCTTGTTAAGCCAACCAACCTTTTCTCTTTTTTTTGTCCCGCCCTCCTTGTAACGCCATGAACCCGATAAATTGTAGCAGAGCCTTTTAAATGTCAAACTGTACAAATCCCAATGCAAGTAAATGCATCATCCATGGTAAATTTGTATGATGTATGAGTCTTTGAGATTTTAGAAAGACTCGCAATCTGATGGTGTTGTTGCACTACGTAATGGCTTTTTAATGGCTCTGATGGACAAAACACATGTTACAAATATGCCACAGCATGTAGGTTCGAGCGGCCAGCATGTGGCCTCCTTCCCTCTATCACACCAACCGGTCACGATCGAGTCGCCCGTTGAAAGTCTGAATCTTTGCACTCCGTCTTCCTTCTTTGTTCCTCCTTTTTTCGCTGTTTACTTCCAGCTTGTATTTGGAAGCGCCGACTCCAACTGATGCGCAGCTGTTTTCATCAAGCTCTTTCGACTGCTCGCGAAAAAAAAAAAAAAAAGTCTGGAGACATCTCCAGTTCCTCTGGGACGCCACGGCCACAAGTGTCTGCAGGGCTGCCTGTGCTGGAGTCTGTTTTGTTCGACTGTCGGAAAGAGGGGAGAGACCTCGCGGATCCTCAAACCCTTTGAAACGCTGTTTTTGTGATCGATCCGCAGACCAATTCAGTGCCCCCAGAGGAACAGACTCCTGCTCATCTGCTCCGGGGGAAGATGTTTTCTTTTTTTTTTTTTTTTCTCTCTCTCTCTCTCTCTCCTTCTTCTTCTTGTTTGAAGCTGATGGTGTTTGTGTTTTATGCAGGGGGAGGATAAAAAAAAAAAAAAAAAATCAGTCAAACTTGTTGATTTGTCCTGGGCATCCATGGCTCCACGGGCTTCCAGATGAAGACGTTTGCTTATACTCTGAACTCTTTGCCAGACCCCCCCGCACCCCTCCCCCCTCTAAGGGACGGACAGTGGGATTGTTGATTGTACTTTAACTAAACTTGCCCTCCAACCCTCTTTGAGCCAACTCCCCTTTCTCTTATCTTCTCTTTTTTTCTTCTTTTTAAGAGAAAAAACAAAACAAAACAAGATCGAGCCTGACACTGAGAGGGGGGGAAAAAATGGACCTCCTTTGCGACTAACGTTCTTCCCTTTCCACTGCAGACAGTCGTCAGGCGCTACAGTCCCAAACACCGTGTTGGGGCCTGGGGTGCTCCTTTGATCTCTCCTGACTAATAGTAATGGCTTGTTTATGTCTGGGTGGAGGGGGGCTCAGCCGGCTCTGTCAAACAAGGACTTTGTCCGGGCAGGTGATGCGTCTTGCGTTGCTCCACGCACTGGAACCAGGAGGAACGCAGGAGAGGCCGCAGCAAGATGCATGGCCACTTAAAAAAAAAAAAAAAAAAAACTCAGTTTATCAGTGATCGGTGTTTGAACGGCTAATCCCTTGTGCACTTACAACACTCATATCTCAGCAAGCGACCCGACACAGTCTGAGACTGCCACCACGCCGTTTGTAGAAGAAGAAGAAGAAGAAGAAGAAGAATAGCGCAGGTGCAAATGCAGAACAGAACTTGCAGAACGTCCGGCTGCTAGCCAGGTCATGTGTGCAGTAGCAGGATGAGTCAGCGCTGCAGCGTGGGAGTGCAAAGGGTGGGTGAATACAGGCCAAGCCCACTTTTAATTTTCTCTTAACCACCAAACCCGAGCGTTTTGTTACGTCCAGGTAGATGCGTTTAAAGCACATCGTGGGAAAATTCCCCTCATGTTACGGCGTTCGAGAGAGAGAGAAAAAAAAACAAAAACCCTCGAACCTGGAGGCGCACCACCACCACCACCACACCGGCACACCGGCACACCGGCACTGGCTGGCTGCTCCGTCGCTGCTTGACTCGTTGAATCAATCAATTAAATTCTCCTTAAACATTTATGCCACTCGTTACCGCTCCGATCCCATGATGGGGTGATGGATTGCAGGTGCTTCCTGTAGGCAGGGCGAAGCGGCGGGGGTGGGAGAAGAAAGAGGGGTGGTGGCGGAGGGGTGGAGGAGGGGTTGATTAAAGAGAAGCGCAAGGTGTTTTCTTCCAGCTCTCCGCCCATTATTCCATCATTCTCATCCTCCTCCCCGTCCTCCTGCGTCAGACGGACGTGTTCCCGGTTTTACAAGAGGTTACAAAAGGACATTCTCATTAAGAGCCCAAGCCAGTGTTAAGATGGTCATGCGGGGTGTGGCAAGGCTTAAAAAAAGAGAGAGAGGAAAAAAAAAAAAAGAAATGGGGGGAGGGGGGGGGTAGAAATATATTCACGCCAAGTTATTTTTCTGCAACAGGAGTGGGAGGACAGCTGACCGGGGGGGGCGGGGGGGGGGCGTGTTAAGACAGTTGCACCCGGGCAGGGCATTCCTCCTCGCCCTGGGCTGACGCAAACAAACACGCGCACTTGCCGTGGCTTTTAGATGCCATCGCACATTTGAACAAATATACAGGGACGAAATATTAGGGCTTGGTGCTTGACTCATCTGTCCTCCGCAGCACCGCCGCCACCCGCAAACATGTGCCCGCGCACATACCGAAAAGGCATTCCAATCTCATCTGCCAACATGCCAAGGCTCCCAGCTCTGTGTCCGCACCGCGCGCACGGAGGCGGACGCACAAACACACGCGAGCTTGATTAGAATGCGGCGGTCGGTTGACAAATGGCACGGTGTTCATATTTTGCCTCTGGCTTGGCGGCGGTAATGATTCCATAATTGTCCTGAGCGCTCAACACTCACTTCCAATCAGCATCTGAAGAACGGCTGTGCAGCTGGCTACCCACGCTTCTGGAAACCCGGCAGACACACACACACACACACACACACACACACACACACACACACACACGCACCCGGGAAGTAACTCACGCACTTTATGCAGATTGAAATAAATAGAAAAACGATTCAAGATTTGCAACTTCAGATGGAGGAAGTCTGGAAAAGAATGCCCGCTGTGTTCACTGCCTTCATCTTCTTGCTTGGACATTGGCCGCGTGATCCTATCTGTCGATGCTGAGGCAAATACAAAACTAAACATTGTAAAAAAAAAAAAAAAAAAAGGTCAGATGCGCCGAACAAGGCAGCTGTGTGCCATTGTGGGCATGCCTCTGGAGCAGATAAGAACAGATGGCAAAGATTGGCTTCAACAGAGTTTTCTGTGTTTGTGTTAGTGAATTTTCATGACCACTTTTCTCTGCGCGAGCGTGTAATCACGGAGCAGCACCCTGACTTAAGCACAGGCCAGTCTGCACCGTTGATGAGCACTTTAGGGGTCCTTAGCAAAAGAGACTTTCACAAATTCCATGAGCTTCTCAGGCTCAACCTCAAGCTTAAACAGTGAACAGTGGTTAAAACCGGAATTTTATGATAGCCAAATGTCAGCTAGTGTGACAAGCTGGTGTTTGTGTTGCGGAAACCAGGAGACGTTCACTTCCTTAAGCCCCCCTACAACAGGTGTGGGATGATTTTCAACACTGGCGGCGACCTGCTGTTCCTGTGGTCGTGGATCAGACCATCTCTGAGCTTGGGTGAGTTTGTTACCCCGCTCATGGTTGAAGCACTGACAGGCTTGCATTTTAAACCCTTTTCCCTGCCATTTCTAGGTGCGTTCCGGTTTATATTAGAGATATTTGAAGAACCTTGAAAGGGGTCGACGCTCATCAGTCTGCAGCCCGCACACTTTCCCTCCTTGCAATGTCCCATAACTTAAATGTTGCATATACAGTCTGCGCCGTGCGTGTCAGGCCTTATGTAGGTCAGCGTGTGGTGACTAGTGCCTCCCTCTCCTTATTTGCACTTAGAAGGAGGGAAATTATGCAAACAAGCAATCCATTTGCCGTGATGATATCAGCCGCCGCCTGCCAGGCCCGAACATCTTGTACGAATCACTGGGCTATTACGTTGCACGCTGGTGCTACAGGACCCTGCGAGGGTTCGGGATTCGCCCCATGCAGACTTTAATTAGTGATGAATCAGGTCCTCTGGTCTCGGGTTCGCTGGAACGCGGTCCCTCTCGGAGGTTTTTTCGCTCCAATATTTTTGGGACCGACCTCTCTGAAAGGCTGCCAAGAATGTCAGAAATTCTAGTTGCGTGGGAGCGCCTTCGCCGAGTCTCCTCCTGGCCCCGGCTCTCGCTCTCCTCCTCGGCCGCCCCGCGCTCCCGCTATTAGCACTGCCCTCTGCAGGCTGCAGCGGACCACAGGTGATGATGTAAGCACATTTTTTTTCCTGCGCCGTGCAACTGCCCGTGGCTACGGTGACAGGAGACGCAGGGCAGACCTTTTAACTCCCCCCCCCCCCCCCCCCGGCCCCCCCCTCTCATCTCCTCCCCTCCTCCTCCTGCTAACGCTCTCTTTTCTTTTTTTTTTTCTTTTGCGAGGTTTTGCTTCAAACGCAACATGAGCTAACACTACTGTATTTGAATGACTATATTTGATGCTGAGAAGATGATGTGACATCATCAGCGGCCAAAGATGGTGCGTCATCCGGTGCTAAAGCAGACTGATCCGTGTGGTTTTCGTGGCTCTGGGCAGCAGGAAGCCATGGCCCCCTGCGGCGGAGCGAAAGCGCAGACAGCACATGTCACTGCAGCTCCCGATGCAAATCTGGCACGCCGGGGGTATTCCAGAGACTGGTCGTGCTTCTATGTGTGTGTGTGTGTGTGTGTGTGTGTGTGTGACAGATGACGGCGTGGGCTGGTTAGTAGCTAGTCTATCTACCCGCCGCTGCTTAGTAACGGCTTCGATGTCTGACGGCTGCTGGGGGAAGTGGTCTATACCAAGCTGCCTGCAAGGGCCTTCGGGGTCTTCTGTGTTAATTAACTAATTACTTTGCTAATTGGACACGTTCAATGTGTCGCCCGCGCCGCTTCCAACCCCAACCACCCCCCCCCCCCGCCCACTCCCCCGCCCCGCTCCCCCACCCGAGCGCGCGGCCTTCGCTATACGTAGGGCTGCTAGCGATGTTTGACAGATCAACACGCCAAGCTCAACAACAACCCCCCCCCCAGTTTAATTCCATCCCATCGATACGCCGCCATTAGGAAACATCCGACTGATTATTGGGGCTGAGGGGAAGAGGGAAAAAAAAAAAGTGGAGCAACGGTCTCAGGCGGGAAGATTTGGTGGCTGTCGCGGGCGGGCGTTTGATTTCTCGGGTGCAGATTAGAGCTTAGTTGCAGAGCGACGTGTCCTCCTGAACGGAGGCTCGCCATCAAGGGGGGAAAATAGGCCAGGATTTAGTCTAATCTGCTCTTAACCTGCGGAGATGTTATCGCCGCCTCGATTTACGGTCGTTTAAAATCTATGTGTCGGACATTACAAACGAGTGACTTTTTTTTTTTTTTGTTACGTAATTGTTCCGATCAAGTCGGTAATGTTTTAATGGAAAAGCTCTGGGTGCTTGTGCACGTCGGGGCTAGCGGCCAAGAGAAACTGGCCGCTAGAGAATTTTTTTTTTTTTTTTTTCTATGGACTTTCCAACCACACCGAATTGCATTTTGGGGGTCAAAACATGCCAATTTGTGAAAACGAGTGATTAAATGCCGCCCTTTTATTTTTTACTTGTCTACGTCCCACACGCACGTCTTCCCTGAAGCTTTCGTCTTGCTCGTCCCAGAGGGAACGGCGAGCTGCAGTACCGCTTAGGAGACTCACTCACACGTTCACATTCGCCACCGTCGTCTTTTTCTTTCCCTCCTGCTTCTCGTTTTCGACGTTTGCTCCTGTTGCAGGAGTCTCACGCGCAGAGAGGAAACACCGTCTTCATCTTCCTGGCCAGAAGTGTCTCTCGATTTTTTTTTTTCCACCCGTTAATAGGTGAGAGCGCCCCCCCCGCTGCGCTCTGAGTCAGTGTGTGATCGCCGAGTGTGCACGCCCTCTCAGTATCTTCCTTCCTTCCCCTGCCCCCCCCCCTCCCCTCCGCCCCCACACTCCTGTTTTCTCCCCTCTTCCTCTCCTCCTACTTTCATTACTTCTTTCCTTCCTCCCCGTTTCTTTTCTCACGTCTTCCTCATATCTTTCCAATTTATTTTGTCAGCTCCCTCTCCCTTCCCATTTCTAATACCCTTCTCCACTTTACTCTGAGTGCAAGGCCGCCTCCTCCCTCCCTTCCATCGACTACCACCCCTGCCTCCTCCTCCTCCTCCTCTACCTCCCCTCCCCTCGCCTCCCCTCTCACCCCCTTTGGAACGGGGACTTCTGGGTTGGGCAACAGCAGCAGCTACAGAAGGAGCAGCTGCTGCGCTTGTGTGTGTGTGTGTGTGTGTGTGCGCCTGTGCCTGTGTTGAGCATACATGCCACAGCTTGTCCCCTCCAACAGGCTGCCTGGGCAGGGTTGATCCCAGCAGGGTACCACAACCCTGCCAACACCCCAACTCAAACCAGGCGGGCGCATGTGTGCTGATGCGCTCCAGTCAAATGAAGCGCGCGCACGTGCGCGAGAAACGCCGCGGCGCTCACGCAGACGGACACACGCGCTCGCATTCATATTCAAATGCGCTCGGATTCAATGAGGAAGCCGGTGAATCACTCTTTTCACGGGCCTGAGAGAAATGTATGAAAATATACGCTCGCGGGTTCCATGAGTCATCCGTCCCCTGGCGGAGCTCTGTGACAGGGCCCAATGCAATTTAGAAATATTCTGTGTACAATGTAAAACGCATGAAGAATGAGCCAGGTGAGGTTTGTTTTATGAAAAAGGAGGGAGGGGATGTACAAAAAAAAAAACCTCACACAGACACACACACATTGGTTTATAAGCAACACATTCTGGAGTCTTTTCACATGAGCTCCAAGGTTTAGCGCCCAGGGCAATGTGAAGCTGAACTCTGTGAGTGAAGGTGAAGGGGGATCATCAAATTTCATAGTCAATGGATCGTCCTCCGAGGCCTTCATCCCGGACAGAGGCGATTTCCATTCGCCTTGCCCGCTAAAAACAAACACACGCACACACACACAGACGCACAAAAATCCCACCCTGTCCCCTCCCACACATACTCACACACACACACACACACACACACCATCATCATATTATAGACATTTCTTTTTTTTTTTTAAAGCATTCTCAAGTTACCGTTGTCTTTTGTTGGGGCTGCGCTAATGAGATTGGGGCCTGAGGCGGTGATTTTTCGCAGGTAAACAAACAAAGCTATAGACTAATGTTTGCTTTTGATGGGCGCTCTGCTCTCCCTGCGTGCAAAGGGGCTGATAGGACCTGAGCAAGCAGCAGTAAGAGGAGGAGGAGAAGGAGGAGGAGGAGGGGGAGGAGGAATGAAGGCGAGGAAAAGGTTTCAAAGCTGGAGGGAGTTTAAAAAAGAAAGGGTTTAAAAAATTGCTAAACGTGGAAGGGGAAGAGGGAGGGGGGGGGGATTAACGGGATACAAACAGGAAGTAAGCGAGAGGCGAGGAAGGAGAGACTGGTGCTGTCATCCAGTTAGCGGCTGGCGCTGAGGGAATACTGTCCTGTCATCGGAGCCAGCCATGCAGAAGGGGGAAGCGGGCTCTTCTGTTGCACCTTGGCGTCTGTCTGCGCCCGCGCCGCCGTGCACGCTTCCTCCGACCGCCCTCAGCCTCTTCCGCTCTTTAATAACCCTCTCTCACTCCACTTTCGTCCAGCCGATACGCGCTTAACTGGCCACTTTATTAGGATACAGCGCTCAGTTGATTGTTGAAACGCAAGCTAGCTAATCGGCAAGTCAGGATAGCAGACGACTCGCTAATGTTAAAACAGAACATCGGAAAGTAGGACAGAAATGGGGGTTTGAGTGGGACTCTGAACGCGGTGGACATGGCTGTTGGTGTTTCGCAGTGTGCTGGGATCTTCACCACATCGCAGCCGTCTCTGAGGTTCACAGAGAACAGTCCCAAAAGAGGGAAAATACCCAACGAGCGGCAGCTGTGGGCAGGAAAATGCCTGCTTGATGACAGGGGTCAGAGGTCAGAATTGGCCGCCTGGTTGGAGACCATTGAAAGGGAACAGGAAGTCAAATAACCGCTGCTTACAACCAAGTTATGCAGAATTTGAAGACAAAATTGCGCGCACGCACACACACACACACACACACACACACACACACACACAGTGACTGGCCACTTTATTAGATACCCTGTGCTAGCGAGGGTTACCTAATAACCCAGCCAATGAGTCTCTGTTCCCCTCTCTGATTTCTCGCCCCCATGTGGAAAAACATCCATCTCCTTCATTTCCTCCCCCGAATTCTCACCCCTCACCTTCCCCCGGTCGATCTTCCCCTCATACTTTCTATCTCTCCCTCACCTCCTCGCCATGCTCCAGTGGTCATGTGGGAACTCCGGTATTGTGCCTGTGGTGCTGTGGCCTTAGCCTGGCAGGGGGGTCAACTCCCCGGGCCCAGAGGGGCGATTCTCCTTCTTTTTTTCTTCTTCTTCTTCTTCTTCTTCTTCTTCTTCTTCTTCTTCTTGTTCTTCTTCTCTCTGCAAACTGGGGCTACTAGGTCAGTGTGCTGGCCTGGTAAGATGAACAGCTGGAGGATTGGAGGGCCAGTGGGGGCCAACAGAGGCCACGGAGGTCACGAGCATTCAAAAAAAAAAAAAAAAAAAAGCCCTGGCTCGGGGCTCAAAGGTAGAGGGTGAAAGAGGATCATGCTTCTGGAGCAGAAAAAGAGCTCTTGTTTCCCCCCGTGGCTCACAAAGGGACACAGCCACGCAGGCGGCCAAGCGCACTCTGCCAAAACAACCCCGGCCCGAATTGTCGCTCTGTTGTCCCGTAGCGAAAAAGAAAGAAAAAAAAAAATGGAATTATTACATTTGCAGAAGCGGCATATGGCCACAATATATGGTGTTTATTTTTAATAAACCAGGCCCGCGTCCGTACGCGTCTCCCGGAGCCGTCGCCGGTGATATATAATTCTTGGCGGTTGGGGTGTTCATCCTTCACGTTTATGATGCTCATATAGGTCGGGGAAGAAGTCAATAACTTTCAGGGCCTGGTGCAGAGCCACTAAGTGATTCCCTGCTCCCGCGCTATCGACGATGCAACTTCTTTTTTTTCTTTTTTTTCTTTTTGATTAGTAAACAGGAGAGCATGCCCTTCAGGGTACTTCCCTGGACCGGGAGGGACGTAAAGGTTAATCTTCAGTTTATTGCCACCAGCAGTCAGACTGATAGTATCTTTTAAAATTCCTCGTCAGCCACTATTGATCCGTTGACGTCAGAAGCCCCCAGACATGACATTTCTTTTTTCTCCCGCGCTGCCCGCACCATTATATGACTATCTATGCTCACTTCTCCAGAAGACCCTCGCCCTGGCGCTCCGCTGCAGCTGTTATTACATTTGAGTGGCTCGTGTTTTCGGGGGGGGATCGTTCAGCCAAGAACAATACTTCACCCGGTTTTACGGGTTTACCGCTTTGTGGAGGTTCGGGCTCTGGCGATGTTGTCTAATCGACGGGACAGTGCTAGAGTTTCACACACGGAAATGCGTCCGCCTTATATCAGCCACCGACAGAAGAAACTCCAGAATCCACATAACCATTCTGGAGTTTCACAGACCAAAGTGTCAAAACAGAAATGCTAACAGCGTGTAGCCTCCCAGTTAGCGGTTGTGTGCATGTTGCGCATGCAAGATTGGCAGGAACCCAACACAGCCGCCTGTGTTTCCGGCCGCTCAGAGCGTCTGTGTATCGGCAGCCACAGGAAGAAAGTTGGAGAGCTACACGTGCTAAGCTAATCCAAATGCTACATCATGTGAGAAATACGAGAGGCAGGCCAGCACAGTGTTTGAAGACAACACTGTAGTTTCCAGTCAAACTGGACTGACTCGCCTTCCCGACGCTTTATCTTTATTCAGTTTCATCATATTTTGTTTTTCTTTTATGCTAGCACCTGTGGCCACGCGGCGCTGTTCTGTGTGTGCGGTGGTCGCCTCCTCTGTGAAACTCTAGGATGGTCGCATGGTTTCACAAAGGCTGAGTCCACGTACGCGGTAGTGACTCACAAATGGGTGCAATCTTCTTTCCGGGCCAAACTATCCCTTCAAACTCTGTTTGGCTCACTGTCAGAGATCGAAGCGGCCGCGCCGGCGACTCCTGACCGCCCGACCAAACGACTCGTCTTTTTTTTTTTTTTTTTTTGAAAATCTGCCGGGGGCTTTTAATCCGTGGGCGTTCACCGCTGGAGACAATCGGCTCGGTGATGAGACGGCCCCAACGTTTGTTTATCCGCCGCCCGCCGCCCTCCGCTCTGTGTCTTCTTCAGATGGTCGGCCCGTGATGGGAAATCTATACGGTGCGAGAGGCCAATTTAGGCGGCTCCAGTCTCCGTTTGTTTGAAGAGCGAGCGGCCGGGCCGTAAACACGGCGGGCGGCAACGCCTCTGCTCCCTAAACGATCAGAGCGCGAGAAGTGTGAGGACGCCTTTTTTTATTTATTTATTTTTTTTTTTTGCTGTATTCCCCAAGACTGGCCAGACGCAGGAGGACTAGGAGTCTAGGAGTAGACTAACGTCCAGGGGAGTTTTTTCCGAGGCTTGTGTTGTTTGCTAGCGACCAACCTCTCGGCCTGCGCACAGAAACCGTGTGAACCAACAAGTCTTTGCCTTTTTTCTTAGGCAGCCAGTCTGGCTATTTTTCCCCCCTTTAAAAAAAAAAAAGAAGGGAAAGATACAGTGTTTGTTTTTCTTAACTGCGCTCAATTTGAGCAGATTCTTCTTTTATAATCCGGGCTGCACTGCGTCTGAGCCTGCAACTTATTCCTGTTGAAGATACGGTGTATCAGGCTTAGTGGGTTGCAATTAATTCACTGCCTCCAGGGCCTCCCTGGCTTTGTATGAGAGGTCAGACTGGGTCAGGCCAGATTTCTCTCTCTCCCTCTCTCTCTCTCTCTCTCTCTCTCGCTCCCTTCTCTGAGCATGCAGTCGGCGAGCAGACTGGATTTGTGTTGGATCAGATGAGTCCAGGCTAATTCTCTCCAGCAGCTGGTCCTTGTCACTTTGCCTTCAAAAAGCAAAGATCGTCTGCTTGCAAAAGAAAAACTTTTCACACTTCAACCCAACCGATTCAACAGTCCTCTTGAAAATCAAAAGCAGATTTTCAAGGCTTTTTTTGTTCGTCCGTTCCGGAGGATTTTTTTTCTCTTCTTCCCCCTGCACCGCGTGGCTGTGCAGTGAACAAACACCGCAGATCGCTCCAATCTAATTTAGCTTGTGTCATGCGTGCTCCAGCCAAGCCTCCCCTTTGGTGTCCAAGCCCGGCCATTATCTCCGCCGTCCCCTGTCCGGCTCCTGCCACTTTTGGCCCGAGTCGCTCGCGGCTCTTTCTCCCCTGTTTATTTTATTTTTTTTATTGGTTAGCGGCTTGGTGGGTCAGCCGGTTCGCTGCGCTTTCCGCCGCCACCGCCGCCATAGCAGCTCCTGCTGCATCTGCGGGAGTTGTTTGCCGAATGCTGTGTCATCAGAGCTTTTGCTGCCTTTGCCCCTGGAGCAAGTTAAGTCTAAACACAGCACTTTGTGGCTGAAAGGCCATCTGTCACGGGGAGGGAATCCGCCTCCTTTTTTTCCAAAAAGCATAAACAGGGGCGGGCTGTTAAGCCGTGGCACAGCTCACTGTCATGGAAATGCCCCATCTGAGTTTGGGCTCACTCCCTAATCCCGCACCCTCCCGTCTTCGCAGCTGCTTTTCAGGGCTCGGTGGCAGCCTGCGCATACTTGCTGTCTGTTTAGTGGAGGGAGAGTCTGGGGTCTGGGAACGGCCGGCCTGCTTGTTAGCTGGAGGTTCGCAATCATGCGTACGCATGCTGAGCTCGTCTTAACACACGCACTGGTGGGTTGAGCCAAAGTTAGATAAGTGCTGCATACACATACACACATTTATATGTATGTATGTGTATATATATATATATATATATATATATACATATATATATTGGGATTTATCAGATGTTGATTCCAGGAAGTTTCGCTTCTCAAGTCGTTACAGTAAACTTGAATGCGATGGATGCTTGTTTCCTCTTCAAACCAGACATCTGATGTTATCACAAGACTATCTGTCCAATTGTTGAAACCCATCATGGACGCAAAGATAATAATCAGCTGCTTTTTTGTGACACAAAGCCAAACCAGGCAGCAGCATTCCGATGTGGAGCATCATAAAAATACTTTTTGAAAGAGCACAAACAGTAATAGTGATGTACTGTGACAAGGGTTTGAAATCTGAGATATTGCAGTAATAACAATCACATAGGATGTTTTTTTCAGTGTGGAAATCCAACATTTTACGCATCCACTCCTCTGAACACATGAACATATGGTGACTGTATAGCCTTAAGGTAACACATCTGTGGAGTTCTCCTCTTAACGCTGCTCTGGTTCCCACCTTTTTTTTCCCCCCTTTCTTGCAGAACCGGTGTCGTCTGAGCTCCAACACGGCGGCCGACGAGCAGCAGCGGCCGAGAGCAGAAGCCCCCGACATTTCATATGTGACTGCGGCGAACGTGAGGTAATTATTGGGGCTGTGTCTGCCAACCCGGAGAAGATCAATTCTTTCAATCAATTCCACTTTTAAGAGGATAGGCCAGATTACCAGGGCTGAGGGCCAGCGTGGACCAGGGGCCCATAATGCTCTTAATAGGTCACTAAAATGTGCGTTAGAACCTCTGGCTGCAGCCGGCGGAGGAGCAGCAGCCGTCTCGTCCTTTCACACTCATCCATCTTCGACCTCGCTGCCCCTCCTGCGCTCCAAAATGAATTATTCGCCGAGACACAATTGTCCATTATTGGGAGGGAGAGAAAAAAGAGCAAAAAAAAAAAAAAAAAAAAAAAAAATCCCTCGCGATGGCTAATATTTATCTTGACTAACTTTATTGGCTTGTTTAAAAACAATCAATGATTTCTCTTGCAATTCATTTGCAGTCGATGGCGGCACGGATCCAATTTTCCGTTCCGTTTTGGCCAAGGCCACCGAATGGATTTGTGTATCATACGGAACAGAAATGCCACAGCCGTGAAGAGTTGTCCGCACTGTGAGCAATTTGTTGAAGGCTTCTTTTTTTTTTTTTTTTCCTTATTGAATGACATGATCACCGTGAATAGTCCTCTGAGGGACGTGTCTGCTTTTCATTAGTTGTATCATATCTGAGAGGGAGTTGGCGGGGGTGGCGGCGGTGGTCTGCAATGTCAAAGTGCAGGCATCGCTGCTTCACTTCATCGGCAGAAGATGTTTTTCAGAAATGCCAGGAATTTGCCTCGTTACAGTATCCTGTCAAGGATTTTCAAAATAGACCAAGTAGAGCAAATTAATGGTGGTTATGTGGAACAAAAGAAGCCACGGTCACGGTTTTAACAGTCATTTTTGAAACTTTATCCTTTAAGAAAGTGGTCAGAAAGTCTGATTGCAGCAGAAAGGAACATTATTAAAGAGCTTCTGCGCTGCTCCGTCATGCAGCTCTGGAGTCTTTCAGTCCATGTGCCTCAGTGCCTGACCAGGCTTGAAGCAGGCACAAAAACACACTCCAGAAAATCTCCACGGCTGTTAAGAGCACTGAGAGTGTTTGTGTGCGAGTGTGTGTGTGTGTGTGTGTGTGTGCGTGCGTGCGTGCGTGCGCGTGTGTGTGTCCTGCATCAGGGTGGGGATTTTGCCCCGTCCTGCCTCTGTGGCTTGCATCAGATAAGGCCGAGGAGTATTGACAGCGCAGGAGGGCGAGCTAGCCTAAACCCAGCCACTGTTTATTTAGACATAGCAGCAGGCTGGAAAGTCAACAGGGGAGGGAGGGGGGGAGGAGGCAGGACAGCAAACGCAACACAAGCAACCCGGCGGAAACCTGAGACCGCAGCAGACCCACGGCGGTGTCCAGCGTCTCAACCGGTGGGAGGAGGTAGGGGAGGGCGGCTCTGCGGGCCTGAGGGTGGCGCTGTGGGGACCCAGCGGAGGTGGAGGGGCGATCTGCTGTCTAGCATGGGGAGGCACGGCAAACACAGGGGGCCGTGGCTGCCTCGAGCCCATCCGCCGGGTCTGGCGCTCGGAGGGGAAGAAGGTCAGCAGGGTTGGGGGCGAGGGGTGGGAGGGGGGGGGGGGGGGGGTCATGGCGCTCTCCTCGGTGGGAGCAACAATTCATCTCGGAGCAACAAAAGAAGGAAAGAAAACACGGCCGGAGGCAGCTCCCCACTCCCCCCCTCCCCCCTCCCCCCTCCAGCTCCTTGCAGCCGCAGACATGACACGACATGTGTTGCGGTAATTAAGGGAATATATTGATTAATACCCGTAAGTGTTCTGGCATTTGACTTGGGCTGAATTAGCGATTTGTTATATATGAGTGAAGGCTAACTGCCAAGCGCCTTCCTTCTTTAAATACCCATCTTTTAGCTCCCCCCCACGCTGCTAAATCCAGCATTAGCATCTGAACTCATTAACCGCCCCCCCCCTCCCGCTTTAGATGCGGGAAAACGATAAAAACATAATTATGTGTGGGAACTTTTACGCAAAGCGCCCAATGAGCATCTTTTGCTCACCTCTGGAACGGCGTCTTAGCCGCTCGCCGTGGCGCCGCACAATTAACTGGGTCACGATTTAGTGCCTGGCCCAAATGCTGCAGAGAGCACTTCCTCCAGGCAGCGGCCGTACGTTAAAGACGTGTTAATCACAGATCCTTGATGACTCTGCCGCGCGTTCGCCGGAGGTCTCCTGTCGGCGGGGCTGTAAAATAGCTTTTGGAGGCTTTTCTGGACACTTCCGGCGACTCGCCCGGCGTCTGAGTTAGCATCCCTACGCCATGGTAAATTGTTTCCCCTGATTTTTGCCCTCGGACACTGAGCTAATGACTTTCTTTTGACTATACATTTCATTCATCCCTTATTTTCTCCCTGCTTTGCCTTCCTTTTTAAATTTTATTTTTCACCCCCCCCCCCCACACCAATCCGCCACTCGGCAGTCACCGGCACATACCTCTGAGACATCTGCAGAAAGGTTGGCATTAGCATGTGAAAGGGGTCCATGCAGACAATGCTATGCATTATGTATTCACAGCATTTGTATGAAATGCAGCCGCTGTCATTCTTGCTAGCCTGTAATCTGGTGGCAATATTTCAGCCGCTGGGTGGGTGAGGTGAGCGGTGGGGGGATTTGGGAGGAGGACGATCGAAGGAGGACGTGTCTGAAGGTGCTGCGTCTACTGCTACTGCAACTGCCACGTGTGCACAAGACGGTCATCACATCACATCTACAATGCCAGCAAGCAGCCAGGGCATCGGCAGAGGCGTCGGACCTGCGCGGTCTTGGGGGACGACGGACCCCCAGTAGGCCCGTGGTGACGAGGAGGTTGTTTTGTTCATTCTTCTTCTTCTTCTTCTTCTTCTTCTTCTTCTTCTTCTTCTCCTATTTATGTTAGGAAAAGGTGCATAAGTTTTTAGCCTGTATTTTGTAAATAAATGTGATTGTAAAAATCAAAAAAATTCTTCTTCTCCTTCTCCTTCTCCTTCTTCTTCTTCTTCTTCTCCTTCTTCTTCTTCTGCTTCTTCTTCGCCCAGCTGAGCTGTAAATGGACCATTCTGTCGTTGACACTTGTCGTTTGTGCGGTTGTCACTTTGGAGAATCAGCCACACGTTTTTTTTCCCGTCCCCGTCCCCTATACAAGCGCCTGTGAACTCACGGCGGCGAGGAGATCTTTTGGGAGGACGCGAGCCGTGAAGACAAAGTAATAATGACGACAAGTACGAGAAATATAAAACAAAACCGTCCTCTGTGTGGGAAAAAAAAATGTCGGCTATTGTCGTACGAGCTCCGAACTCGTCAGCGCCTCCCCATGACTCCCTCGCACAAAGCCCTAACGCCCCGGACCATGTGACGGCGCCGGACACAAACTTGGACGGCTTTGGCGTCGGCCGCAAAAGTCGTCACGCTCGTCTTCAGCTGTGAATGCGCTGCGCCGGGATTCGCCGTCTTCACGTCGGAAGTGTGTCTTTGTCAAGCGGATGATATGCATGTACTGCATGTCGCTCCGTTTCACACTCGCACACTTTACACTTCCTCCTCGCTCAGGGTTTGTCGTGCCAATGATTGCCAGGATTGTGTTGCAGTCGCAACCCAACACTTTTTTCGTACGTGACAAAGTCCACACAGACATATATATGTATATATATATATGTCTGTGTGTGTATATCTCTGTATATATTTGGCTCTTGTTCTTGAATGGATGGATGGATTGATAGATTGATGTATACGAATAGATATTTATTTTATTTTATTCACAGAGTTTATAGCTAATGCAAATAAATTCTTCACTCCACTCCCTGGTTGGGCTTCTGCGCAACGGTGCAGTACAATAAAGTATACACCAATTATAAAGACCAAACCATACAGTTCAATACTACAGTAATGGATGGATGGATGGTTGATGAATGAATGGATGGATGGTTGATGATACGCAGATGATTCAAGAAATCTTGCAACAAAAACTATGGAACCATTTCTTTTTTTTGTTGTTTTTAGATCTTCTGGCTTATAGTTTATGTCAGTGGAAAAAAAATCCGCCGTTCTCGCCCGAGCCTCGGTGTCTTCGCCCTGCGTGGACGCCGACACTCAGTCAAGCGCTTTGCGTTGTTCGACGGGATGATCGCACGGCGTTAAATGTCGCTCCAGGAAATGAACCCGCACGCGTTCCACCGCCAGCCGCCGAAACGACTCGCCCGGGTCACTTTTTAGCGGCGGAGCTTCTGCGACTCGCTGATTTGCTTGAAACTGCTTTTTCATTAACGCGGCCGTCGGCGGGCATCAAAGAGCGAACCGCTCCTTTAAAGTCGCTGGGCTCCTCTCTCTCTGCACGGCCTTGAAGCGCACGAGGCCTGAGACTGGCCCGTCTGAGGTCTGTGCGTCGTCGCGCCGTCCGTGGGCTTCTGTGACGCACTTTCATGTGCCCCCGAATAGATCTGTCAGCCCTTCGCTCCCCTTCGTCCATTGTGACCGTCTCTCCCACCCCCGCTCCTTTTTTTTTTTTTTGGTGCCTTTTCAGTTTGATTCTCTTTCTTCTCGGGCGGCAGTGATGGACGCTTCTGATCCCCTTTGGGTTCTTTGGCGTCGCCGCTAAAATGTGTGTTTGCACGGCTATTAGTGAGGCCCCACTGAGGGATGAGCCTCGCACTCCTCCGACCTTCTTCTCCCTTCATCTGCCTTCATCTACCTCCCTCCGTCCGTCATGTGGTTGGAAGCTGGGTCACGCTGACGACCTTTGGTTTTCTTATTTATTAATGTGTTTGAGGGGCCTGCTGGGGTGGGGGTGGGGTGGGGTGTTTGGGGGTGGGGGGGGTGTAGTTGTAGTTGTGTTGGCACAGCAATGAAAAGGACGCGGCCTCGTCCTTTAAAAACCCCGGTGCGACGATCATAATTTCAGGGGGGGGGGAGGAGGAGGGGGATTCAAAATAAGAGTGAGAAACTTTGCAAAGTGGCCAAACAGGAAGAGTGTTGGGTTTAATTGCGGATGCTTAGTGGGCTGAGCACGCATGTGAGACACATGGCGTGCCGGTCTAATGTCTCTCCCAGGACCCCCCCAGACCCCCACCCCCCGCTCCCCGCCCCCTTCCCCCCTTCCCAACCCTCATTACCAGAGAGCTGCTTAATGACAACGTCAATATTGATCACATCGCTCAGCCAAGCAGCGGAGGAGCGTGTGGTTAGTGGGCCGAGCAGACTGAGGACCGCCAATGATTTTTTTTTCTCCCTTTCTTTTTTTTTTTAAAAAAAAAAGGAAAAAAAAAACTTTTAACTCCTCATTCCTCATGCATTCCATTTTAGCTTCCGGGACAAAAGCTCACACTCAGCACTATTCACTTCTTACCTTCCCGCGCTCTCATTTTCTTTCGATCTGTCTCTGCGTTTCTGCCCCCCCATCCCCACCCCCTCCCGCCCCCGTCCTCCCTTCTCTGATTGCTTCTCCTCTGGATGGTACACGGGTTCCGCCACCTCCCAGCCAGTTTTGTTAGTCTGTTGCCTTTTTACCACCTTCCCTGGACGGCAGATAATTGCGCGGCGGCGAGGAGCAAACGCGCTTTAGAAAGGAAAGAAGAAAAATGAAGAACAAAGTTCGATACGTAATCCATCGGCAGTAAAGAGTCCAATATGGAAGGAAGCCCGGCTGATTTAATTTGGAGTAACTTTGCTGCTCATGATCTCCCCCCCACACCCCCTTTTTTTTTTTTTTTTACACACGCATGAGTCTGCAAAAAGTGCCGCTCCTGCTCTCGCCTACAATAATGCACCTGCGCCTTGATCAACGCGTATTGATTATCTCGCTCGCTAATTGGGCCCGAGTTAATTACTGGCAATTAAAATCATGAATGATGCATTAGCGCGGACGCAGCCGACATTGCGGTTTACATATGTAAAACATGGAAAAGCCCCGCCATCGCGTCGGCACTCCAGGCGATGCAAACCTCACCGTGTGCGAGGAGGAGTGCAGAGGTGTGGGAGGGTAAGATGTGTCGTTTCATCAGGCAAGATACGAAATACGTTTCTCACCGTGTATAATTGAGAATGTAACAATCCATGCTTGTTTTAGCTTTTAAGGAACCTTGACAACATAAACTGAAATCCTGAAGACTCGCGACAGACTTAAGACTTGACATGTTGCTGTAAATGAAGTTTAAGAGTATTAGCTGCGCCAATAGTGCAAAGGATACAAAACACAGACCTTTTAAAATATGCAACAGAATGTGAATCTCGTTGGCCAAGAGAGAAATACATGGAGCTAGCGTCTGCGTAAACGGTTACTACCTCTGTGCTACCGAGTACAAACGGAATTTGCTACCATTTCTACCAGCGCTCTTCAGCCGCATGTTGACACTGTGAAACAAAGCAAGAACATAATTCTGAACACTGACTTATAATTATTTCCAATCCACGAACCTCAGTTCAAACAATCCACAAAATCAACAAATGTAAAAGCGTCTGGACTGCCAACATTTATAGCTGCGGTTTTTTGTCTGTGTTTTAAATGGAGTTGAAAGGTTGCTTTAAATTGTTGTCCGCATACACTCCCAACAACACGTGAGGCTGAATCTTACACGCTGGGCCTTTGAGCTGCTGCTAGCCACTGTACCATCAGACCGTGTCAACTGGCAGCGCAACACGGATAATGTAATTCAGGTCAGTTTGGGCTCCAGCTACTTCAGCCGAGGTTAACAAACGGTGACGGAAGGAGAAGGAACAGAAGAAACAGTGACTTTATTTAATTCCTGGGGAATAGGTAGTTGTTGTTTTCTTTATCTTTCTTTTTTTTTTTTTGTTTCACCCCGAGCTATCTGGTGCCTGGGATCTTCCCCTCCCAAAGCCTCGGTTGCGGGGCAGATAAGCTCCGCTGCCTCCCCGAGCCCCCGGGTCGCATTCCTTTTGATCAAGCCTGAAGTTCAGCCGAACGTGGCTTTCACCTTTTAGCCCCGCCGTCCTTAAGCTGGTCGCTGGATGCCTCGGTGCAATTCTGCAACAACAAGAGGAAATGAAGGAAGTTTCGTCCGCTGGCACCTTATCTGGTCTGGGTCAGTGCAGTGATCCCCGCAAATTAGCCCCGGACCTGACTGACTCACTGACTGACTGTGTGTGTGTGTGTGTGTGTGTGTGTGTGTGTGTGTGTGTGTACCTCCTCGCTGCTCCGAGGCCTCCGATGGTTGACAAAACGCTCAGGATTTTGTGGTCAAACATCAAAGCCACTCGATGAAGAGTGGAGCGTCCTTTTTTTTCCCCTCCCCTTCCTCCTCTCCACTCCTTCTTTCCTGCAGCATGTGCTTGCACTTGGATGGGCGGTTAGATTTTTTTTTTTTTTTCTTTCGTCGTGGTAAACAATCCTCAAGGCTCGTGAACTCGGGCATGTGTGGACTTTGCGGTATGAGATTGCCTGTTTTTTTATTTTTTTCCCTTTGTCAATGCGACTCATGACTCAGTGTCTAATGGGCTCGCGTCTCACAGGAAGTGGTTTGACGTGGTGAGATGTCTCACAGCGAAAAGGACACGTAGTCGGTGTTCGGAAGCAACTCCTCTGCTCAGGTTCTGACCCAGATTGGTCCTTGTTTCCGGCTTGGAGATCCCAGATTCAATACAGGCCGAAGGCCAAATGTCCCAGAATGCCTCTGGCTGTGTCTTCAGGTTTATAAATCTCGGGGCCTCCGAGTTCTGCATTCCACGGCTACTGCTGGTGAGGCTGGATTCATTATTCTGGCCGCTGATAGAGCGATTACTCCGTGACTGATTCTCCTTCTCCGCCACTTCATTGCTCCTCTGGTTGATACGCAACATTCCTCTTTGTTCCCTCTGCTGCTGAACCTTCTTAATGTGCTTTTTGTCCCCCAAAAACACCGCTGATAAACGTATAGATTTTACTCAAAAGAGAAAAAGAAAAGTAGCGCGTCTGCTTTGACCGATCTTTTCCTGCAGGGTCTTTTTTTCCCCCCTCGTTTCCCTTCCCAGGCTTTTTTTTGTTCGTAGTCCGGGCCTGCTGTTTGCGCGGGTGACTTGTTGAGTGAATTGTTCCAATCGTTTTTTACTGACTCGTGAGTCGTGATTCCTCAGCCCTGTCCTGAGTAATGCTAACTCGCTGACTGCACAGAAGTGACCGGGCGACACGCCACTGTTGTGCGACTGCTACTCTGACTGCGTCTGATTCAGATTCAGAACTTTACCGTCATTGAACCAGACGGCACAATGAGATTAAATTACCGGCAGGAGCCTTTTAACTTTTTAAGCTGTCAATATATCGGCTTAATGGCTGCGCTCAGCCTGCAGGATAAGCAAACAGCTGAGGATTCCTGCCTGAAGGTGAGCAAACAAATCCCTCTGGCTCTCGCGAGTGACTCAAAACACCTGATTCTCGTGGATGAGCCGCTTGTAAAAAGACTCAAACCTTCCATCGGCAGTTCGGGCTTTGCTGCTTCTGCAGAACGAGGCGACGCGCCGCCGCTCCCCTCGTCCCCTCGTCTCTCTTCCAGGCTAATTAAAGATTCACACCAGGCGATGTGGCAACTCTGACGGATCAGTTGTGACCTCTCGGTTTTAAAGTTCCTCTCGCTCCTCCTCCTCCTCCGCCACCGCCTCCTCGCCATCAGCTCCAGCAGAAGCGGGGGGGTCGACCCCGCCAAAGAGAACCCGAGCTAAATATAACGGACTCGTCAAGGAAGAAAAAAAAAAAAGAAAAATAAATCCATCCCATAATTTCACCTTTTCACCTCGTGGAAGTCGGCTTCTAAGACGCCTCCCCCAACCCTCACACACACATTAAAGCTTAATTCTGCCAACGAGGAGCAGGCGGTGTTTCAGAAGGAGGTAGTCGGGGGTGGAGGTGGGTCGGGGGGGGCTGAACACATGTCTGTGAGGCCTGTTCCTCCTTATCTGGCTGCTTCAGCCTCGGCCAAAGATAGATGTCTGCCATGCCAGCGTGTTTATTTTCCTTGCCGATTAGCTTCGATTAAAAGCAGACCGTGTTGTTGCTCCCCTCCTATTGCTGCCTTCGTCTGGCTCGGCTGCCTGCTCGCGCGTCCCCCCCCTGTCTCTCAGTGTGTGTGTGTGTGTGTGTGTGTGTGTGTGTGCGAGTGAGTGAGTCCTCCCCTCGCGCGGGTGTGTGGGTGTTCGTGTGAGGGTCTCCGCTATTTCATCTCCACTAGGCTGCACATGATAATTAAGCCGGGGGGGGGGTGGGGGGGGCTGGGAAGAGGGAAGGTGGGTTACAGCTTTGAGTAATTCTGTGGCCTGTGTCACCCCACACATCCCACGCCACCCCCACCCCCCAAAAAAAGGAGAAACAGGAAATAAACCCACCCTTCCTCTGTCTCCTCTACCTTCGCCCTCCTCCTCCTCCTCCTCCTCCTCCTTCTCCTCTTCACTCGTCCTGTGCCGCAGTCCCACCTCAGGCTGTGGGAATCTTCTTTAGTCACACTCGGCTTAACAGGTAAACAAGGCCGAATGGTGGTGGTGGTGTGTGTGTGTGTGGGGGGGGGGCAAGCACAGTCCATGGGAGCAAATAAGACAGGGGAGGATGTAAATGGATTTATCACTGAGCTTCAACACCTCCCCCGCCCCCCCGCACTGCTTCCTCCTCCTCCTCCCCCTGTTCCTCCTCCTGCAGTGAGGAGGTGAGGTGGCCCTCACTAACTTGCCACTCTCTCTCTCTCTCTCTCTCTCTCTCTCTCTCTCTCTCTCTCTCTCCTTCTTTAAACAAGTTAATCTCAGAACTCTGGAACCCTACGCAGCTCCGCTCCACCGGAATACCCCCCCCCCCCCCCCCCCCATCTCCTCCTCCCTTAAATATGTTTTCCATTCGCTCTCGCCTCACCCCCCACCTCCTCTTCCCCCTCCCCCTCCCCAAAGTTCGCCGTCTTTGACACAGAAACGGTTTCGCCGGGTAATTCTCCCAGGCAGCTGCGTCAACTCCGCCTCGGTCGCGGCTTCTGAACGATCGGCGTGGAGCTACCTGGAGGCCCCGCCCACCACCCTCCTCTCGGCCCGCCCTCCATCACTCACTCCCTCCCTCCCGCCCTCCCCCAATCTTTCTACTCCTCTCCTCCCTAAATTATCTGCCGCTAATCCAGATCAGAAAGTTAAAAAGCAGGTCAAGCGTGAAAGCCTTATGCTGAGTAATGAGAGAGAGAGGGAGAGAGAGAGAGAGGGAGAGAGAGCCATGTGAACTCGTGGGTGTGTGTGTGTGTGTGTGTGTGTGTGCAGGACAGACCCGCTGCCCACGCCATCCGAAGGCCTCGTTTTTCAAAGAACTCTTTCAGATGTGGGGGCAGGAAGAGCCGACTTAAAGCGAGACCACCGTAAACACACTCCTCTGTTTTATAACAAGCCCGGCCTGCCAAAAACAGCTCCCAAGCTTTGCTTTTTTTTTTTGTTTGCCTTCCCTGCACACGCTGAAAATATAGAAAGAGAAAGAAGTGGGGTTTTGAGACAGGACCGGGTCCACGAGAAAACCTCCGTTCAGGTATGCGCGAAAGCAGGCGGGAGGGAGGCGGAAGGGGGGGCCGGGGGGGGTGAGAGAAAAAAAAAATCTATTCAAATCGATCCGGAGGAGGAAGGCTGAGGCAGGGAAGGGAGATTGGGTCGTGCGCCGCCCGCCGCTCCTCCGGGGAGCCTTGATCACGCTTATAGCCCCCCCGTGTTCATTAAGGTGCTCTGACATTTGCAGCATTAGCCGCCGCTCTCATCTCCCCGAGTCTGGCAAATCTTCCTTTCCAGGCTGCCGAGAGCAGCGGCTGCAGGGATGAAAGGGCTGTGATGGTACAGTTGTTAGGGAAAAGGAGGGTGGGGAGGTGGACGTGCGGCCCTTGATGATGCACTACCGGGCCGGCTCTGTGGGTGTGTGTGTGTGTGTGTGTGGGTGTGTGTGTGCCTGCGTGCGTCACTGCAGTGCGGAGACTGCTGCTAATCGATCGATCTTCCCAGGCAGCCTTATCCGTCCTAATCCCGGGTTGTCATTAACACCCACAGTGTCATTTGTTATGTATTGATCTATTGACCCATTGATCAGATGGTATACAAATGATAACAAACACATTGAAAAGTGGAGAATGAAAGTAAAGGAGAGCGACGGGAATTAATGAGGTTTGACTTTTCCTTGGTCGACTAGTGGTGGTTGTTTTGTTTTTTTCCCCCTTCCTTCCCCCCTCTGGGACGCTGAGGAGACGGCCAGTATCCGAGATGGACACTGAGAAGGGTTTTAATTTGAAGGGTCAGAGGCTCAGTCCATTTTCAACAATTAGAGCTTCTCCTGTCCGCATGGTCAGGAAAACAATCTTCCTTTTTCGTTGAATAAAAATAAATCAGTAAACGTGTGCCGACAAAATCCAAACCCTTTACCGCTGTAGTATGTACGCCAGGCCTGTAGGTGGCGCTGTGATGATGCCACAGAAATGAAAAAAAAGAAATGCAGCAACCAGTCAGTCATTGATGTTGAGCGATTGTTTTCGTCCTCGTCTGTCAGTCACAAGGTCTGACTGAACCTCTGGTCTGCCGCGCTAAAGCTGTAGCAACATGCTATCCTGAGAACCAGATGTATGGTGGCTGGCCCAGCGGGGGAGCACGCAAAACAAGTTCAACAACATTTTGGACGGGGGAAAGTTTCTTTCTTTCCTTCTGCGTTGCTGTTCGAGCCGCAACCTTTTTCTTTTTTTCTGCAGAGCAGATGACGTGTTTATGTCAACTCAAAGGAGTTGACATAAAGAGAACTTGAAAGAAATAAATATCCTATAGGTAGACTTTGCCCTTCCCATGTTTGGAGCCCGCACATGAGGGATTAATCACGAGTCATTACGTCGGTAATTGGTTCTATTCTGAACTCGCAGGACATCTGGAATCTGACAGGACAGGTCTGGAAAAAAAAAAAGAAAAAAGAAAGTGGTATGTTCACAATCGTCAAAGACACAAGGGTTCCACCAATCTTCTTCAGTAGTGGAGTTGGGGAATCATTTGTTTTTATTCATCTGAATTTGCAGTGATTTCACAGCTTTGTTTTCCTTAAAAAAAAACGAAAAAAAAAAAAAACTTATCAGAACCTTTCAAATTTTTCCTGATGGCTCACAAGTTGTCGCGCTTAGCCACTTAGCGGTAGCCACCGCTGCTAAGTCCGCGTTCAGGAATGCCCATAGGCCGTTCTGCCGAAACCCCCGATGCCGTCACCGCGCGGACATCTGGCATGCTTTGAAGTGCCTGGAACAAGGGCGTTTTTCTTCAGCCCCTCTTCCCGGCTGCCGCTGCTGCTGGGTGGCTTGCTGTGCGAGCGGACAACGCTCCTCTTCCTGTTATTAAAGCCTTTGTCGGCCGATCGATCCTCCAACTGGGTGGTGGTGGTGGTGGTGGGAGGGAACGCAGCCCTCGGTGATCACAGCCGGATCAATCGGAATCGCCGAAAATATATTTAAAAAGAAAAGGGGGGGGGGGGGAGACGCGCTCGTAGTAATTTACAGATCTCTCATCGCAAGGGAGGCAGTCGATGCGCGTTAAAGAGAGAGGACGCAGCGCCGCACAAAAGGAGGAAAATGACGGCGCTTAAGTGTACTTTTCTACCCTGTCGTGCTCGCGTGCTGTTTTTCCGGAAGAAGAAAGTGTCCCTGGCGACACGTGCCTTGACGGAGGTCCGCCGCAGAATAACCGCACGATCAAAGTTTAATCAAACGAGGGAGGCTGGCCGCCGGCCACCAGGGGGCAACGCGTTTTAAGCATTTTCTTTGCGTTTTTTTTTTTTTTTTTTTCTCTCTTTACGGAAATCAGATGGTTCCGCCTGGTCGGCCTTCTCGGCCTCGTGCGAGAACGGAAGATCACGGCGCCTCGATGGAGGCTCCTCACCCCCAGGCTCACAGCTCCTCCAGTGGCTCACATTCATCAACGCACCAGTCCCAACATAAGGTCCTCTAGCACTTCGGCGGCACGGACGGAGTGAGCTTTTCCACCAAGCCCGGGCGGGCGAGAATTCTCACGCGCCTCCTTCTTCTGCCGCCGGCGTCTGGAGCTGCGCGGCTAGGAAGCGATCTTCAGCGGCGGAGGCGTCGTGGAATAATTTATGGGCTAAGAAAACATCCGAGGCCCTAATCAAGGTTAGCGCAGTCGGAGTCCTGATTTAGGATCGGCAGCCACTGGCTCAGCAGTTCGCCTTCCCCAACACACACACACACACACACACACACACACACACACACACACACACACACACACACACACAGAAACACACACGTCATTCTTAGAATTCAGAGCTTGCAAAACACTTGTTCAAAGACAGGAGATGTACAGTACAAAAAAAAAAAAAAAAACCCAATCCACTCGTATAGTCGCTGAAGCCGGAGTCCTTCGGCAGCTGAGGCGGTTTCCACTCTCCTCTCCCTCCTCTGGATTGTATTACATAAATAGCTTAAATGTATTCTCTTTAGAGTCTCGTGTAATCTTTGGAAATCCAGAAACATCAGAAGATTTTTCTGAAGTTTATTCATCCCAGCGGACCCACTCGGCCCGTTGCGAGTTAATAGCTTCAAGAAAGGCTTAATACACAGTAAAGTATTTATTCCTGGGAGCCGCAGAAGCGGGAGAATTGCGGGCTGTTTTGAACGGCGGGGCAGCTGCGGCTTTAAAAACAGACCCTCTGCGCCGGGGCGGTTTCGCCCGACTCGCTGACAGTTGCCGCTGCGGCCGATGGATTCCGACCCGGGATGGCTCGGCCCGGCCCGGGGGCGAAGGCCTTTTGATGAATTATGGGAAACATAGGCATCAGTGCGCGCTGTGGAATCTCACGTCTGCCCTGCTCCAGAGGCCTGGGTGTCAGCGGCTGGACTCCCCTCACCACCACCACCACCACCACCACCACCAGTGATGCCCCCACCACCACGCCCACCCACACCACCCCCACGTGGGCCAAGACTCTCTCGCAGAAGCTCTGTGCACAACCCCAGAGGGTTTTCTGCATTAGCTTTGCTAGTTTACACAGGTGGAGGTCCTGGAGTTCAGGTCCCGTTGTGTGTGTCTGTGTGTGTGTGTGTGTGTGTGTGTGTGTGTGTGTGGGGGGGGGGGGGGGGGGGGGTGTTATTAAATATTTACAGCGGTTCAGATGCGGCGCCTTTTCGAAAGCAACGGTTCCAAAAGCCATTAGGAGAAAACAAGGGGAGGAAAAAAAGAAAAACATTGGCGAGGAGCGCTTATTAATCTGTTTCCAAGGAGTCTATACAAGATCCCCGCCGAGGTGCAAATTCTGTTAAAAGAAAAAAAAGAATTAAAAACCATCTGTACAGTAAAGGCGCAAGCCAAGGCTGGAGTGCTCCTGCCGCGAGGAAATTTAAGCCTCCAACCTGCATTCTCCTGTTAATGGCCGTTTCTTTTCTTTTTTTATTTGCACCTCCGTCTTCCTTCATTTCGATGGCCCGCCTTTAATGACCGGCGGTGCTTTAAGTGCAGCGCCGTCCAATAAGGCTTCATTTAGAAGGCCGGCCGCCATTCAGGGTGAATGAGGGGGAACGAGGGGGCCCCCTGGATGAGGAGGAGCCGGGATCTCCATCAGCGCTGCGCGAGGCTGCCCGGCCTGGTAATTACACACGTTATCAGCCATTACCGCAGTCTGGCGCTGCGGCAGGCCCTTAGTGTGTGTGTGTGTGGTGGGGGGGGGGGGGGGTGGGGGTGGCAGGAGACAGTTAAATGGGGGGGTGGGGTGGGGGTTGCAAGGTTGCACGCCGGCAGATGATGCTGCAGATGAAGAGGCGGCCGCGCCGTGAGGAGGGCGGCCTCCCTCCGCTCAGTCTCCCTTTTTTTTCTTCTTTTTTATAATCCCCCCCACTGCCGTGTCGTCCCCACTTCTCCCAGTCCACACCTCACACCTCCAGACACTCCTGAGCTCACCCCACCACACCCCTACCTCACCCCAGCCCAGCCCATCCCAGCCCTCTCACCCGACTACCACTACCCCGACCAAGGCACCATTTTTTTTTTTTTTTTACTCCTCCAGTCATCCCTTTCTCTCCCCCTATCTGCCTGCGCTTTCCTCGCTCGCCCCCCTGTGTATGTGTGTGTGTGTGTGTGTGTATCTCCTGGCCTCGCCTGAGATGCAAATGACACAAGAAAGTGATAAAAGTTGCATGTTGGCACCGACGTAATTAAATATTAAACACTCTCATTTTCCCACCCCTCACTCCTCATTTTTTTTTCTCTCTCTCTCTCTCTCTCTCTCTCTCTCTCTCTCTCTCTCTCACTCCCCGTTTCCTCCGAGCGGAGGGATGCCTGTGGATATTGCTTTCACGTTACAGCAGCGAGAGTGAGAGGGAGAAATTTATGAAGGGCTTAATTTAGATTCCCAGGCTTTTGGGAAGCCCCCTCTCCCCCCCCCCCCCCACCCTCCTTCCCTTTTTTTAAAAAGAGAAGAAAATAAACGTCATAGATTATATCATGCGAGGTTGTTAAAATAACAGTTTGAGGGGAAAGCTGTGTTCATTGTAAAGGGTGTATAAACTGTTGACAGGGACGCGGCATTAGTCTCGTCGTGGGAGAATCATTAGCAGAGACTGAATCATTAACTCAGCCGCCGCCGCGGTTCAGCTGATGAGGTGAGCAGAGCGGGTGAGAAATACGTGCTGTTGAGAGAAAAAAGAAAAGGAAAAAGGTGCTGGATAGAATAAATGTGCAACAATCCCGAAGCCGGACTGATCTTTCCTCCATCTAAACGCACTTTTCCAGTTCTGGGCTTGTTACATCATCGTTACATACGTTATTCTAATGCAAAGTGTGACCCACTTTCTTCAGCTGTATTGTTCCCTGGCTTAGCCCCTCCAACCCTGTTTTCTATTCACTATGTCAAAAAAAACACACACACACACACACACACACACACACATACACACACACACACACACAAATCATTGTGTGCGTGAGTGTGTTTGTCTCCTTGTCTCCCACTCTTTTTTTTCCGCTCTTTCCCCGCACACCCTGTGTATTTATGTGTCAGCGTGCGTTTGCATCATCTGCATGGGCCTGAGCTAAGTGTGTGTGTCACCACGGCCATCCCCGCATGGGGTACGGGGGGCGGGGTGGAGGCACAGGAGGTGGAGGAGGAGTAGTGGGAGGGAGGAAGAAGGGGTTGTTGCTTTTAATTGAATTGTAAATGCAAGTGGAGGGTGAGCGGGGCTACTCCTAGCTGGGACAGACAACAGATGGAAGGCAGGGCCTGGCCTGCAGGGCAAGAGGGGTGAGAGGGGAGATGGGTGGGTGGAGGGCGGATAGATGGATGGGTTGGGGGGGAAGGGACAGAGGCGAAAGGGGGACCTGGTGAATGAGAATGACCAGGGTCTGGGGGCCTCTGTGGAGCCCGGCTGCCTGTCACAGCTGCCTTCAGTCCTGCTGCTGCTGCTGCTGCTGCGATTTGCTTTCATTCTTTATTTACTCTTGTGTCGGTAAATACTTTTGCTCCCTTCTGCTCCTGAAACACTCCAAGACGACTAGAGGGAACCTGAAGTTGCCAATAAAGCGTTCGGATTCTGACTTCTGGTGCCGTATTCAGAACCGAAACCATTCTCACAGGCATAAACTGCCGATTTGAGGTCTTGTTTAGCCATATAATAATATATATATATTTTTTTAATGATAATCTCTTAACACATACATCTTTTGAAAAAAATATCTGCAATGCTAGTTTTGGGTTTACTTTGCATCAAATATCAGCAGTACCACACTTATCAGTCACACAACTGATCTGACTTCCACTGAAACCAAGTTTTTGTTTTTTTTTTCTCTCCCTGATATCCAGTGAATGTAAAGCCGGGGTCCAGCACTTTGGCCGATCTAACGAGCTCCGCCTGCTCTCTCCAGCCCCGACCCGCTGACGCACTGTTCGCCAGAAGAGCACATAAATAAATGAAACATTTAAAAGTGAGACGAATAAACACATTGGAAGGAATTAGACTGCGATGTCCCACTGCTTATATAACTGCTAATGCTTCGGGGGAGCATCGGCGGTGAGTTCCCCCTGCGTTTTATCTAAATAAGAAATCTCACTCGTCACCGCTGTGTAATATAAATGGAGATTTTTTTTTTTTTTTCCTTCCTCTCCTTCCCCCCGGTGTGAGGAAGGAACACAGATCTGTCCGTGAGAAAAGTCCCTCGGAAGAGGGGGAAATGCAGCCCAGCCTGCCCTCCTCAGGTGAAAGCGGGAGGCTTAGGGCGGCTCTGTCAGCGCAGCAGCATGCTAGACTAGGTCACACTCTGGGACACGGCAGCACTAGGTCAATACAGGCTTTACCCCTTGACTAGATTAAGGGTATTTGGGTTGTTTGTGCATTTGCGATGATAATAACTCCACATGGGGCTGCTTCTTGTTTTATTGAACCGATCGACTCCCCCGGTCGGCTCTGCTACGTCACACACGCGATTACGTGTCTTTATTTTTTTCAAACTATTTTTTGGAGAAGCGCTGAATAACTTTGGGAAAACCTCATTCTAGGAAAATTGTGACTGGGAGACCTCTGGCGCTCCATCCGCCGCTTGGAAAAGGTGTTTCTGAGCGACGGGAAGCGTGTGGCTGCGGTCGCAAAATGCTTTCATGTCCTAAAACATGGGAAAGTGCCACAAGTGTCGCACTTTCCCCTCACCTGCGCGTGCCTCACGCTAACAGTTCGGTTTGCGCGGGTCGTGGCGACAGCGGCCTTGTTGATTTAGGGTCTTCAGCTTGCTTTAACGCAACTCACCTTCATCAAATATATGCTGATAGGAAACTATATATATATATATATATAAAAAAAAACATTTAAAAATATAACAATAGTATCGGTAAACGCTATGCCGCCCCCTTGTGGTAGGAAGACTTTGTATGTGAGCTTAAATCCACAAGTGTAGGCGAGGGAAATTGTTTTGCACAGCTAAATGCGTCGTCTGCGCAGGCTCAAATTCTTTCGCATCCAATCACGAAATTTAAACGCCGGCACTTGTGAGCCATCCGTTTATTTTACACTGCAACATTTTCAAAAGTCCTCTCACCATTCCTCTGGACCGTCTCCAAACAAGCTCCTCGCATTTCTCTCCCATCGACTCCTTTTAGACCTTCAACGTGTTTACAGAGTTTCAAGTCCACCTTCCCCCCCCCCACCCCCCCCGCCTCCACACTCTTTTATTCCCCCCTCTTCCATTTCTTGCAGACGATGCGCGTGATGGATACTCCTCATAACTGTCTCTGCAGGCGTGATGTCACCCAGCTGCCTTAGTTAATCTCTTTCCTCCCAGACAGCATATTCACAGCCTTGGGGGCTAGACCCAGCTCCTACATCTATCTGAAGCCAGCACATGCACTGTTGCTCTCCAATAACTCCACTCAATTGCCCATCATTCCTCCGCCTCCTCCTCCTCCCGCCATCCCTTCACACACACTCACACACACACACACACACACACACCTTCCAGAGCACCTCCTTCCACCACTGCGCTTTATTCGGTTATTAATCTGCGGACGCGTCTGCCAAATAATTAACCTGGCCAAGTTATTTATTCCCTTGGTGATATTTCCCTACCTGTGTTTGGGAGGCAGAGGGGAGGACAATGCCATTGAAATGTCCTCTCGCAGCCAAAGGAGACCCATAAAGGGCGCGCACGTGCACGCTCCGTCTGGGGTAAAAATGGGAGTACGAGGGGGGATGGGGGGGATACGAGTGGGGGGGACTGCAGGCAGTCCGGGGTACAGAGAGATTCATGCGGGGTATTACAAATGCACCAGTAACCTTTTCAGTTAATGAAAAAAAGAAGACATTCTAATAAAAGAGAATAAGCCCGAGTGGGAGTCTGATGGCCGGGGATACGTGGCTCCCGGATGGATGTCATTCCCAACGAATTCCCGTCGACAATCAGAAAACAACCGCAATCCCCCCCCAATCCCCCCCCCAGCCTCCTGCGTCCGCGTCCCACACGCGCCAACTGCTCATATGCCGGTGCTGCGCGCATGCAAATATGCTAGTGCACGCAAATAGAAACACAGCCTAGCCTGGGCTCGTGTGTGCGGCGCGGCGCGGCCTCGCTGCTCCTCGCTGGGTGTGATTATGTCCCGGGGTGAGGTGATGTGTTGCGCCCGAGCTGGAATGAAAAGGGAGCAGACGTGAGCGCTTTGGCCCTGGGTTTCCACCGCGCTCTCACTGCCCACTCTTCGCACTTGGGTGTGAGTTTGGTGTGGCCAGCTAAAAAGAAAGAAAGAAAAAAAAGAAAAGTGTGAGCCCAGGACACAGGCAGGGTGGTCTTTCCGTCGTTGGATTGCACCAAAACGCAATTCGACACGGCAGACTTTTTTTTTTTTTTTTTTAAAGGAATGAAAAAGATAAAGAAAGTGAGTCTGCTATTGTGCCTGCTAGCTTAACGCACTGTTGTGTTGAGTTACTGTCATTCAAAGCTTCCTGTTTGTACACAGCTAGCCAAATGGGGAGTGTTGCAAACAATGTTGTCCAAGATACTTTACATTTAATTTGGAAATACCAAAAACTCTCGACTGCAGCATTAGCATATTAGCAGTAGCTTGACTTGCACTCGCTTCTTGTATTTCCTGCGCATTATGAGCAAAGTCAGCTCGTCACTGCTGCGTTTCACTTTTATTACAATTAGAAAGAGGCTGTTTGCTTGTGAAACATTTTCAGCAGGACGTTGCCAAGATGGATGAGACAGAGTTCAGGATTAAAATCTTCGGGATTTGGCTGCCATCAAATCTTAAATCATTCTTCTGAGACAGTTGCCATGTAGTATCAAGCATTATTTTTCTATCTCTCAAGTCAAATTTTCCTTTTGGAGCTTTTAATCATAGCATTCCGAGTTACTCTGGTCGGGGGGGGGGGGATTCTGTCGGCACACCATGTTGCTCTCATTTGAAATAACCATATAATCACACTAGCACGTCCCTCGCTTTTCAACTTTTAATGTTTTCCTTTCCAGTGAAGGCGAGACATGACTCTGTAACCGCTCTCCTCGTTTGTACAGTCACCAAAGCGTGAAACCTTTTCTGCAACCGGATCCCTGCGTTTTCTCTCAGGATTTCTCGCTCAAATTTTTTCTCAAAAAACGAATGTAAAACAGGTGGGCGGAAACATCCTGTTCCATGCGGCCTGCTTTTATCACGCTGATATGACATATCCCCCTTTCTATCTGCGAGACCTTGCCAAGGAACATGGCAATCACTTTTTTTTCTTTTTTTATTTTGTTATGCTAACTGAGGCCTTCGTGTGCTATCATATGACAACATGATTTTTTTTTTTTTTTTTTTTTAAACACACCACGCCATGTCCAGACAGGACAAGGAAAAATAGCCGGCGATGGCCGTGCAGCTGTTGGAGCTTGTCGACCTTGTGTGTCAGCCTGTAAGTGTAATTATTTTTCACGCATGCCATGCTGACCAGATATATGCCACTTGTGTTCTATTTGTCAGGCGTCCCCGTGTGAAGGGTGCGCGCGCACGCCCACGTGCGTGCCACTCGTACGTATCAACGGTGACCTGATTCCTCGGGGTTGACGTTGGCAGTGGACACAAGCTGCTCGTCTTCCTCCACGGCTGATTGAAAAGTCTCTGGGACCTTTCCAGCTCACCGTTATTGATGTCATCTAGCCTTTCTTTTTTCTTTTTGAGCTTTTTTGAGGGGAAACAGTTTAATGCGCACATTAGTCTCGAGGACAACACCGCGCAGCGGCAGCAGTAGCTTCATCTCAGTGAAGATTCCACAGACGGAAGCTCTCGCTGACACCTGTTGTGTGATCAAATTCCGAAAACATTTTTGCGTGTTTCCCCGCGATCAGTCACAGCCATGCCGGTATGCGTCACTAGGGGGCGCCATGCGGAAACGCGGCAAGTGGGTGCAGCCGACGCGAGACGTCGAATTCCAGGTGTCCGCTTTGATAATGGGTCGGCCCGTTTTGCGGGGTCGACCGTTCTCGATCAGCCGGTCATCAGCTGACCTCGTGGCTCGCGACTCATCGGCTCGCTTCGCTTTTCGCCGGCCGGCAGCCGATTGGGCCGCGGCCCCTCCGGCCTTAAGCTGGCCTTAAAAATCACTTAGCGGCGACCCGACGGTCTTAAAGTTGCACCTCGGTGTCTCCTCCCAGCAGCCGCCTGCCCGCCGCCGCCGCTGGCGTGACGTCTGAGCGGCAGACGCGCGCTGTCTTCACGCCTGTCAAACGCCCAGATACAGTCGGCTATCTCGGTTGAGCGCCCCCCCCCCCCCCCACCACCACCACCACCGATGTCAATCCAACAGGCAGGGGTTATATTAAAAAGAGAGTGTAATTAAAATGGAAAAGGGGGAGGTGGGGGGGGAGGAGAGAGGGAGGAGAGGAGCAAGTGTAGCCTCTCTTTTGCCCCCCCACCCCCGTGTGAACCCCCTCCCGTGCGCCTGCCCCACTCGCTCCCCTCCGCCGGAGCCGAGCGCTGACATTCAGCCGAGGACACCCCTGGCTGCCGGTTAAAAGAAGCGGAATTAATGTGCAAGTTGATGTGTGGGGATGTGGGCGGGAGGGGTCCGGGGGGGTCCGGGAGGTAGGCGGCGGGGGGGGGAGAGGGCGGTGGGGTCGCCCGGTGCCGCCGAGTGACTGACACAGTTTTTGATAGAGTGCAGGCGCGGCTGACTCTCCAACACCCCGGCCGTATCTCTCCCATCGCCACCGTCTTCTGCTCACTCGGTGGCGGCGGCGTCCGCGTCCCCTACACACCCCCCCACCCCCCCACCCCTCCGCCCCTCCGCCCTCTCCCATCCTTATTGTTGTACATCTCTTCATCCGAGCTTTTTATGGCCGCTTCGTCCTCGTGCGGACCCGGATGATGGCTTCCTCCCCTCCAGTTATCGCAGCTATTTATTATCCTGCGTCCGTCCGCCCGGCGTCGCGTTCCTCTGACTTTGCCGGGGACGATTCTCACGTTGAACGGAGGCGGCGAGAAGCCTTGCTTCAAAAAAAAAAAAAAAAAAAAAAAAAGTCATGGTGTAAAAGAATCGTCGCATGACCAGATCAGGTCGCAGATTTACAAGAGAGCAAGTTTGGTGGTGATGAGCAACTTCTCACTGAGTTTCTGAGTCTTTCCAGTCGAGCCGGTCCACTTCCAGTTCCCCACTGATTCGTTCCACTGAACCCACTGATTTAAAACGGGAAAGTTTTAATTTGATTAAAGCAGTGATTCTCAAGCTTCCTGTGTGTGGATTAAAGAGTAAAAGATCAATCAAAGGGGAACATTTATTTTTCCTCTCGTTCATTGTGTGAGTTGGTTTGTTCGTTCGCGGCTCATCTTTGCAGCAGGCAGGAAATGGTAGAGCCCAGTTGCTAACACAGCCAACCGTTTGTTATCTTTGCAGCTAGCTAGCGGCGGTAGGGACGAGTCAGCTAGCAAGTTCATAGAAATGAGGACCCCGTGACTCACCAGTCAAGAGTTTTAAACAATTTGTCCTGGCCTCGAACGTCACTAAGCAAGCTGACCTTTAAAAAAAACCTTCAGCCGTCACCTACTTAAATTAGCACATAGAACTTTGGAGTTGTTGTCAGTATCTTGTTGATTTCTCCTGCTGTGTCAGTCATTTCTTTCATCTCCTTTTTTTGTTGACCGAGGCCGAGCCATTCCACAGCGCTGACACAAGACTGCACGCTCAGCCCGAATCGGATTTGAGGGGAAAATGAGTCAGTTTGGTCTGGATGACATCATGCGTACTCTCGGAGATAAAAGGGGAGTGCAGGGTGAGGAGTGTTATTAGGTCACGCCGTTCGGAGAGAGCGAAGAGACACCGCGCTCTCCGTCAAGGACTTTGCCGTGCAACGTTTTCCATTGCAAATGAAGGCGGTTAGAGGTCTTCAAAGCCTCAGATGTTGTCTGACTCAGAGCAGGCCGCCAGCACATCTCAACCCCGCGCACCAGAGAGCCCAGAATCGCGCACGCGTTGCTATTTTCAGTCTTCGGTTGAAGGAGGAAGTGAAACGCTCGCACGACTTTTAGCGGCTCACCGCTGATAAAGGTGTTTAATTTAAAGGTCCGGCCATTATCCCTTGTTAGTCATGGCTGCTGGAAATGGACAAATTGGGCACATTAGGTTCTGTTATATTCATGAGGTAGCTGACATCTCTTTGGCCGACATTCAACATGAGCAGAGCTATACATAAGAGGATTAAAGCCTTGTTTTTTTTGTTTTTTTAATATATAATTATGTGGCAAACTGTCGATTTATAAATACTTCATTAATGAAAATGCTCGCAGATGAGCCCCTTTTATGTAAAGATGGCCTGCTATTGGCCGTGTGCACAAACCTCTTTGCAATGCGTTTGCCTGCCTTCAATGGAAAAACAGAACTAACAATTCCAATCCTTTGGAAATTTAGCTGGCCGGCAGGATGTCGAGCGCGATAGAGGCCAGAAATATCATCCATGTTCGGCAGCTATAGCTACGGCTAGGTCATGGCTTTTACACACAGTTTTGGTAATTAGAAGTAATGCCAAGCAACTGGCATCAAGTTAATTTGAAAAAAAAAATAAATAAAAAGGAAATATCACACCCAATCGGATCAGAAGCTTCATTGAACGTTTGCATCGTTCACTTGGAATTTGTTGATGTGAAAAAGGGAATCTCTGCGTTAAGTGTCTTAATTCTCTTTTGTCATGTTGTTGTTGTTGTTTTTCCCCACATTTGAATTGAATTTGAAAGCAGCATCATTATTTCTGCATCACCGGCACAGCCGGCCTCTCAAGAGACTGGACATTTTTAAGTTCTGATGTCAGTGTTTACACTGCTTTGTTTTTGTTTATTTTAACTAAAGGGATTTTGCTGTTAGTCACCAGTCGCCGACTTTTCCGCACGTCCTTACCTCACATGAACCTGAACTCATTATGATTTCAAACCAACACGGTCCTGGCAAATCTTTGTGTTTGCTACAGACGCTGCCGCTTTTAACGGCGTCTGCTGCAGCAGCCCTGCACCTGCTCTGACCAGGCCGTGGAAGGAAGGGACTTCCGGCTGACTTGAGGTTTTGAGATAAGCGGAAAGCCATCGGTACGGCCTGCGTCCGTCCTGCGGTGGCGCAACATGTTTTAGCACTTAACCTCCGTGCAGTCGGAGCAGCTGCGAGGCCCAGAGGGACGCGCCGCGCCGTGTGTTGAGCGGAGGAAGGCCGGCTGGACGCTCAGCTAACTGGGCTGCTTCCGATGACACAATGGCATCTTTTGAAATGGCCAATCAGTTTCTGGAACAGTGGCTGGGGCAGCAGTGGCAGGGGACCAGGGGTCAGACCGACGCGCGAGTGCGCACTCACTCTTAACACACACACACACACACACACACACACACACACACACACAGGGATAATAATTTCAGTGGGTTGAGTCCAGAATATTTGTTTCATTTAACCTTTAATACTTTTTTGCAGCTTATTTGTCATTTTTTTAAGTTTCCATGTTCTACCAAATTCAAATCTCATTATTATTTTTTTTTTTCTATTCTGGACTCCTATGCAGAAGCCTACATTTGTAATTATGTTTTAACTACTTCACATCACAGCAAAACAGTGTATTGAGCCCTCTGTTCACAGCCTTCAGTGAAAACACTGGACAGCATCCGGCTAAAAACTGATTGTTGCAACTTCCACATGTCCAGAAGAGGCGACAGAGGCAATCATCTAGCCGGGGTAGATGCATCACTGTGACATCACTAAGGGTCGGTCCAAGGATTGGAGACACACGTTCTTCTCCTTCAAACACCCTCACCTTCAATGGTGTGGCTCTAAAACTTCATTCTCAACAAACTTTTCTGCAGCATTTAGCGACGCTTCCTCCCAGGCTTGTTTTTTCTTCAAAACAAAAAAAAAGAAAAGTTGCGTCTTCTACAGCCTCTCGTCTCTGTCACTGCTGCTCATCCACGCTCACTGCACACAGGGGGCTACATTTATAGACTTACTTCTGTGGAGGGTTTTTTTTTTTGTACGAGTGTGTGTGTTTAGTTTGTTGTGACTTGCCCTTTTCAGCAGGTTTAAACCCCCCCCCCCCCCCCCCCCCCCCATGGCCATTAAATGCTTGTAGAAAAAAGTTTAGGATCAGAAGAAGACAAATTCATTTTGCCACTTGAGTTCCCCCGCTCGCTCACCCACCCACCCCACAATTTATTACAACACTGCTGGTTCTTTTCAAATATTGGTTCCACCTGTTTTTCTGCCTGTCTTCTTCGATCAGCCGCTCATCGGCCCTTTGATTATACAACAGCGGACAAATTGTTCTCGTTCTGAAAGCAAAGCCTTTTCTCCAGCGCTCAGAATCAGCTCGGGCTTTGTTTTCCCCATTTTTCCTTTCCATGCCTCCCTCCGTCTATTTTTTTTTTTTTTCTTTTTGGACGAAAATGCACTTTCACAAGTTGAACTAATCAGTGAATGTAGAGGGAATGGCAGCTGGATTGGAGTTAGTTGAAAAGAGACGAGCCCGGAGTGGAACCCCAGGTAGGGCTCCACTCATTACGGATCGATCCCTCCGTCTCCCGTGTCAGGTCCTCTGCGGGGCCTGATTGAAGTGTTTTCACCCAGTCTCTCAAGAAACTGTAGGGGGGGGGCAGGGGTGGGGGGGTGGTTGTGTGTTTGGGCGGCGGGGGGGGGGGCTGCGTGGAGAGAAAAAGGAAAGCAGAAAGAGAAAACATCTCTCTGCCTGCTATTGATTTCAAAATGTCAAAACTTAAACCTTAAGAGGAGCCGAACGCTCTCCAAAAGGCTCGGCGATGGGCTTAATGGCCGCCGAAAGAAAAGCTGTTGGGAAAGTTTTTGCCCACTTTATTTTTTTTTCTCCCCCCCCCCCCCCCGCTGTAATGGCTTCCCCCTTTGTCTCGCTCATCAGAATGGATTTTCCGGAGGGGAGAGGTAGGTGAGGCACATCGCCCAGCCATAACGAGGCAGGAACTGTCAGTTGGGTTGCGATCCCGTCTGCTTCGTTAAGGATTAGGCCGGTTGTTGGGGTGGGGGGGAGGTGGTGGTGGTGGTGGTGGGTAGGGTTGGGGGGGCGGGGGGGGTGGTGTGAATTAATCCGGAGCGTCAGACATCACACCAAAGCACTGCGCTGGATTAGTATTAGCCTTTGTTTGATTCATTGTGAATTAACCAACATAATCCACCTGGTGTCAGACACAATAAGAAAAAAAAAAAAAAACACGCCAGCTGACACTGGCGCGGGATTAGCTTTTTTTCGCCGAGAGGAGCTGCAGGCCCGAGTGCTATTAGATGGTCGGAGCAGGATGGTTTTCAGTCAAATTAGATAAATGTCACTGCTCAGTGCGGGTGTTTTTGTTTTTCACCCCTCTGATCATTTTTTTAAAACCTCTACCACAGCTGCACAGCTCTATCTGAGCGCTAGCGGACAGCAGCTGGGTTTTAGCAGGATTAATGAAGCACTGAGGGGAAGGGCTCGGCCATCTTTGCTAGCTAGCTTCAGCGCGCGCGCTGCCTCGCGTTCTCCGTAAGGCGCACGTCACAGGTGGAGTCTTGTCGTGCATGTTGCAACAGGTTGTGCTTGTTTCAAAACGCTTTCATGAAAATAGTTCAGTAGGTCACGGCCATTTTTTGCCACAATGCCACAATTTTTCATGTGGCATAGGAGATTTGATAGAAAATAGATGAAAACAATATGTTGTTTTTAACCAAGTGTTAACCATAGTTAGCAAAGATGGATTTTTTTCATTTATTTTGGGGGATTTTTAAAAGCAGCATTGGCTTTTTTTCTGGGCAAAGACGAAGCCACGTTTCCCATTTTGATCGGAGAAAAAAAACCTCCTTGGGTTCAGTTCAGCTCCTTCGCAAAAGAAACGTTAACGATCTCCAACTTGATTTTTTTTCACCCGTGAAGCGCCTGCGCTGCCCGTCGGCGTGTGCCGTCGTCCGCCCCTCGTTGTAAACAAAGAATGAGGGGCAAAGTCGGACGCGCGTGGCTCTGGCGAGTCCCGTTGTGCCTGGCGGTGACATATTGGTTGCTGGGCCTCTCGGTTATCTGGCCGGCGCGGCGGCGGCGGCGGCGGCAGCAGCAGCAGCTGTGTCGTCCTTCCCCCCGGCTGCGACGCCGCAGCCAAAGGAGGCCGACGTGCTGCGAACACCTGCTGGGTTCCCTGCCTCTGTTTCCCTTCTCGCCTCCATCTCTGCTCTCCTCCCTCGCCACCTCTTCTCCTGAATCTGTCACTGCCTTTTCTTTCATCTACATCTACACTACCCCTCCTCCTCTTGCTCGGCTGGCCTCCTCCTTGTCTCCGCTCCTCCCGTCGCTCTCGCCCAATCATGGTGACGGCGGAACAGCTCCGCTGAAAAACTCCCTCAGGTGCTGATTTACCTCACACGCGCTGATGTGTCATCTGTGTGTTTTTCGCAGCGTGCAGGGGAGACTGACACTCCTCGGATGAATGTTGTCGCCAGCAAACGTTGTTCACAGCAGGAAGCTTCGTCTTGTGTTTTTATATCGTACAGTCCCTGAAGTGTCGCAGCTGGTCCTTTTTTGAACATTCAAAAACTCAATGAAAATGTTTTTTTTATAGTTTAAATGTTAAAAAAAAAAAAAAAAAAAAATGTTACAATTCAAAGAATGACATGCATGTGGAAATAAGTGAAAACTAATAATGCAAAAAAAAAAATCCTCACAGCAAGAAGGTTGTGAGACCTTTCTGTGTGGAGTTTGCATGTTCTCCCTGTGTCTGCGTGGGTTCTCTCCGGGTTCTCCGGCTTCTTCCCACGGTCTAAAAACATGCATGTGAGGTGAATTGGAAACTCTAAATAGTCCGTAGGTGTGCATGTGAGTGTGAATGGCTGTTTGTCTCTATGTGGCCCTGCGATGAACTGGCCACTTGTCCAGGGTGTCACCCTGCCTTCACCCTAGCTGGAGGCTCCAGCAGACCCCCGTGACCCTGAGCTCAGGAAGAAGTGAGTGTTGAAAATGGATGGATGGATGGATGGATGGATGGATGGAAACCTGGAAACGTGTTTCTGTGTGTTTAGCCCATTGAAATATTACATGTTCCTATTTTCCCTCATTTATTCTCACATATTTAGCATATGTACCCATAATGCCCGCTGGAAAGTTTGTATCTCCTCCACTGGGATGAACAAAGCACATACTGACGTCCCGACCTGCTCAACTCTTCAGTACATTTCAGTCATTTCAGGCTGTTGAAAATAAAAAGAAGAAGCTCCCGTCGTTTAATATGTCCTCCTGGGTGCAGGGTGAGTTCAAGCCCGCTCAACTGCCTCTGCGCGCACTGACTCAGCCGCCACTTGATGCTTCGTGCTTCCACCTCTGCTCCTGCCGTGATCACCGCCGCCACCGAGGGCGGCTGCCTCTCATGTCTGCCTCTCTCTTCCTCGCAAAGGAGCAAAGCCAAACATCTCTCCTCGACTGTGAGGCTTGCTCGAAGAGTTGCGGAGCCCCTGAATATGGATTCAGCAGAGGCGACTGGGGGGGGGGAAACAAAACTTCCCACACGCCGTCATCGTCGGAAGCAGCCGGAGTTGACTTGAGCTCCCGAAATGATGTGAATCATCAGAAACTTTCACTCCCGCAGAGGTTTTTGCACCGTTGCCTCATCGTCCTCGGCCACTAGAGCTCGCTCATCGGGAAAGAGGAGAAGGAGGGGACCGGACTAAGTCCCCGAAAGTCTGCATTTAAATGGTTGGAGGAAATGCGCTATTAATATAGCGCATTAACACCCCCCCCCCCCCCCCCGCCCAACCCTTAAATGTCATCAGCAGTCACAGGGGACTCTGAGGGAACGAGCGGGAGGGTGAGGTCACCTCTATTTGCGGGGTGTTGGAGGGAAGGCGAGCCGGGATCCTGAGCAATGAGGTTCCGCTTTTTGCATCCGAGCATCTATTCAAGTGCGGTCGAGGATGCGTGCGCTGAGAAGTGATTCTCCTAATCCGACTTTCCCTCCACTTAGCGTTCACTCGTTCTCTCGTCCTCTGCTCAGGTTCAGCTCCCTCGTTTCCGGAAAAACCTTCTCTCAAACCTCGGGCCGGTCCGGACGACGTCAAGTGGCGCCAAATGAGGACGGCGCTCCCGACGAGCCCAGACCACTCGATGCCCGTCGCGGGTTTTTTTTTTTTTTGGCGCGCGCAGGCGGGCGGGCGGGAGATGAAAGTGTCGTGATGAAACGTGTGCAAAATAGAATCCTGATGCTTTCCCCTCCATCCGCTTCGTTATCACCTAGATCACACGGACGAGCTCCTTGAGGGGCCCCGCTGGAAAATTAGATGTTTTTTTTTTTTTTCTTCTTCTTTCATTCTTCCTCTTTTCAAACCGGCCAAATGATTTGAAACACTTTGAAATGCAGAGTGGTCCAGCCAGTCAACCAGTCAGTCAGTCTAACCAGCACAAAGTGCACCTGAGGCCAGATAATGTCAGAGCCTCCCTGTCACTCCCTGACCTCCTCCTCTGTCCACAGTTGCAGGGCCAGAAAAAGAGAGAAAGAAATAAAACAGGAGGCAGGTTGGCGGAAACTTTCAGGGCTGCGAGGAGCAAAAATGTCGTGTTTTATTTTCCTCCCTGCGAGCATTCAACACCTCCCCATCACGTCTGCCGCCGCCGCCGCCGCCGCCGCCGCACGATTGGTATCTGACGTCACCTCCCATTCATCGGGAAAAGGGTGCCGGCAAAACATGTCATTATTTTCACTCCCCGAGATCAAAGCCCAAACAGGGGTGATTACGGAGGGGCCTCGTTTTCTTTTCTTTATAAAGGCGCTCTCCACTTCTCCGTTTACGGCCACGTGCATCTTCAACCTTCAAACTCATCTCGTTAGTTATCCAGAGGAAGGTTGAAGCAGAAGAGTAGACGTCCAGGATCTGTTATTATTATTTTATTTTTCATTTGACAGACATATTTTCTCTTGCCTGGAGCGCTGGCCCCACCACACCCTTTTTTTTCCACCTGCATTAAAAAAAAACAAAAAACAAAAAACAAAAAACAACAACAGAGAAATATAGTGGAGTGAATTATAGAGCAGAACAGAGATTCAACGCCGAGCTCCGGCCGTCTCCACTCTGCTGCCTGCTGTTATTTTTAGGTGGACAGCAAACCGTTTTCACAGCTGGAAGCGAACGCCGTCCAGCGGAGCCGCGCCAAGATTCCCTAAGACCTTCCAGCTGCGCGAGCGGCGGCGGGACGGCCGAGCGATCTCCTCGCAGACCCTGGATTTACATGTGTTTACCGTGCGAGCGCGAGATGAAGCGGTAATTATTTGAGAATGCGCTCGGACGATCGCTCACTCTTTTTGCCAGCTCTGCCTTATAAGGTTCTAAAACGTTCTCCTTATCTTGCGTTATCTTGGGGTTTTTTTGTTTTTTTTTTCCATCTGAATGCTGAAGTCTTCAGGAACATGAAATAGCAACTTTTTCCCATACTGCCTCTCAAGCCTCTAGAGGACTATCTGAGTATTACAACTGATGACTAAGAATCATTTAAAATTGGATCAAATATTTAATATACATTGAAAGTATAGACACAAAAACTCTTCTCTATCTTTGTGAGGACTTCTATTTATTTTCCATTCCTCTGTGCAGCCGTAGTAAAACCGCAAACTTAGCCACAGTATACACGTGTGTTTCATAGCGTCCGTTCCTCACTTTCACGCAAAAACAGCCGGCAGCTTCAGCGGCTGAAAACATTCCAAAGTTTCCGATTTGATCAAAGAAAAGTTTCAGCTGCACAGCGCCGACCTGCGCGTCAGCGGCCCGCGGCTGCGTCTGGCTTGAACGTGAGCTTCGCTCTACGCCTACAGGTGCCCACGCCGTCCTGCAGGGACCAGCGGGATCACAGAGGCATTCCCGAAATATTCCAGGCATTTGCTCACACACACACACACACACACACACTCCGCTCAGCGCTGCTCCACCTCAGCGGGGAGCACCATCGTGCAGCGAGTGCAGGAGCACCTGTCACAAGAGAGGCACGACGCTAACCATTAGCGAGTTTACGTCAGGCCCGGGGCGAGGTGGGAGGTGGGAGGGGGCGGGGGGGGGGGGTCAGCGCGGTCAGACGGACCACCCAGCGTCTCGGCCCGTCAAGGACAAAGGGAGTGAAGGGCTGGTGGGGTTGGCGGCGGGGGTGAGGGGGGTGAGGAGGGTGAGGCAGGGGAGTGAAGGAGCGCGGCTATCCCCTGTCAGAGCGTCCGGCCCAAACGCTCTGTGGCGACACCAGCGGCGCCGAGCTCGTCCTCCGACGTTTGATCGCGCTCGCCGTCTTTGTCCTCCACCCTCTCCACCCCGACTCGGGTTCTGTGGGTCGTTGTCAAACGACGGGGTAATTGGTTTGCGCGGATCACTCGCCGCGTTTGACAACCTGCCCCGTTTACCGGCTGGGCCTCGGCCGGTCGCACCCGCTTATAAATCTTTCAACCGGCTTGATTAATTGTCTCAAAAGTGCTCCTCTGCCAGGTAAATAAATAATGAGGCGAGCGATGATTTCTATTGTCGTCAGCGGAGGTCAGCTGTGAAACATGCCTCTCAAGGGGCTGTAGAATATTCAAAGCAATGCGTACAGAGGTTTATTTTCTGCATATGTATATAATAGCGCATTTGCTTTGCGCCTCCTTGCACATCTTTGCCCCGACGTGGTCGGCCTTTGCGGGAAATAAAAGAAAACCAAACAGGAAAACGAGCTAGCACTCGCCTCTCTTGTCGGAGGGGGCCGACTTTGATTTGCACTTGAAAGTTCACCCCGCCTTGATTCGGAGAGCTTCCTGCTCTGCAGCCTATCATTTCTCCTCGCAGAGGATCCAGGAAGGAGTAATGACAACCTGGCCCCCGGTCCGGTGCGCACCAGCAGGGGGCAGAGGTGCATGCGTGGGTGGATGTCGGCGTGCGTGTGAGTGTGCGCCGCGTGCGTGAGTGTCCGTGACTGCGTGTGTTCTTGGAGGCTGTACTGTGCTTCTCCTCCTCCTCCTCCTCCTCCTCCTCCTCCTCCTCCTCCGCCGCCACTTTAACAGCGCCAGAGAGGAGACAGTAGATCCGCTGCTGGAGAGCATACCAAGCAGGAGCTCTTCCCCCTTCCCTCATACACTGTCTCCTTGGATATTACGGCTTAATATGAGGCGTTCTGTTTGGCCCGGCTGGGTTTTTAATAAAACCTGACAAGGATTTATCACCTGTTCATGGCTCTATGTGCTGCCACTCTGTTAGGCGGAGGTGGCGGCGGCGGCGGCGGCGGGACGGCTCTGGCATGCAGCAGTCATATTCACTTCGTATCAGCGAGAGGCGGCGAGCTCGCCCGCCAGCAGCAAGCAGGCGTCCAGGCCGCTGGGTGAAGGGAATGTAGAAACGGGCGGCGTTCCAAAATGGTCGCAGCTTCTGAACTATTGTTTTTTTTTTTTTTTTAAAGAAAGGCAGACTGGGAGACGTTTGAGGCTGTTTTTTTTTTTTTTTTTTTTTTTTAAATAAATCAAGTACACATTGACAGTGTTTTATTTTTTAAAAAACAGATAAAGTGACATGTTGGCCAATCAGAAGCCTTAAAATATGTTGAAATGGCACTTCAGCGAAAAACGGTTAGTTTTCTATTTTAGTGCAGCGAAGGTGAAAAGCAATGAAAATGCTCCAAATGCTGTCAACGTCATAGAAATCAGGAAACGGGAAAAGTCCTGCTGGAAAGATTCAAAACTGTTATTTATTTATTTTATTTATTTTTGCGGTTTATCCACTGCTGCTCCGGGGAAAATCCCATAAAACAGATGATGTCATGCACAAGCGACAAGCCCAAAGCTTCCAGTTTCCTGCACACATGCAAACAGCAGAGGGGAGTTTTCCAAAAGCTTTGGCTCGGCTTTTTTTTTTTTTCAACGCACATCGAGATGAGATTTAGCATCAGAAGATGTATGGGAGCAGCCAATTTTCAGCCGTTCACTTTCGATCCAACTCGATATTTTTTGAGCACGCTGGACTGGGCAAAAAAAAAAAAAAACCAAAACAACTCCTCAAACTTCACATGCTCCACCTCTGAAAATGTCCCATCATCTTCCTCCCCCGCACCTTCGTCCCTCCCCTCCACCACTCATCATTGTCTCCGCCCCCCCGCTGCTGCTCGCTCGATGCCTTCGCTCCTCCTCCTCCTTTCTGTGCGTGCCTCGCACCAGGCCTCCCCATTGAGGACTCAGCCAGGACCGTTGCTAGGTGATGCACCCCCCCAATCCCTCCCACACACACACACACACACAGTGGAGAAGGGAGGAGGGCCGTGGTGGGTTGGGGGTGCGTGTGTTTGCGCACACGCGTGTGTGTCTCTTTCTCGGCAGTTATCACTAATTGACAGCTGCCGGCCCTCAGGGCTGTATTCTAACCCTGCTGCCCCCCCATCCCCCTACCCACCCCCCACCCTCACTCCCCCACCCCCGGTATAATCTGAGGGCAGGGCTCTGTCCCCCCACTTCTGCACCCACCCCCCACCCCCCCGCCCCGCCCTCCCCCCTCCATCCATCCCTCCCTCTCCTGCCCTGGGAGAGTGGGGAGGCAGCGCTGTCCTCTGGTGGGACAACACACTGCACGACCTGCGGAGATAAGCAGCGAGGGGGGCGGGAGGGGGAGGAGGAGGAGGAGGGGCCAGGGCAGGAAGTAAGGTGGAGAAGAAAAAGAGGAGGGGCTGCGAGTGAGATCGGAAGGGAAGAGGGGAAACATGGCGCCGACCATGCAGGAGAGGGGTTGAGGGAGGGGCCTCCACCACCCCCCCACCACACCCCCCTCCACCTCCCCCACCCCCGCCCCCACCCTCAGTGCCAGCCCGCCGCCTCAACACCATCTGGAATTATTCTCCAGCACCGGCCAACTCTGCAACACTCCAACTAGGACAATCTGATTACACCCCCCCACCACACACACACACACACACACACACACACACACACACACACACACACGCACGCACTCCTTTTGCAATATCACTCAAATTAAAATGAGATTATTGCGATCATACTCTGGGCTTTGAGCTCGATAATGAGTCGGCGGCGGCCGCGTGCGAGGCGTTTCGCAAAGGCAAATGTTTGCCAACTCGGGTCTCAAGTTTGCCGCGGACTGAGGAAAAAAAAAGATGAAGGAGAAGAAGGACAAGAAAGGCTTCCAAATATTTGCTCCCTCCGCTGCGAGTGAGAAATTGAAAAAGTGTCAAAAGCGATCAGAGACGCTCTGGAAAGGAAAAGTTGGAGCCGCCTAATAAAACAGAAAAGTATTATTAAACAAAAGCCTGATTTTTTTTTTTTTTTTTTTCCAAATCTGCTTTGAATGATGATGATTTTCATTGTTGTTGTAGTTAATAGAGAGCGCTAACAGAATCAAACGGCAGATGAGTCGCTGCATGTTAAACATCCCACTTTGTTTCCAGGGGCAAGCAATTAAAAAGACCCTTTTGTTAAATATGAACTCCTCTTAAATATATAGGTCCGCAAAGAAACCGCAATACATCATAATAAGCTGCAAGTAATTACTAAACAGCGTCAGATTAATGCACTTCGCCCTCATCCCAGCTCCTCTTATGTTTTTTTTTTTTTAAAAAAAGCTCTGTTAATACGGCTCCTAAATGCGATTAATATGCAGGGGAAAAAAAACAAAAACCTGTCATTTCTTTCTCTAAGCCCTCTCACGACTGCGCCTTGGTAGTTTTACTGAGATAACGACGGAGGAGATGAAGAATAACACAACAAGACAAATAAATGAACAGCGGCGCTCTTGTTGGGAGGGGGACGGGGGGGCGGGGGGGACGGTGACAGTTGCGTAATCTCCGCTGCTGAGCGATTACTTCCAGGAGAAGTTCAGCAATTGAATTAGGACGTTTGTTTCACGACGACGCCGCGTTCCCTTCACTCTAATTGTCTTTGTGTTACTGTAATTATTAAAAAGTGTGCAAAAAGGATTATTTTTCTCCCCCTCCTCCATCCCTCCCCATCCAGTCTGGCTCCTGCGTGCAGACTTTGACATTGCCGGGGCCGAATCGATAGATCCTGGGAACAGAAATGTGCGGCGCCCTGATTATAATGAAGATAGCCGGTCATTTAAAATGCTAATGGGCAATTTCACCTAATAAAGAGACATTCGGCCCGGCAGTTCATTAAAATTTAGAGGTGGAAAAGTCCATTCCAATTAAGTTTCACCCCCTCCTCTCTCTCCCGGCGGCGGCGGAACCATTAGGATTTTTTTTTTTTTTTTTTTTTAAGAAATGTCGAGGCGGCACCATCTCGCAATCTCGACACGCCGGGCCCGAAGAGGACCGGGACACTTAAGAGCGGAGGGAAGGGTCACCGAGCGGAGTGGAAATTGAGGAACATTAACGCTAGTTAGCATATGACCTCATCTGCCACCGCGCGTTGCGTCAGGCGGCGCTCGCCATCTGTTATTTCCAGCCGCCCCCTGCAGTCGTGGCCCGGAGAGGTGGCCCCTTGAAGCCGCGGCGCTTCCTACCCAAAGGTGCCGCCTTCGCCGAGACGCGGCAGCTGCCGTCGGAAGTGAGCGAACTCCGCGCGGAGGAGGTGACGTCAGGTCAGCGAGAGAGAGTCGTCGGCTCCTGCGGACGCTCCTTCTGCCACCCAGAGCACCCTTTATTTATTTATATGGATGACTTTTCGATTGCAGTCGATACATGCGAGTTCATTTCACCCGTCATGCTGTACACTAAAGAAAAAAAGCGGTGGTTGTGGTCGCATGTGCTATGAAATGTCCACTGCATAGCCAAAACCATCGTGCCGCCACACAGACACTCCTAATTCCGCTGGTGCGCAAAAGTGCAATTTACAGAACAACTTCAGATGGAAGTGGCCCAACAGCAGCCGCCAAAGCTAATCTCAAAACGTTTACAACTTGTTGTGCTTTGGTAAAACACACACCACCTCGTCATCTGCAAATGAAACTGATTTTATGAGGGAATTGGAGACAAAAAAAAGCTCTCTCCTGGAGGTTGGCAAGACGGATGAGTCCGATTTCATCTGCTAGCTGCCCTATGAAATCATACTTCTTCAGTCAGATTTTTTTTAAAGTTATCTCAATGATGATGATTTTTTTTTTTTTTTCTTAGTTCTACGTGCATGCCATGCCATACCATACTTTTCCACGTTTGCTGTAATTAGCGTTCAACCCCTGTGACGTGTGGCCTGAGACGGGAGCCCAAGATTTAACCACATCCAGAAGTGGCACTGACGCATCCAGCAGAAGACGTCCATTCTCCTGCAGCGCCTCGTATCTAATTACCCACGACCCTGCCAGAAACAACAGGAACGGAGGGACGGGCTCTCCGCGGCGGTGGAACCGAGAGCTCGTCCGCGTCCGGCGCCGGCCCGGGCGATGCCGATCGGGCCGCCGTACGTTCTGCTGGACGTGCTGGCGCAGAGGGCGGAGGCGGGGTGCCGGTGTTGCGTGAGAGCTCGGCGCAGGCGTGGGGCTGAAACAAGTTCCATCTGCGGCGGGCGAGTCGGAGGATGTGCGGCCCCGCTGCGGAGCTCGGATCAGATAGCGGGACAGAGGGTACAGTGTAAACACCCAACACTGAGAGGTAGAGTGGGGGGGAATGGGGGGGCAACTCCCCTCCCCGTTACCATAGTATTAAAATAAACACGTCAAGTCGGATCCAGAATGGCACCGACAGCTTGGCTTAAAATGCTCACTCCTGCATTTCCAATGCAGGGGCCTCGTTTTGCTCCTTTGTTTTTAAGGAGTGAATGTAAATTTTGTGTTGTGCATGCAATATGTGTGTGTGTGTGTGTGTGTGTGCGTGCGTGCGTGCAATGTCCTCAGTATGTTTCGATGTCTTTTGTGGCAGACAGACAAAAAAAAAGCATGAGTCATTGTATACCTGGAATCGCAGATTAAAGGACAACTCCCCATCTAAAGTTCACTTTGCCTTAACAACAATATTTATCTTGAGTCAGCCAGTCAGCAAAGTGCCACGGAAACAAGAAAAGTCCATTTTGCTCACGATACTGATGTATGTCTGCATGGAAGGCTGCAAACAGGGGGTTAAATGTGCCATTTCCTGGGTGTCTGAAGTTGTGCAAGGCTGTTCCACTGACCTCTGGGTGGGTTGCCCTGTTGCTGCAGCAGTTTTTTTTTTAAATATATATATATGTATATATATATATATACATATATATATATAAATATACAAACTGGAGGCTGTAAACACAGGGCTAAATACACAGTTTTCTCTTTGTCAGTGGTGTTTTCTGGATACTTAATTGTGCAAAGCCGCTGTACCGAGTCCATGACAGAGAAACGGTCCAACAGTGGGTCTCACATGGCTCCTTGTCAAACAATAAAAGCGTCAAGAGAAACATTGGCGTGACATAGCGTTTGAAACTGTCCAGGCTCCAGTTTGACTCCCTGGTCCTGGTTCTTGCACTGCAATCAACATCAGCAGTGATTTACAGTTTGAGGGAAAGCTTGGCCAAGGAGACACTCATTTATTACCTATTGTGACTCTCCTAATCCTCCCACCGCCCCGCTTTTATTTTGACACCTCGGGCAAGTTTATTGGAGGAGGCAGTGGGCGCGCATTAGCTCGCGCCCGGCGTCTCGGTTCACCGTGTGTAATCTGAGAGGAGGCCATATTAGCATAGTGAATCAAGCAAAACAAAAGGCTCTGCCAGCGATGTAAACACGCAGAATTAAACCTCCCGCAGTTCACAGCCCGGTCATCCTCAGCTAATTCAGGCCGAGCTGGAAATCAAGTCTCCGCTCAATTACAGCATCTGCTTTCCATGCAGAACTCGGCGAGTGGATATCATATACGGCGCAGCACTTCCAGGACTGTCAGCACTGTAAGCCCTCTTCAAAGGGGCTTCAAATTATAGAAAGTATGCTTTATGAAAGCACTCTCTTTTCTTTCTAAAAAAAGAGCCGGAAAAAAATAGTCATAATATATGTGCATAATGCCGATTCCAGTGCCCGACAGGATTTCATTACAGATGCGAGATTTGTTCTCTTCAAACTCCCTCTCTGTTTTGTTTTTTTTCCCTCTCCTGCTTGTTGCGAGGCTTGTTTGTTCCTGACCTTTTCTGGTCCGAGCGAGACCTTTTCCACGCTCTCAGCGCTGGAGAGCCATCGGCAGACCGGTGGCTGGCAATTTACGCCTCAAAACTGCCATACTCCCACTTCCGAAACTCTCAGACACGCTGGCCGTCCGCCACCCGCTGCACTCGCGCTCACGTCTCCGAGCCATCGGAGAAAATAATTTCAGAAAAAACTGAAATAGAAAAAAAAAAAAAAAAAAAATCAACACCAGCCGAGTAGTTTGCTGCTGCTGCGGGGCTCAACAGCTGTTTACGGACGGTGCAGCTACTCCATTGCAGCCTAACGACCAGTCCTACGACTAATTACGTATATGGGAATAAAAGGCTATTAAGCAGGTTATTACGTGCTTCAGATATGTGTTTTAGTGTCTAATCCCCCTGTCTTTAAGTGCGACGGGAGTTGTGCTAAGCGAACACTTTGGGATGTCCCTCTCCTCCCCCTGCTTGGACAGCTGTTCCACAGGCTGAATATCGGCTTTGAAGGAGAATTGGAACCAGGGCGAAGCTCCTTCTTCTTCTTCTTCTTTGTAAAAATCAAAAAAAAAATCTTCTTCTTCTTCGCCTGGCCGGAGCTCTCGCTGATCAAACAGCAGACTCCCAACTGACAAATAGCTTTTTATTGCGATAAAATCAAAGTATTTTAATGGCATACTTGCCGGATACCTGCGTAAAGGTCAAATCAGATGACCTCTAGCTCGGGTCAACAGTCTTCCGCTTGTTTTAAAACTCTGGCCCTGATTAAAAAGCTTCAAAAGGCACAAATATGTGTGTAATTGTGGTTGAAGTAAAGTTACTCTCCGGGGTGCTTTTTTTTGCCATTCTAATAGTTCAGTTTGAGTATTTTTTTTGGCTCATCATCAGTTGCTTTTGTTCATCATTTGCACAGACACTAGTGTTGCTGTTAAAGTATAAAAAGCTGTCTGGGGAGATATCCAGCTCTGTTTTTGGAAGCCATGACTCAAATCCTCCAAAAAAAAAAAAAAGAAAAAAAAGAAGAGGCTTCCCTTGTCTCTGTGTGCTGCTGCTGAATAGGAGGCAGTTAGTGACCCGGTGACCCCACCCTCAGAGACACAGAGGTGGGTGGGATGGTGGCGGCGGTGGCTGGACCCAGGCCAACGCTTTAGCCATAACATTCTCTCCAGAGACAAACACACTTTTTAATTACGTGCGGGCCGCGGCTACGCTAAGTTTCTCGGGTTAGGAGCCCGTTCCAGGAGGGGGGGGCAAGGGGGAGGGGGTAGGGTGGGCCACCAGTGAATCTTGACACAGTGCGTCAAACGCGGCTTGATGAGATTACAATGTGTCGAGGTCAGCGGTTTAAGGCCGGGGTGAAGATGGAAGTTGCGCAAGTCCTTTGTCTCGCGGCGGAGACGCACTCGTCCTCCGTCGCCGCCGTCCTTCCCGCTAATCTGCTTCCCAGCTGATGTTTTTGTTCCCGCTAGGTTAAACTTGTTAGCGCGATCTCCAAACACTCCGCTGCTCGCAAATGCGTCTTATCAGCGTCCGCGAGCGCTTCCTTGAATCCATTTTTCCCTGGACCGTGCTCTTTTTTTTTTTTTGCAAAATTTTAGAATTGAAAAAATTCTTCGCCCGCGCTGCCGGCCTTGTTGATCCTCGTGCTTGTTGTTTCTTTGGTTGTCACCAGGTTTCGGCGCAGGGAAAAGCACAGCGGCAGGACCGACGGGAGGGAGGAATCGATCAAACCCCTCGGCATGCAGATAAGGCGGCTCCAAGGAGGAAGAACCGCCGAGCCGGCGCTTCAAGCGCATCACAAGGTACGATATCAATCCCCACCACCGGCGAACGGCGACGGGCCGAGTCGTCTCGTCCATCAGGCGCGTTGCCATTTCAAGGTACCTTCAAGGGTCTGCGTCAGACTGTCGGCAGACGCGGCGAGGCGGCGAGGCGCTCCGAGTCGTGGCTCCAAGGTCAAAGGTGTGAACGACGAGGGGAGAAAAATGAAGCTCCTGCTCGGCCGGCCGCCCGGGGTCGGTGCAGTTCGGGTTCCCGGTGTCATTCTTTCCCGATTGTTAGACTTTTCCCTGCTAAGCTATGTTAGGACCTTTCATTTCAGTGCTCATTAAAGTCTTTTTTTTATTTATTTATTTATTTATATTTTGTCCGAAAGAACGTTTGAATTGTTTTTGTCTTGTTTTTTTCTGTACACCTCCGTCATGGTTTTGACTCGGCAGGCCGGGGGATTCTGATAACGATGCCGGGGTCATTCGGTTGCACTCCGGCTACAAGTCGAATCTTTTTTCCCGGCAGTTCAGAAACATTCCATCAAAAGCAAGAAGCAGCGTAGCGAGCAAAGCCGCCCGGGACGCCTCGCTGCGAGATGAAATAATAAATGGGTCCGCGTTTTTTTAAACTTTGCATTTCAAAACGGGGGAAGTGATTGGGCGCGATTGCGGATGCGTACATGCATTAGTCTAACCGGGCTGATTGCATGTTAATGAAATCAAAGTGGGCTTTACGCCGTCGTTCCCGCTGTTTACTGCTCGGGGCAGAAGTTTTGATTGCGGGACAAATTTTCCATTTCTCCCAACGCCACTTTCGTCGACGTGCAGCGGCCGCGGAAGAGGAGTTTTGACTGTGCGTTGAAGCATTTTTCTCTTTTTTTTATTATTATTATTATTCATGTCATTTATTGAAACGCATGAAGAGGGGCGAGTTCGCTGGGTTGCCTCATGAGGCCGTAATTCCCGTTTCAATCACAGTCCCAGACAAATATTTTTGTTCACCGCTGCAGATTCCACCACCAACTTTTCAGTTCGAGCTCTCGACTGTTTGGCCCAAAACATTTGACTAGTTGCTGATAATGTGATTGTTAATAATATGGACCAATGAACTCCAGCGGGTTGCTGTCACATCACCCGCATGCCTAAATGCATTGAGTTCCTACCACGTGATTGGCCTGATTAGGTATTTCACGCCAGCAAGCCGTTGAATGTTTTTCCCTAATAAAGTGGCCGCTGAGTGTAATGCGGAAAATAATTGTGGCAACGCTACGACGTCAGTGAGGGCGTATTTTGTGAGATTTTTGCATTGACAGAGTTGAAATAATAAATGAATCCATTCCTGACGATGACGGATTGTTTTTCGCTCAGGATTCTAATTGGCAGGATCGCATTTCCGCGCAAAGCAAACATTCCCGAATAGATTTTAAAGGCGAGCGTGGCGCTCAGGCGACGGCGCTGCCAATTAATCCCCGGAGCAAGAATGCTCTTGCTCGGGTGGCCGTCACTCTCCTCTGAATGCCTGAACACAAGCGCAGGTTCAGATCATTTTGCCGCCTCGACGCATGCAAATCATCCCCCCCCCCCATCCGATGGCAGGCCCATCGCGCCGTTTTGATTGGCTTTATTTGGTGGCGTTTGCCTAAAAACCGCAGCGGCCACGTAAAAATGCGCGCCGGCAAGCTGGACGCCGTCGACTATTTGCACATCATCTGTTCCCCAGCTGCCACCTGCAGATTGCCCCCCTTCCTGCTCCTTGTTTAAAATGCATTAGTTACCCCCTCCTCCCCCCCAAAAAAAAAAAAAAAAAAAAAAAAATCCCATTTCGGTGGCCCGGGTCTGCGGTATATTGCGGTTGATTTTTGATCACATGAATAAAGAGTGTTGGACAAGCAGTCGGATTTGCATGCACGCTCGTCAAAAGTTTGCATGCATGCCGTACCTGCGCGCCGCACACTAATGAGGCAATTATTTCGACTGCAGGCCTGAGAGTGTGCGCGCGCGCGTGTGTGCGCGTGTGTGCGGCGGAGAGGAGAAGATGCCGCTGAGCTTGGCGCTGCGGGACGAGCGGCGGGTCAGCTGGACCACAGAGTGAGCGTTTCTGCACAATTTAATGAACGGGAAAACACTTGGCACGCTCAAATAATGAGTTCTGAGGCAAAAAAATTTGGAGGAAAAACGAGGCTTCTCAGGGGGTGCGGTCTGTGGGGAGGCTTTAAAGGAAAAAGGCTCGTCCCTCGCTGGTGCTCATTCAGGGGGATTCAATGTTTTATTTTATTTTTTTCGTTTATTTTTATTTTTTTTTAAATATCAAGTCAACAAAAAAAAAAAGAGATTCGCTTTAATGCGCCGCAATTAGCCGTAATAGTTGCAATCATACGCATCAATGGGGCCGATGGAAACTAAAACGCAAAAGTTGAAAAAAAAAAAAAATGGACACTGGCGCGCTGTTAATTATTGATGTGTGAAACTTCAAAGTGGCGAGGCCAAACGATGACTGAAGTTCCCTTTAATGGCCACGCTGATCAATTGCCTTCCTGCTGAGGCGCGTTGGGCACAGTGAGGGTGATTAGGGGGCCCGAGTGTGCCACACATACACACACACACACACACATACACAAAGAGCTTTCAAATTCGGTAGCAATTATGGCTGAATAAATTACCTCCTTGCCTGCGGTCGGCTTCCAGCGAGCACCGAGAAGCGGTTTGGTTGACGGGGTTGAAAAAAAAAAAAAAAAAAAAAATCCTGTTTGTTTTCACGGAAGACGTCGGTTTTATTCTGAGGTTCTGTTTATCATTCATCGCGGCTGTGAAGTCATTCCCTCGTCTCCCTATCTCCTCCTTTTGGTGGAGTGCCTGCAGGTAAAACGGATCAATGAGCAGCGTTGAGGCAACACCTGCGCGCTCAAGTCAACTGAATATGTCTCGTAGGGAAAAATGGGGATGGAATTGATTTAATGAACAAACGAGGGCGCATGGTGCAGGACATTTTGGCACGACTGGCAGATGGAACGACGTCGGTAGCTAAATGTCCTTCACCTGGGTTTGGACTCAGTGGTTGAGTTGATCAAATTCATTACACCAGAGAAAATCTTGAAAAAATGAGTGAATATTAGCAGTTAGCTAGCTAGCGTAGCCAGTAGACGAGTCAATGTAGTCATGAGTCAGTGAAATGACTCTCGAGCTTTGAATGATCCATTCAGGACTTGCACATCACTACCCAGTGTTTCGCTGTGAACCAGGCAGTTAAAAACACGGCCAAGAGCTCCTGTCATTCAGCTAACATCACCCAATGTACACGTTTTTTGCCTCTTTTTTTTTTTTTTTCTGTAACTTGCTGACACCAATTACGTCTCTGCAATTTGTTGCCTTTAACAGATTCATTTGTAGAAAGCAGAGCCAGTTGCGAGATTTATCGTCAGGCTGTCGTTTCTTCTGGACGGCGCGTCTGTTGAGTAACGAGCAGCAGCGAGACGTTTCGCCGAGATCAATCTTAAAGGACATTTTCCAAAAGCCTGACTAATTACCCTCGTGCTTTCGATTATTGTCCAGGGAGTGGAAAGACGGAAGAAAAAACACAACCGAGAAAAAAAAAAAAAACCCATACTCCGATGAGTCATTTCGCCTTGTTAAAAGTCGGGCTCTTTGCCTCCGCTGAACCTTCCGTCGCTGCTCCTTCCCTCCTCTCTCTCTCCTCTATTACGCAGACGGAAGGAAGGAAGGAAGCCAGCGTGTTGCTCGTGCAGCTTCAGTTAAAGTTACACATTAATATCCACGCTTGACCTTTCGGATGAGCCGCAGCATTACTCTTGCGCGCTCTAACCTGTCCCGCCTGGACTTAGAGTAATGTGCTGGCTGACCGCCGAGGTTGACCCCCGGGCCAGGCATTAGAATGTAGACCACATGTCTCGGCAACCCGCGCCTGGCCTCCCCGACCGCGGCCGCCGATAAAAGTCCCAAACCAACGCAAAATGCTTATCCGCTGCTCGCGCGCCACTGCATCTGCTTGGCTGCGCTCTTCCTGGTTCTCCCCCCTGGCTTGGCGATGAAGCAGACCAGAGCGGCGACGCTAGCTAGCTAGCTAGCCAAATAAACAAACAAATTAACAAACAAAAAGACGCTCTGACCTTGCGAGCGGCGCAAACAGGAAGTGCGGCTTCTGTTTTAATGGGACGCCAAGTTGCCGCGGAGGAAGCGGCGCGGCTGATTGACGGGTTCAAGTAACCGGAAACATTAGCATCTTAATTCCGCCGACTGTCACATTCTCTTTAGCGTTTCCTCCTCAAGGATGCGACTAATAACGAGAAGGCATTTTCATAAGTGAACAAGCGCCCTCGCGCCGCCGCCGCCGCCACCTCCACCCTTTATAACCTAATTGCTTTTGCTTCAGTAGCCTAAAAAGTCATTAATTACAGGAGGCCATCTTGTATTGAATAGGTTAAGGTGGCGTGTTTTTTTTTTTTTTTTTTCCTCACCTCCCCTCCGCCACCGCCACCCACCCTCACCCGAGGTAATGAGGCTGCATGCGGAGCGGAGCGGCAGATTTTTGACACGATAACGGGAAGGTGGCGAACGCCGTCGAGGGAGGGGGGTGGGAGGGTAGGTGGTGGCGTTCAGAGCCTGAATTAAGAAAAAGAAGAAGGAAGAGGAAGGAGGAGGAGGAGGAGGGGGGGGAATCTTCGGAGGCCACAGATAATTGAATTCCAAACTGTGTTATTTGTGTAGCTGGCAGGATATTATGCGCGAGGTGCAAATGGCCCCAGCCAAACGTGGAGGGACATCAAAATGATACGTATCGCGCAGTGTAATGTGTTTGTGTGTGTGTGTGTGTGTGTGTGTGTGTGCAAATGTGCGTGTCCATTTTCAGCAGGGTGGGAGGATAGGTGTAGGGTGGGGGGGGGTCTATTATATTCTCAGTTGGTGATGGTTGGATGTCCCCCCACCGCATCCGCCCCTCCTACCACCACCACCACCACCATCGAACATGTTTGTGTTGTTGTGCTCGTTGTCGTTATCTGCTTGTGTTCGTATGCCATGTTGCTCCTCAGTTCACATCACAAAGACGTGCTTTTCACCGCCCTCTCTCTCTGTCTCTCTATGTCTCTCTCTCTCTCTCTCTCTCTCTCTCTCTCTCTCTCTCTCTTGCTCCGGCCGGGTTCGGCTATTGATTACCTGCTGAGGGGATCTCAAAACCTGAAAACGCGCGGCTGTTTGGCCGACGCTGAGTGGCACGCCGATCTCCGCCCTGAAATCTGTGCGAGAGCCGCGTCTGGCAGGCGGCTCGTAAAGAAAAAAAAAATAAAGATTCCTCCTCTTCCTCCTCGTCCTGCTCCTCCTCTACCTCCTGCTCCTCGTCCGCCACCGCTGCCTCCGTTGAGGAATATGGATGAACTTTAAACAAAGTCACCCGCTCCTGCGCGGCGACGCACGTTGCCTAGCGCTGCTCGCCGTCCCCCCGCCCCCCCCTTCCCCACCCCTGACCCGATCGATCGGCGGGAAACAAAAACACACAGCCTCCTCTTTCAGAGCCAGACAAGCTCATTCAGCTCAACTTTTTTTTTTTCTTCTTCTTCTTCTTCTTCTTCTTCTTCTTGTCCTATGACCTCTAACCCCCCGCACCGCACCCTCCACCCTCCGCCGGAGATCTGATGGCATTTCATTGATGGCCTCCACCTCGCGGGGGTCGACTGAGAAGCACGGACGAGGTGGAGGTGGAGGTGGAGGTGGAGGTGGTGGTGGTGGTGGTGGTCGCTCAGTGACTTTGGAGGAGATTAGACGATTGAGTTCACCTTTAATGACAGCGGAGATAGTCTTTCTGGAGGCAGGTGGAGGGGAAATGCCGGAGCTCAGCACTTTGTTTTGTGTCGCTCTGAGAGCTTCCTGTGTCAGGTTCAGGTTGCGCCTGCCGCTCCCCCCCCCTCCACACCCTCCACCACCACCACCACCGCCGGCAGCAGGCCCATTGTCTGCGGGTGTTCGCACAAAAGGCGGCTCTGGCTCCGGTTCTTGTGCACACGGCGAAACACCTGACCTCCACACTGGAGACTCTTCCGTTTGACCTCTGGGACTCTCGCGACGACACCTTTCCTGACTCGTTCCGCCTTTGTTGTCTCGAGAGAACGAAAGAGTGAAGGAGCCGAAGGAGTTGAGCAACTGAAACAAACATTTTTCATTTTCCTTCCCGACTTCATAGTCCAGCATATTTAGCGCTCTGTTTGCAGTCTCCTTCAAAGAAAAACCCAGACATTTTCAAGCAGGTGGACTTTTATCACTCCTGGGGAGTTCCCTGCCTGGTTAGAACTTTGCTCAAAGTGAATCCAGGATACAGATGGATACTCATTTTATTGTTTGGTTCGTTTTTTTTTCCCCCGCCGATAAATGTTTTTAACGGCGCAAAATTGCAGAACTGCAGCCAGGTGACCACTGACGTGACACCGTGTTTGTGTCTAGTTTGTCTCCACAATGAATCACTGCACAAAAGCTCCTCCAGCCGTTTTGTTTAATGAACCCCAATTAACGAAACTCAATTACGCTAACAGTTCCTTATGAAACCCGCTAAACCGCCCAAACCTTTTCACCCGTGACTCCGGTAGTGGATCTGTACACTAACGGCTATCGCACTTATTTTGTAGTTCTCCGGAGCGCTGCGTATTTAGCCTCGTGTTTGCAGCCTCCGACAAAAAACCACTCTCCTCCCGAAACTGATGATTGGTTGGAGCTTCCAGCTCCTGTTTGGAAGGGGGACAAAAACAAGGCGATCTAAGGGGGGCGGAGCCAATACCAGAACCCAAGGGATGTATCGGCGTCTCTTTGTGATGTCACAAGGGGTTGGTTTCTAGAACTACGTATTTCTGTAGTGCAGAAGTGTAGCCGCCAGCTCTCTGCTACTTTAACCTTTAACCTCCTATTGTAGCAATTTTAACCTCCACATGAACACGAACCCCCGGTGCAACATCAAACACACAAACACAACCTGCTGCTGATATGAGACGCGTTTGCGTGTGAGGCTTTTCATGTCGACGCTCTCGCTCAGATTCAAACCACTATCTCCTCTTGTCTCGCATCCACTCGCCAGCGTCGTCTTTGATAACATCCCCCCGACCCCCCACCCCTCTCCCCCGCGCGCAATTAGCAGAATGCTGGAACAACCTCTGAGTCTCTTGCAAAATTTCATCAGTTTTTGTCGAGGTTTAGTTTGATTTTTTTTTTTTTTTTCCAGCATCGCTACACCAGACACAAGTACGTGTCGAGATGTGATGGATTTTCTTTTGCTCGGGGGTCAGGGAGAGGACGGAGCGTGAAAAAACTCATCTCACACACACACACACACACACACACACACACGCCGCCTGTTTCTAAAGAGGCGATACAACCGTGCGCCAAAAATCCCCCCAAAAGGCCTTTTGACTTTGCAGCCAAATCAAATTAAAAAGAGGGAGGTGATTTGTCTTGGAAAAAAAAAAAAAAAACTTGGAAGAGCCGAGATGTTGCTGCTGACCTGAGTTTTCAGGTCCGGACTGAGCAAACAAACGAGTGTGCTCCTGCTCTCTCTCTCTCTCTCTCTCTCTCTCTCTGCTCTTCCACTGCCTCCTGGTTGTGAACCTGACATTCCTGCTGGACCCGCGTGGCTTTGAAGTGGCCTGGCCGGGCGGCTTCTCGTTTCAGGGCGGGGGGCGGGCGGGCCTGGCGAAAGCCGATCCGTCTGGCTGTGGAGGACGGCCTCCCGGCCCAGAGGTTAATCAACAGACCCCTCAGTACACTGCCCACTCTGTCCGCGCAGCCACACACACACACACACACACACACACACACTAGCAGACGCACTCAGACACTGGCCACTCTGTCCCCGCCAAGCAGCTGTAACAGGACCAGGCCAGATTTTTTTTTTTTCGAGGTTAAGAGAGGCGGCCGCAGCCTCGGCCGCTTTGAAGTTGACTGGCAGCCGCCAGGATTTCGGGCTCTTAAGGAAGAGAGCTGGCCGAGAATCAAAAATACACAGGGTCACGCAGTTTAGCGCCGGGTGTGCTAGCGAGTGCTCCGGGCCAGGGGGCGCGGGGCGTGGGGCGTGGGGGGGTGGGGACAGGAAGCTGACTAATCTCTTTATTTTAACCCTTTCCTGACAATCGGCTGGTGTCAGGTTGCCGCTTTGAAAAAAATAAATGGGCGGCGTCTCGTCAAAAAAAAAATAAAAAAAAATAAAAAGCGTTGGAGAGGCTTCTCTTCACGAGCCCTTCAGCGAACAGGAATCCTGGAAGTGCATCAGCTCTTTATTGTGACTTAATGAAATCATTAGCGTGTTCACATGCCCATATTCAGATTGTTATTTTTTTTTTTTTATTTATTTCATTTGGAATATTTTTCTTCCTTCTTTTTTTCTTTTATTGGCGTAACGCACCAGCGGCGTTATTGTGAGGGGAGTCATTCTGCCGCGCAATCAGCAATGAACCGACGATAAAGTGCGAGAAAACGCCGACCGGAACGTCCAATCAAGACCAACGAGGGTAAATCAGCCATTTTCAATCCCTTTGGAAAACACTCGTTATAAAGTCGGGCGCATCATCGCCACGATGAAAGTGTGGAATGGACAAAATAAACCTGATGGCCCCCATTTTTTTTTTTTTCAGTCGTCTTTGCTTCCCGGTTGTCGTACACGATGACGTCCCTGTTCACTCGAGTCTTCATGAGCTTAGTGCCAAAATAGGAAGCTAATGTCACATTGTCTGGCCTCTGAACACCCATTGAAGAGGAGGAAGAAGAGGAGGGTAAAAAAAGATACTGCCAGCCATTTTTGCTTCGCTTCCAAGAAACATGCCTCCAGGCTGAGCCAAGTTGGTGTCAGTGTAAAACAATCCGTAATAAAAAAAAAAAAAAAGGGAGGAGGGTACACACACACACACACACGCACACACAACAACCCAAACCCAATCTAAATCACTCCACTTTAAAAGCCTATTTGTGTTGTGCGAGCCACAGATCCAGAGCGAATATATATGGGATCCCTGACAAGCCTGTTCCATACAATCCACTTATCTCTCTTGTAGCATCTGGGCTCGGATACGATGGAGTGGACGCCATCCAACATGGCACCATGACAAAGTCAACAGTATAGAACGCTCGGCACAAGGACGCTCCCCCCCTACACCCCGCCGCGCCCCCCCCCCGCCCCCCCTCACTCACTCACTCGCTCACTGTGTCTGTCTGTCTGTATCCACACTTTCCATTTGCTGCAGCGATGACCCTAATGCTCCTGTAAACACAGGGAGCGACAAGCCCAAAGCACAAAACCAAATAAAGCAAAAGAAGAAGAAAAAACTGTAGCGAACAGAGACAGAAAAAAAAAACTGCTCTCTCTGCACTTTTGCTTGCTCAGCACGGAGATGTTCTGGACCAGGACCTGGTGATCATCCTTTTTTTTTTTAAGAAAAACAGCAATGCATTTTTTTCTTTTCTTTTTTTTGGCTTAAGAAAAAATAAAAGTATTTGGACAAATAATTGTTGCAGAATTGCTTTTGAGCAAATCGGCGGGCCAATTTCGCAAATGATCTGCAGGTGTGGACACTTTTTTTTTCATGCCCGCTCGTCTTGTTTCTAAGCGCGTTAGCAGTCCTGACCCCCGTTAAATGTTCCAGCATGTTCTGCTCTTTATTTATGGAGGTTGGACCGAGAGACCCTGCTGCTGCTGCTGCTGCTGCTGCTGCTGCTGCTGCTGCTGCTGCTGCTGAATCCCAGAGTTCCATGTTGTCTGATCACCATCGTGTTCCGTCCTGATCTTCCGTCCTGATTTGCGTCTTTTCTTCATCGAGATGTTTGGACATCAACGCAGGACAGCGTTCCCCCATCGCAGATCCGCCCATCTGCACATTTCCATAGCGCTCTCTGTTTCCTCCCCTCCTCTTAATTTCCTGCTTAAACGCTGGCCGTGAGAGCCGTCTTTATTTGCATGCGAGTAGAAGGTCCTCAGCCCGGGGAGAGCGACCCCCCCCACCCCCTCCCCTTCCCCCAACCCCGCCAAGTATTCAGATATTTGTTTGTTTACTCTTCATTTGCATGGGGTGTAAACAACTTTAATGTGACGGTCTGCTGCCGTGGAGCCGCTCTAAATTTACACGTGTCGGATGACAAGCGCCCAAAGACAAAGATGCTAATTGCCGCCGCTAATCGCCGTTCCCTCGGCGGCGGCTCTGTCCGATGTCACCGTCGCTATCTTTACAGCCGCCACCGCCGCCGCTCAGCCTCCTCATCAACTCCCCGTCGCAGTCGCAGGTGCTGGCGACGGCGGTGTTTATGCCCTCCATCACCGCCCTCCAGCACCAAAACTTTAATATTCATGCTGGCCGATAAAGGGAATTACTTCTTGATTGCTTGCAGGAACACTGATACATCTGGCAGATAGAGCGAAGCGCTGGTTTGAGGATTCCGATCATGTTTTCTCTTTTTTCTTCTTCTTCTTCTTTTTTTTTTTTGCCTTGAACTTTCTCCAGGAGCAAAAGTCTATTAGTAGCACTCGCCTTATCTCGGCCGGCACACATTTGTTTCTCTAGCAGCTGGAATGTGTCCTCCAGTGAATAAGGCGCTGTAAGGGAAGTTCTTGTCTCTCTTTCATATTCGGCCCGAATGGCTTTTTGCTGGTGTGGATGTAGCAATCAAGCAGGGTTGCACAGCACAGGTGGGTGGTGGGAACAATTGGACTTGAAGCAGAAGGTGCGCCATCACTTTGTTTGTGTAAATGTAAGTTTTGTTACCTCTGTGATGCACAAGATGTCAAGCGGTTGTAAATAAAATACGGTATCACATGGTGAGATCCAAATGAGTTCAGGCGCTGGCAACTCAAAAGAACAGCGATGCTGATGATCGTAGTTTAAATGGGTCATATTTATATGTTATAAACTTGCGCTGCGTTTTATTTCTTTCCCGTTGTGTCATGGAAGGCATCATTGCATCGGAGAAACGCTGCTGCTAACACAGTGGCCGACATCTTTGTTGCGAGATCAAGATGTTGTCATTCAAGTGGCCTCTGTTAAATGCAGAACTTTTGATCGACCAAACGATCGAAGCGTCGGCGGTTCGAGTCCCGCCTCCGTCTGTCTGCAAGTGTCCAAGCGTCCTTGTGCAAGACCCTGAAACCTGATTGGTTCCCAGTGGGCCTGACAGCTCCGCCCATTGGTTTGTGTAAATGTGTTTGTGTGCAAGAAGAAGAAGAAAAAAAAAAAAAAACGCTATGTAGGCCCAGTCCGTTGTTGCGTTCATGCAGTTGCACTGAACTTGATGGGATGCAGCCGGTTTATCAGTTCAGCTCAGTGACTCCTGACAGAACCCAAGACCTTCTTGCTTTGAGGCGGCGCTGCTGCCGCTGCTGCTCACTGCACCACTGTGCATCTGGCACTAAAAACGAGCTGATTTAGAAATATTATGATTATTATTGTTATTACTCTAAATAGATCAAATAAATAAGGTTGCCATTTGTTCAGGCAACTGACTGCACTTTAACAGCAGCCTCCTCAAACAGACGCTGCTCTCACATGTGACCTCCACACGTGAACTTGGCCCCAGTCGGTCCGCAGCGTGAAGTCCGACGTGGAGGCGTTGGCTTGGGTTGGGTGGGTGGGTTGGTCGGTTGGTGAGCTGCCTGGACGGGCCTGACCCGGACCGTCCCCGCTGACACCGGCGTCTCCGGGTAAAGGATGACCCTCATTTCTGTGGACACGGCGCCGTGTCCGCTCCCCCGGATCCGGGCGCCCATTCCATTTCATGGTGCATCGCCCCTCCGCGTGATTATGCCGCGCTTTCAGGTGCAGAGGAGGAAATGTTTCGTGAAACTGATGTCCCTGTCAGGGCGGCGCAGCTCTCCCCTCCCTCCCCGCCGCCCCTCCTCCTCCCACCCACCCCCTGCCGGAGCGTGTCACTCCGCTGATTGGTGAATTACCATTAGCATGTGACGAGCGGGCCCCTCCCCCTCCCCAGCCCTCCAAACTCGCTGGCCCCCACTGGCAGCAGCAACGAGGGGCTGCGTGTGTCAGAGGGAGGCGACGCTCTCCTGGCCTCATTTGCATCGGCTGAATGGAAATGAAACGGTTTTGACGCCGGAGCAAAGCTGGTAAATAGCCGCGCTGTCAACACGTTAAACACACATGCGCTCCGCCACCGCCGACGCCGACGCTAAATGCCACATGCACAGCCGCTGACTAAGAAACTGCGGTGCGAGCTCTGAGCCGTGGTGTAAATAAAATAAAACTCCGAACCTTCATTCGGCTGCCGCCAACGTGGCTCTTTTGGACCCGATCGGAAGGAATTTGGGCGGGTAGATAGAAACGGAGGAGTGATGATTTGATTTGGGAGCAACTCATAATTCATTAGTCATTAGTTGGTTCTTGGGGCGGCTGAGGTGAGGGAACCAAATCTTCTCAGCTGTTGGGCAAATTTAAGGCTGCAGGCACAGATTTATTTTTTTAATGAAATGCTTGTGAGGATCCCCACAAAGTGTTGCCCAAAAGGAAATCCGTGCCCGAGCTGATGTTTCTGCCATCATTCAGAGCCTCCACACACACACACACACACACACACATACACAGACCCTCACTTGCGTGTCTGTGTGTGAGCTCACTCATTCATTTATATCTCTTCAATGGAGGCATTTGCTGCAGAGGCTCACTGTAGTAAAACGTTGAAATACTTCTGTTGAACGTTTTATTGTCACATGGCTGGCACACAACACACTCAAGGTTTCTAATAGCGTGTGTGTGTGCGTGTGTGTGTGTGTGTGTGTGTGTGTGTGTGCGTGTGTCTGCGCTGCGGATGGCGATACACCAGTATGAGTGCAGCGCCGTCATGTGAGCCAGGGTGTAGATGCCCAATCATTAATACATGCATCCTATGGTGTGTGTGTGTGTGTGTGTGTGTGTGTGTGTGTGTGTGGCTGTGTGTGCGTCTGTGTGTGTGTGTGTCTTGGCAGGACATCGTGCTGTGCTGGGATTCTCCTTTGGGTCGGTGCTGGTCTATTCTCAGACAGAGACGCTGGCTCAGTAGACTGGAATCCTTCAGGGCACCAGGGACATCTGATTCCCTCACTGCCTAAGCACTGAACTAAATGCTCCTGCATTATTCATGTGTATATCACTTTATTGCTGTGCAAGGTTTTCGCTCAAAGTTTCTGCCGCACCATTTGCCGAAGCCCCGTCCCCCTCGACATCAGCTGGTAAACTCCTCGCCCCCACTCCTCGTTTGATTTTTGATTTTTTGTTTTGTTTTGTTTTTTTTTTTGCTATTTTGTAAATCCATCAAAACAGCAGGACGACGCCTCAAGAGAAAAAGGTTTCCAACTTTTTTGGCCCCATCTGTTGCGTTTCCGTGAAACGTGTGATTGTAAGGGAAATTTTGAACGTTCTGTGACTTGCAAGATGAGGCGATGCAGAAAGGGAGCAAAACCAGAGATGATTCTGGAAAACGCTGTGAAGAAAAGCAACGTCCACGCTAACGGCCTTGTTTCCTCACTCGTTACGGAAACCGGAGCGACGCAAACAAATATTCAGCGAGCCTATCTTCATTTTGTACAAACACCACCACAGAACGAGTGTACCGACTTTATTGC
>NW_027466057.1:4372500-4510000 GCF_046127955.1 Nelusetta ayraudi
TAAGGTCTCTGAAAAGGCCTCTCTGCAATTAGAGTGGCAGCTCTGGAGACTGTGAGCCCGGCAAGGCTGCAGCTCTGCGTCGGTGTCAGTGTGTCTGTATCTGCTGTGTGCGATCATTGTAGTCATTACCTAGTTTCCATTCCTCGCCCAGAGCAAAGTGAGAAGTGGCAGCCTTTTAATCTGACAAGTTGTCATTCAGGTGCTCTCTCTCTCTCTCTCTCTCTCTCTCTCTCTCTCTCTCTCTCTCTCTCTCTCTCCCTCCCTCCCTCCCTCCGTCTCTCCCTGTCTCTCTCTGTTTTGTGCCTCACTTTCCTTCAAAGGCTGTCCGACTTTTCCTCCAAATACCTCTGAGCTTCCCGTCGTGTTCTGTTGCTTGACAGCGGATCGGGTTTTGAGCGTCAACAGGAAGTCTGGCGGATTCTTTTTCCCCGCGTTGATGAATAAACATCAGCGGCCCTCTGGAAGGACAGCCAGACATCACACGGAGCGCCCGCGTTCACGTTTCAGCGAAAGGAGCCCGGTCTCTTCTGCACCTTCACAACTCCACACAAGTTGAGGGAGTGGTTTCTATTTTATTTTCTTCTTTCATTTCTTTTTCGTAAACCCGGGGGCATAAATGACCTTAAACTGGTTTTGAAGCGGGCTTTGACACCGTTTCCAGCAGATACGTTCTGTCAGGCTCCGCAGCCTCCTCCTTTCAGCGTTTCATCATTTTAGCTTGCACGTGCTACGCGATGTCTCATTCCATTACTCAACGTCTCCTTCCATCGCTGGCTGCAGGATCTGACAGGACTCCGCAGGTTTATTTTCCACCCCAAATCCTATTTCACAGAAACACTGTAATAAAAAGCAAGTGCAATTCTCTGGCTCACACGTTGCCCTCTTTTTTTTTTTAACAATTTTTCTTTTCTTTTTTTTTTTATTTAAACGGGTCGCGGTGTATTTTGCCATATTTACCTGCGGTTGCCTCAGCACTCTGAATTCATTATCTGTAAATTTGGACAGCGGAGAGCGTTTTTTTTTTTTTTCTTTTCCAAATAAATTCGCGCATGGAAGACATCCACGGAGCCCAGGGGCCAAACTCGGTGCCTAGAGTGGCCGTTTATTTGGATGCCGCTACAAGTTTGACTTCCAGCGTGGAAGGCCAATTTAATATTTGGCTGTCCCAGTGTTTGGTAATAGAGATCACGCCTGTGTCAAACGTTGCACTTTGCATGCCCTTGAATTGTGTTTCCGCCTGGAGCTAACCACCGGGAGAGATGCAGCCTCATTCTGTGCTGCTGTGGAAATATACAAAAATCTTCTATCATGTTGGGGTGTTTCCTAATTTTTTTTTTTTTATCACACTGTTCCTTAAGAGCCGAGCGAAAGCATTCATTAAAAAGAGCGATTAAAGCCAATCACATTTGGTCAACCAGCTCAAAGGTTCCCAGTTGGTGCGAGCGATGACTTTAGCGTAGCTCGACTAGCTAGCAGTGTTTAGCAGAGCTCCAACTATAAAAGCCTGTTACTAGTATAAAAAAAAAGAAACAAAAAAAAAACAAACAAAGATGTCCACTAAGCAAGAGTCCTTCTGTTTAATGTGAAGCATCCACTGTGAAAATGCCATCCAATTCTGATAAAAAAAAATTAAAAAAAAAGAAAACGGCCTCCACGCTAATCTCTTTAGCCGCAGCCATTGTTTACAACTCATCGTGGCATTCTGATTCCTGGACTTCTTCTGGTGGTTTTTCAAAAAGCAGCTTGGAGCGGCCGCTCTCGCGCGCTTACTTCAAATCTCCATATTCGCAAAAAAGGAGACACAGTTTCAACACAGCTGCTGGCCAGGGTTAGCATCCATCTTCCCTCGTGTGATTTGTGTGCATTTTTTGTGGCGTGTCTCAAAAAGAAAACATATTCATTTTTAATAGTTGAATGTTCTATCTATCTATCTTTTAATTTGAATATCTAATTTTCGGAGCACAGATTTCGCAGACACAGGTTGTTGTTGTTGTTTTTTTTTTCTTCAGCACATGAAAAGCTCCGTGGCATGAAAGCAATCGGTTAAAAACACATTGCTCGTGCCCTGGGCACTGCTGTTCGCCGAGCTCGTCTCCGCGCCAGAGATACGGCATAACACCTTTGGATCCATAAAAAAGAGAAGGGGAAAGGAGAGAGAGAGAGAGGGAAAAAAAAAGCACCTTGCACTGAAGTGAGAAATTGGCTATGAGTCATTATGCACAAATACCAAATGCCTTGGCATTTTCTGTCCCGCCAAACAATCGTCTTCCTCTCTGTCTATTTGCAATTAATGATTGAATTTCACCCCCCCCACCACCCCACTCCAACACCCCACCGAAAAAAAAAGAAGAAAAAAAAAGAAATCCCGTTTCTGCTTTGGGTGTTAGTGTGTGTGTGTGTGTGTGTGTGTGTGTGTGTGTGTGTGTGTGTGCGTGCATCCCCAACACACACACAGCTGCTGCGGGTACACACGGCAGCATGCACAGCAAAGCTTATCTCCAGCCTTTAGATGGGGGCCTATGGAAACAGTCTTGATTATTTCCCTCCTTCTCCAAAGCACTGCTGTGTGCTTTGGGATTAGAGGCTTTCTGCGGCGGCTGCACATGCACATTCACTGGCTGCAGGCGAGGGAGAGAGAGGGAGAGAGAGAGAGAGAGAGAGAGAGAGAGAGAGAGAAGGAGAGAGAGAAGGAGAGGGAGGGAGTTCTTCTGCTCAATAACCCACCCACACCCCCCCCCCCCACACACACACACTGCCGCCGCCACCATCACTCAGTCCCCCCCCCCCCCTCCCCGCCTCACCCCATCCCTCCCTCTCCCTCCTCCATAACTCCCTCCCCATGCCCGACACACTAGCCAGTCCTGGGAGTATTACATCACCCTGATGTAATGTCTAACCAATCACAGCGCGGCCATGCTAAACCTTCCAGGATTATAGAAGTCTGTAGCTCAGACTGGCTAATGAGAGAAAAGGGGAAGGCATAGATAGAGAGAGAGGTAGGGAGGGAGGGAGCAGCATCACTCATACATATATTTATATATATATATATATATATATATTTTTTTTTTTTGAGAGAGAGCGAGAGAGAGAGAGAGAGAGAGAGAGAGAGAGAGAATGGCCCGTGGATCAATTTTTCTCCTCGCTGCCTCTTGTTCCCAAAGACCCAAAATAAACACTGGCTGCCGAGGTGCCTCCCAGACTTGCAGTGCCTGATACTTGAGAGTCGTGCGGAGCTCATCCAGACTACAGGCACCAGCAGCGCCGCGAGATTCGGCAAGCTCGTAAACAGGGATTCTTGGCAGGAAGTTTGTCTTCTGTGTGTGTGTGTGTGTGTGTGTGTGTGCGTGTGTGGGTGTGCGTGTGCGTGTGCGTGTGCGCGTGAGCGCGCGTCTCACTGGGCATGTCTAAGAAGTGATGAGTTGTGTCTAATTAATGACAGTATAAAGAATTAAAGGCCCACTGTGTAATAGTTCAGATGCATTGAAGAGTATTAAATTAATTAAAACATATTTATTATTGTGTAGATGAGGTTGCTGAAATGAGATAACTCTCCTGCTTGTCATTTGGTATTTATTTATGTTTACGTGAATGGCCATATGGCACCACCACGTATTGACAGTGGCCCAGTTTGTTCACGTGCCTGAGGTTCAGTGATTTTCAGCTGGCGTAAGAGAGAGAAGTGGGATTAACGTGAACATTTTTGCATTTTTGCAGTGTTCTTTCTTAACATTAGATGATGCTAAATTTTTACACAGCTGGACGATAAACTCGCCTATGTTCAGGATGCAGAAAAAACAATTTGCTCATTGGTTTCATACAGGTATGGAGTGAAACACAACCTTACGTCATGCCTTGTTTTGTGAGCATTCGTAGCTTTACTTTGTAATAACCGAGTACCAAAACGTGGGTCAGGTTTCACTCGTGACTGTAGTCAGATGTTTTTACTGCGTTCATGTCGTATAGAAGTACATGTTGGGAATGAAAGGAGACCCTCGCGGACTGCTGTGTCAGGTACGATTATTGATATAAAAAAAAAAAAAACACTCTTTAGAACTTTGTCATATTTAATAAATTGCCACGTGCAGTTCCTTCAAGGCGTAAAACTCCTGCAGGAGTGCCCCTCCTGGATGCAAAGGTCCCTGCGCTCTCGTCTGATTCGCCGGGCTGTCCTCACAAGACAAACGACAGGCTGAGCCATTTCAGCAAAAAACAAATAAAAAAATAAAAAAAAATGCCCTAACGACATGTGTTTACGAGCCAGGGACAAAGACATCTAGTGGCCGTGGGAATTATGACTCCAGTCTGTCAGGCGCAGTAGAGTATAATGGTGTGACACTGTTGTCATGGATCTATGGTCCGCTGAGAAAGCACTGTGTGTGTGTGTGTGTGTGTGTGTGTGGGTCTGTGTGTGTGTGTGTGGATGCATGTGTGTGTGTATTGGGGTCTTCAACCTCACATTGTGGCCAGTTTTTGATCATAACAAATGCAATAGTGAATAACCCAATTCTATTGATCAAAGCCTTTGTCTTGACCAAGTTCCCCAACCCCCCCCCCCCCCCCCCCCTCTCTCTTTAACTGTAATATTGTTGGACTGGTTTTGTGTGATGTGGTCATTTTTCATATTTCTTTTGGCAGGTCACCAACATTAGTCAGCGCCTTTGAAAAACCACAGTCAGATGTGTCATCCTGGAGGGTAATGCTTAGCATTTGTTCAACTCCCCCCCCACCCCCCCACCCCACCCCACCCCAACCCCTAGCTGGGATTTGGGATTTATAATTTTTCTTCATATCGCCAAACATCCATGATATAATTGTTTACATAGAGTATTTTAATCATTTTTAAAGAATCTGTTTCCAAGTCTTAATGAGTCACATTTGCTGGGCCAGTTTTCTATTTCCTGATTATTATTTTATTTCTCCAAGATATGCATTAAGCAGAGCGGGACTCTTCGGTGAGGACTAATATAGGGTAAAATGAGCTAATTATCTTGTCCTAATAATGTGTGTGTCTGTGTGTGGGTGTGTGCATGTACTCAGAGTGCCGGGGTTAGGAGGCGGTCTTCCTTGTCCTCTGAGCCGTGTCAGCTTATTAACTGCGCTCTTTGTGTCTCTGCCTTTCTGTGTGGAAGTCGATGAGCGTCTATCACTGTGATTGGCACTGCTTGGCGTCATCCTTTTAGCCAACACACACACACACACACACACACACACACACACAAACACTTGCACGTCCTCCCCTCTCCCAACCGTAACTGACGCTGCAGCACTCACATGCACAACACACCTCACCCTACACACACACACACACACACACACACACACACACAGCCGGCGGGCACAGACTGCGCCAGACGCGGCGGCAGCGGCTGCATCAGTCTTGCAGCTCGCCTCGTGCTTTATGACCGCCACACTCTGGTCGCTGGAGGCGGCGTGGGGGCGGGCGGGCGGGCGGGCGGGCGGGGGAGGTGGGGAGGGTGTGCGGCGGTGGCGGCAAAGTTGCCCGTCCGTCTGGTAAATGTATGTAGCTGCGGTGGGAGCACTACAGGGAAATCAGCGCATTGTGTTGGGACGGCGTGGGAATGCTCGGTTCTGCCAGGAAGGTCTCGCCCTGGGAATGATGAAGCACTGACGGGATGGCGAGAGGCAGCAGCAGCAGCAGCAGCAGCAGCAGCAGCAGCAGCCGGCCCTGCAGAGGAACACGCACTTCCAGAATCAATGTTCCATGGCCGCCGTACTCATGTGCACTTATGGTTTTGGTCGCGGCGCTGTGGTTAAATTGTAGATGTTTCACTATTTTGCTTTTTTTCTTCTTCTTCTTCTTCTTCTTCTTCTTCTTCTTCTTCTTCTACCAAGGGTTCGCGGCCGATTCGTCGAGGTAAAAACAGTGTTGGTCGCTGTCCAGGGGCGTCGTGAGGAGGGGGATGTCAAGGATCCTGGACCGTTGACTGTGTCTGAAGACGGAGAGGCTGGAGCTTCTGGTTTCAAAAAGGAGGCCAGCACGGTGCCAAAAACCTGCACTCTATCGTTTGGCCAGCAGGGGCCGCCACCAATGGACGCGCAACAAGGCTAAAAAATGACGAGGGGCGCAAATTGGTAGACGGCCCTTCGGTCCGGTCGTCGCTCACCTCCGCTACCACAAACCATGAACTCAACGTGACGCTGACTGTGGAACCGATCTCAAGGCTTCAGAGGGTTTTCGCAAACCTATCGGGTGACGTCCCGAGGATCTTTATAAACAGTCTTTAGTTTGGACCGATGACGAGGTGGAACTTCAAACGGCTGCAACCCGCCATCGATGCTGTGGTTGGCTGGGTCAGCGCCTGCCGGCGAAGGGCGAGTCAGCGCCACGTTTGCCAAATTGCGCAGGAACACAGAAATGCGAGGAAGGCATTTGGAGATGTGATCACTCCGGGACTCTGGAAGGGTTTCCAAAAATTAGCACATTTGGATCTTCACCCAAAGAAAAAATTGTTTTCCAAGTGGATGAAACGTCTACGAGATGATAATAAAACAAAAGAATGTCCCTGTGGACGGCCTCCGAGTCATGTGTGAGTCCAAACGTGGGGGAGAAGCTCAGCGGTGTGGGGTTTCCCTTTCGGCTGGGGGGGTCAGACGTTGGTCTGGTCTGCAGCCAGTCTGGTTCACCTGCCACGCTTCTAATTCCAAAGGCCCACCTCATGGGAACATCCGCACAGCCCCACCTCTATATTTTTTTTCCCCCTTTCTTTTTTTCCTCTGGTCCTCCCCTCAGTTTTTTTCCTCTTCTTTTCTTTTCTTGTGAACTCGTGCCAAATGGGACAAGAGCACAGGAAATTGTCACGCTCCTGCCTGAAGGCCGGCCCTCCTCCTCCCGTTAGCGCCGCCGCAGCCCCGAGTCGCTTCCTCTCATTCACTCGGCTCGCTTCTCACTTTCATTCTCATTCTCTGTCTTTTCATTTTCAGATCAAACACACGCCACCCCTCCCTGCAACACACACACACACACACACACACACACACACACACACACACACACACACAGTCGTCTCGTTCGCTCCCGCCCCGCCTTGTAACGCTCACCGCCGCGTGCCTATATGCGCTAGCTTTGGTTTGCAAAATAGGTATAAAAATGAGACATTCTGTGGCGGGGCGCCTCATTAGAAATATGTATTCAAGGCGCGCAAAAAAAAAAAAAAAAAAAGGCTTTCAGAATTTCATAGCGCCGGAGATGTTGGAGGAGAGACGGGCGGGCGGGCGGGCGGGCAGACAGACGGAGAGGAGAGAGAGGAAAGATTAATGTAAATCTCAAAATAAGGAAGGCATTAATATTTCATTAGCGCCTCTTTTTTTCCTGCCTGAGTGACAGAGGAGAGGAGATAGTGGCTGATTTAATGATTTTAGAGTCTCTTCCTTTCATTCTCTCTCTCTCTCTCTCTCTCTCTCTCTGTCTCTCTCTCCCCCCGCCTTCCACCCTGCACACCCACCGCCACCTCCAATGTCGCTGCACACACACACACACACACACATGACACCCCTCCTCCCCCCTCGCACCCGCACAGTCCCCCAGTCAGCAGATGGGCTTAGCCTCGTTTTTATGATTTCCTCACAGGCCCAGCTGCACATAATTACAGTCAATTCTGCCTTATCTCTCAAATTAAAAAAGATTAGATTATTTGTGAAAGAAATGTATGCAGCTCCTCTCCTCGGCCTGATAGCGGCCCACTAGACCGCGCTAGGCAGGTTATGTGCTTTTACGCCTCCGCTCGCTCGCCCGCTTTTTTTTTTTTTTTTTAAGTCACAATGCGCAGATATCGGCCTCATTTGCGATGCAGACGCGATTTCGAGTGTTTTTTTTTTTTTTTTCTTTATCTCCGGGTTGACGCTCCGCGTTAGGGAAGAAAACCACGCTTGTGTTTGCGTTTGTTTTGTTTTTTTTTCTTCTCCTTCTTCTTCTTTCCGCCGCACTCGTGGATAAGTGAACGTGCGCGTCAAAGAAGATAGAGCCGGCCGCGAATCGGGCGCAGGAGCCGCCCAACTTTTGAACCTTTGTGAAAGCGATGCCGTATCGCTGTTATAGATTGCCTGGTGCTTTGGCGATAAGATACAGTCGCCGCCGCCGCCGCCGCCGCCTGATACACGGCCCCGGCGCGGATGTAATATTTTTCTCGCCTTTTTTCCCACCCCCCTTGTCAACATGGGCGCGCGCGTCCGAACTGTAGGGGCTGCCGTGCATCACAATGCAAATTGGAGAAACTCGTGAGCTAACATGCTAACGTGCTAAATCCTCGCGTATGTTGTTTTTTTCTCTTCTGCCGATCGATCCCTCGCACTAACGTCGCGTAATTAGCCGGCTTCCAGCAACAACAACAAAAAAAAAAGAGCCGCTGCTGAATGGGAATGCAATATAATCCCAAAGCACCCCCCCCCACCACCACCACCACCACCAACCCATCCCTCAACACCCCCCACCTTCCCTCCGGCCACCTGAGGGATTAGTTTACTCACCCTCACTCACGGCGTTGCCAATTGATTGGGCTGATTGAGAGCACATTCATTCCAGGTCATGCACTGTATTCAGCCCGCGAGCACTTCCTTCAAATCTGCACCGATTCCTCTGTTTGCCCCCCATCCCCCTCACCCCACATACACACACACACACAGACACCCCCCAACTCCCAACCGTAACACGTCTCGCATTGATTGCAGTTGTTTGGAAACACAGGTTTTGTTTTGTTTAGTTTTTTTAGCGATGCACCCCGTCTTCTTCTTCTTCTTCTTCTTCTTCTTCTTCCTCTTCTTCTTCTTGTGTTTTTATCGTCCAATGGGAAACCAACGCTGCTGCCCGGTGATCACGGCTGAAATGTCAACGTTGCATCAAGTGTCGAGGGGCGCTCAGCAAGCAATCAGATGATTCTCAGTGATTAGCCAGGCAGCCAGCGCGTTAGGCAGTCAGCCCTTCCACCGGCCCTTCAAAACTGACAAAGGAGGAAGCTGCGCGCAAAATTCTGCAAGCGCTGCCGCAACAACGATCTCCACTCGCACCCGAGGGGTGACAGAATTAAACGCTTGCCGACCTTGATCCAGAACAACAGCCAAAATAATATATATTTCCCTCCGACGCTGCTTCTGACGGACGGAGCTCATTGTTGCGGACGTCTCCCCCGCAGCCCCTCCGTCAAACCTTAATCACAGCGCGCCATTGGATGGGAGACGCTCGATACTTAAAGCGGAGTAAAAACACATGTTTGTCCTTCAAATACGCATCCCTAATCGATCGGTATCATTACCGACGATTAAATCGCCTTCCTTAAGTGCTCTCGCAGACGTCTGATTGAGCCCCGTCCGTCCGCGGCGGCGCTAGCGGATTGTTGATTAAACCTGTATCGCTCCTGAAGTGCGCCGCGCTCGGGATGCGCTTTGCATCCGCGCCCCTGTTTTATTACAGTATTATGCAGTTCCAGACACATTGTTTTGTTATTGATCATTAGTCGGTTTCATTAGGGGGAAGCGCCATCAATAGAGGTGACTTTGGCACTTAAACTGTCACCGGAGAAGTGTAATGAAATGAGCTCTTTAATGGCCGAGACGTCACCGAAGGTCTGTGCGATAAGGAGGACTCGCCCGCTCGCCCGCCCGCTCGCTCGCTCGCTGGCTCACGGGCGACATTTTTCAGAGTGACATCCTCGGATCGTCATCCCGATGCCGATCCGTTGTCTTTCAACGCGGGTTTTTGTTTTTCCGCCCGGCACAGTGGCAGCCATCAGTTACTGGGTAAATGGAAATCAGCTCGCCGTGACGGAGCTGTTGTGTCACCTGTGGTGGTTGCGATGTGCGCTGATGGAGGTGGGATGTCAGGCTCATTTCCACCGAAGGGCCTTTTCTCGCTGCCGTCAGAGGGGCCGCTTGTGGCTGTGAGTCCGCTGGTGTGAATGTCATCGCTCCTGAACATGTTGTTTAAACAACTGGACACGTATGAAATGCTTTTTTTTTTTTTTTTCCATTCAAGTTGCCAATTATTTATGTACACACGTGTATGGTTTTGTGTTGCGATGGCTTGATTTTTTTTTTTTTTTTTTGTTAATTAATAAGGCTGTGAAGCTCACATTACTCTGTCGGTCAATAACAAAGACTGATAGAAAAATACAGTAGTTTCACAGCATAGACCTTTATTTCATTACAATGGCACAAAGGGGCTGCATTACCTTCTGACCAATGAGAATCCTTCGCAGAGGAGGAAGCTGGTTTTGTTTCATGAGTCAACGTGATTAGCATGAATGCTGCTGTAGGGTCAATATTTTATACCAACTTACCAAATAGATGCCTTACGTGATTATAAAAAAATAAATAAAATAAAAAGTCAAACTCTGATTAGCCGTGTTTGGAATGTGACATTTATTCCACTTAGCTTTCAATGTGTGTGTGTGTGTGTGTGTGTGTGTGTGTGTGTGTGTGTGTGTTTTCGCAGCCTTTTCTTTTCCAAACCTTGCATCTGGATTTTTTTTCCCAGATGTCCATGTGAAGTATATCCCATGGATGTGTAAAACATTACAATGTGCTGCACCGGGCTAAGAGGATACAGATGCAATGCTCGAGCACACGCATGCAAGGAGGTTAGCCGAGGTCTCGCTTTGTTTCCTGCAGGTGAAGACACTCACGCTGCGCTGTGTTTAGTCTGAGCAGACAGTCATCCGGAGTCGGCCTGGAACACGCGTCGCAGTACAGTGTGAGATGACTCGACATTCTTGCTGGATAAGAATAAAAAATAAAAAAAATTGTACTCCCCGAGCTTAAGGCCGGTTCTTTGAAGTCTAACCGCAAAGCATTTCAGCGTGGGTCCATGTTCACCCACGCACACAAACACAAAGTTATCACAGTATGTATCATCTGTTCTCCAAACAGCTCAACAGTTTTTTATTGTCAGTGTACAAAAGAAGATACACAATCAGAAAGAAGAGATAAACACTCTCAGACTGAGGGGGAGAGTAGGCCAAACACATTCGAAGAATTCACAAGACTTTCAGTCAAGCCACTGCGACTGTGTAGGAAGTAAATTTCAAGGACTCATTAATGAATAAAGGACACTCGTGAACGCCAAGTTAACTTTCGCTGCTTTCTTTACAGAGATGCAATAAGTTTACGCTAGTTTTCTCACTCAGGTTGCTCACGTGAAGCGTGGTTTCGGCTGTAGACAGACCTACATGCTCTTCAGTACCGCTTGCGCTTGTCAGAAGTCACCACATCATCTTCCTCTTCTTCCTCCGCTGCTATGTTTTTAGCATTTGTTGACAACAAGTTGTCATACATTTCACTAAGAGGACACAAACTAGGTAATGACACCAAACTTAGCTAGCTAGCAAACTAGCTAACACTAACCAGCCACTTTTAAGATAAGATTAGCCTTGATTGTGTATACAATACCCAAGCAGTAGCAGTTAGCTGAAAAAAATATACCATAATAGTTATTATGCATACAAATAAACCATGCAAAAGTACACACAATACAAATATATGTGGAGGATTTAAGGCGCATACTGAATCCAATACAACTTGGATAATCTGTAAACTGGCACACGCGATGACCTGATGTAGGTCAGCGGCCTACATGGTGCAAATAGTGCAGTGTACACGCACATAGACAGACACTGCCTGTGTGTGTGTGTGTGTGTGTGTGTGTGTGTGTGTGTGTGTGTGTGTGAGTGTGTGTGGTCCACAGAGAGCAGCTCCGGTTGTTTTTGCTATGTTGCCAACATGGTGTGGTATGTTGTGGGTGTCTGTCCATCACTCCACACTCAATTTTTTGGATTTCTTTGAGTGCTTGAGTCGTACACTGTGCGCTTGTCAGGCTTCTAGCACTTACACAACTCTAAAAACATTAAGAATTTAATACAGACGCGCAACTGTGGACACCTAAAGCCCGCTTCTCCTATTGCAGGCAGGAGTCTCCGGGTTCTGTTTTGGGGTGTTGCGTTGGAGACCGGGCCTCTGTGAAGACGTGGACATAATAGCCTCGATTTTATTCGCTGAGTCAGCTGAGTTTTATTTGGTCCGGTTCACTTTCCAGCCGGTGCTCATTAGCCCGCAGCAGTTCTACGTTAAAGCTGGGCGAACAAAGCTCCTCCGTCTCTCCCCTGTCCTCGCGGGACGGTCCGACTTGGTCTGACTAAGAACGGAACAAAGAGCCTGTGAGTAGATCAGGTGGTCCACAGCAATGCAGATGATACTTGTAGTCTCACAATTAAACCATTTGACATCACCGACGATTGTGAAATAACATCGTTCATTAAGTCTTTTTTTTTTTTTGGTGAAAATCCATGAAATAAGCACCACTGATGAAAACAAAGGATTAGAATACAACAGCATACATTCTGTGTAAGAGGCAATCAGCATTCATTTTTGTAGCAGCATATTCTTGCACACGTAAAAACAAAAACAACACAACAAGCACACGCAAGTCACATGTGCCGCTCCACCGCCGAGGGTCCCTGTGATGTCTGTGCAGGAGGACTCGTCGCGTCGCGGATTCATGTTAAGCAATGTCCACAAAGAACTCTTTTATTCCAGTGTTTATTTCCGCTAATGAAATGCCTCCAACATTATCTGCCCCTTTTATGGTGCCATATGGTTCCATCTCATATCAAAGTATTTACTGTATCTGCCCAACGCGTCCCCTTTCTCTCGCTGTCCCTGCCTCTCTTTCCATCTCTCTTATCTAAAATTGTGCTGTAAAATTTGGCACTGTGAGTGATTACGCTTATCGCCCTGGACATAGAACCCCATATTGAAATTTTGTGCCATGATTAGCCTATTTATCTATATAATTGGATTGGAGTGTGTGCGGGTGGGTGTGTGTGTGTGTGTGTGTGTGCGTGTGTGTGTGTGCGCATGCGAACACTCATGATTTAAAGGACCAAGTGAAATAAATACCAGGAAATACAGCGCAACGCAATTATGCTTTAGATTAATACCATTTGCATACAATCAATAGTTCCACCCCGTATTTTTTTTTTTTTTTGTACTTTATTTTATTATTATGGTTCTTAGCGCAGTCTAATCAAGTTATACTTGGCGATGAGATTATTGAAGAGAAAACAACCCCCGGGCATGGTGTAAAATGAGACGACATAGAATTTGCTATTCCAGGGATTAGTGTCGCGAGACCGGGCGGATTTGTGCTGGCAAAGTGTGAACAGTGGAGCACAATGCATTACAGTTGCTTTTTCCCAACGCGGTCTAATTCATGCAAACATCCCCGGGCTATTTATACCACTCGACTAGAATCTAATTGTGTCCGATATATAATTCAACTAAGAGTTACGGTGGCAGGGGTTCAAGTCCTGTCTGACATGAATATTTAAGGCGCCGCGGCGCTGAGGACAAGTGCAACAATTTGCATGCGCCATTGTTTCTCTCGCTTGCCACTCAAAAAGGTGCAGAGGTTGGAATGCAAACGGCGGAGTGCGCATTGTCATGCTAAGTTAATTTCTCCTATACCCCCCCGCCCCCACACACACACTCTCCCCTGCGCCATGCGGGCTGAAGTATGAAAAATGAGGGAATTCTTAATAAATTGCATCACAGGCTTTTCTTTCCCTCTCTCTCGCGCTCCTACTTTTCCGTGCACACGCAGTCATGGGAGACCTTTTGCACTGAGAAGCGTGCCTAATGCACAATTACCCTCCGCCGTGCTGGTTCGGAACAGTGAGTCAAGGAATGGCATTACCTACCCCAAAAATTGATTGGCTGTTTTTTTTTTTTTTTTTTTGTGCGCGTTTTTATTGCCAAAATCAATAGAGCCTCACTCTTACTGGTTTTACTAATTGGATTACCTGTTTCTGCTCAAGGCTGTCCAAATACCAAGGCAATCTGAATTGTTAATAGGATTATTACCTCGAAAGCAGAGCGACGGATCGGAGCGCTCGCCTCTCTTCCGCTGAGCATAATAACAACAATAATAATAACGATAATAAAAAATACTAATGGCGGCGGCGGAGCTGCCTGCATCCCACGAATGCCAGCAAGCGGGATATTAATAGGCCTTAATACTCGCCATTAATGAAGCCGTCCTCACGCGGGCTGCTCTGAGGACGCGGCTCGCCGAGTGTTTATTAATCAGGGAATAATAAGTAATCCGCGAACATTAATGGGAATGGATGAGACTAATGGATGACGCCTGCTCTCGGCTGCACTTAAGCCTCCGACTTCATTACTGACAGGCAGATTAGCGGCCGGGAAAGGCGGCGCAGCAGGTTCCACCTGTTAACATGCAGGCCCACGCGGCGGCGCGCTCCTTCTTCGCCCCGCGGTGACAGCGCCGCGCGACGCTGTCAGGCCCGTCGGTCCCTCCGACCGCCTCTCCGATGATCGCAGGTGACGAAGGTGAAAGAGACGAGGGAAGAGAGTCCAGGACTCAGGAACGAACGAGATATGGTTTGGATCTTTTCGCTCCTTCTGGACGTCTCTCTCCCGCTGCTGCTTGGCGCTCATGTCAGCTGAAGCTTCCTCATGTGCACACTCCGAGACAGTAGGGGGCAGTGTGCACCGACACACGCAAACAAAAAGAAGAGGTTGTGAGCGGAATACTTTTAGAAACGGCGACGCTGAGAAGCTGGATGTTTCTGAGTTGAACCCATAGAGGCCGGACTGAGGTGGTTCCGACGAGGAGAGCGAATATCTGGGGCGGAAGGGCGCTGAGGTCGGAACTATGAGCCATGTGACAGTTAGCGGGACTGAAACGTTAAACCTCTCGGCTAACTGCGGATTTGATTGGTTGTAGGCGTTTGTATCGGACGCTGAAGTTTTCCTGCCCCGCAAAGTCCCCTGGCACCACTCAGCGTCTGGACCTCATGCAAACAGGGCGGCAAACGTGAAAGTGATTAGAGCTCCTCATCGCTCCTTGTGGCTGCGTTATTTAGATGCAACGAAACGGCGGAAGGAAGCCGGCATTCTGGCTTTGACGAGCTGTAATTGTTGAAATGTTGACTGTGGCCCTTGATGAGGACGCCAGCCACACACGTACACTTGCGAGGGCGTTGTTTGGCTAGCGCTGTTTTTTTTTTTTGTCAGCAGAATTTTGGACTTTTTGAAAGACCAAAAGTCCAGAATTTCCCAGCTGGTTTGTGGTGACTGTCCTCTCTGGGTCCCTCGAAGGGAGGCGGGTTGGGAAACTTTGCTTATTGACAGATCTGTCGAAGGGATCTGGCCTCCAGATTTCTGCCACCAACCCTTTCACGATCCATCATGTGTACCTGAGCAGCGTTTATCTCAGCTACAACCTACTGAACACTTTTAGTTCATTGTTCCGCCGTGGAAAAAGCTCCGACGTGAAAACATTAGTTCCCCCGGGCGCCCCGTCTCCCTCCCGCCCGGTGTTTCGCGCCCCCCCCCCCCCTCCCCCCCAGACGTGACTCTGTGGCCCCAAGGGGGGGCGCGCCACCCACTTTGAGAAACACTGGACTAGAGCATGGCAGCAAATAGCGCGGCACACCAAGCTGTTGTGAGGCATGTGGACTTCCGCCAGCAAGCTGAAAAAAATGCTTGAAAGAGAGGAAGAATGACCGCTACACTCTCTGAAAGTCAACACAAAAGCCTCTGACGTATTTAGCAGCCAGTCTCGCAGGGTGCAGTATCATCCTGCTACCGCGGCATCTGAAAAATCTGCTTTTCTATTTCATTGAAGAGCAGGAAATTCTTTTTGCCAGTGCCCTTTAGCAGAGCGATAATTACAAGTCCACTGGAATCATTTCTCTTCACAGTTCTGCGCTCAGGCCTGAAATAACTTCTCCATGTGACACAAATGATTTGCCCATCCACACTGAAAATACACCGTGCTGCACTTTAACACCCACAGTGCCAAACAAAGACTTCTGGGTATAAAAATATTCTCAATGTCAAAAACTGATATATCTTTAAAATGTTTTAGGGAGACAGAAAATCCCTGACAGAAAATGAGCTGCATTTTAACAGCCTCTGCACTCACCGACACACTTTGCATGCACGCATACATGCCTTCATATAGCATTATCACAGTGCTATATAATATGTAGCATAGTTTGAAGCTTGCAACTGTTGAATTGGTTTATTTTGGCAGTATAGCAGGCTAGGGTGAGCAGCTTCTCCAGTTTGCAACCATGTCCAATGGTTTAAATCCGCGACCGCTATCTGGCAGAGTCGCCAAGCCCTTAACAAAAATAACAAAACAAATCTTTAAAAGGAGCAGAAATTGCATCCATCTACAAAGACTTGATTTGTCGCATTTCGGTGCTACTCTTGTTTAAAAAAAAATAAAATTCATCAAGGTGTTTAAATGCTCCTTGACGAATGTTGTGGTCGGCTCTTCTCAAGTTTCGCCAGATGTGACGCGGCGGCAGGAAAACTGCAGGGCGGCTGTCCTCTGCCACTGTCTCCAAGTCTGGTGACAGACAGGTCATTGGTGGGTCGGGAGGGGACCAGTGCCACCAGCCAGCTGGCTCACTTCCTGTCTGAGCTTGGCAGCGGGGTCTCCCCTGTTGGAAGCATCACATTTCTGGGGGACAAAAAAAAAAATATTGACGAGCCAAATATTCAATTTGCCGCCAATTATTTGAAAACAGACTCATTTTTCCTCATGTAGGAATTTCTGAGGAGCAAATAAAATACATTAGCATTTTTTTCTGTCTTCGGCTTGACTGGTTGACGGACAGATAAGACGGTGTGTTAGCGTGTCATCTTGGAATCTCTGCCTTGGCGTATGTGTTGTGCTTTGGTATCCCGCTCTTTTGACGACATGCATCTTAAACCACTGATAAAAAGTGGTAACATGCAGCCAGAAGTGGGACTTGGTTTCTCTTGCACGGGTGTCAGTGAAGACAATTTGACATGGTCTTTCATCAGGAAACAGGAGATTACAATGCATTGCGAATCCCGTTTATTTCCATTAATATTTGCTTTTTCTAACTTCCCTGCGGCTGAAGCAGGTACAACGGGCCACAATGTCTGGGAACTTTTCTCTGCTGCTAACTAGAAACAAGCCTCCATATTGTAATTTTTGCTTTATTCAAGCTGTGGATTCGTACACAGCTGCAGCTACACATTGTTGGCCCCTATATCTAAACTTCAGGGGGCTTTATGCTTTATGTCCCGAGTCAAACGCGGAGGAGTCGTGACAGAAACGATCAGCCTTATTTTTGCCGATAAGCTGCAGTGACGGCGCCGGCCTTCGCTGCCTTGCAGGTGTGACACGTTTCGCCGGGCCTGGCATACGCACAGTGGAAGTGACATCCTGCACATCCTCCACTGTAGTTCGCCGCTCTACACTCACGACAGCAGGGTGAAGTAAACAAAGCGCGCACGTTTTTTATTTATTTGTTGTTGTTTTTTTTTGTAAGAAGCCGCACGCGAGCTTCAGCTACACGAAGACAGCAGGAGGAGAGACCCAGTTTGCGTGTGGGAGTTTGTAAAACGAAGACACGCCCCCTTGGGTATGTCATTTCCTGCTTTACTGCATGCGGTCGTGTTTGAATGATCTCCTGTACCTCCAATACACGGCAGCATATTTCGACTGGATTGTGCTCGGTGGTGATGATGATGGGGCGTAGCTATCATGGCTTCGCCAAGCCGAGCCTAGCCGAGCCTAGCCTGGTGGTACTTCAGTAGAAGTCTGAACTATCCTATTTGCCAGTGAGCTGTGTGCAGGTGCATGTAAGGTTAAACAGGAAAGCTCAGACAAATCTGGGGATGAATAAAGTTTTCTGGAGCTGAAACTGCAGCACACAACCTACAGGGAGCCGGTTTGTTTTGGTTAACATCCATTAATCCATCCATCCGCTTTTTATCGCTGCTTCTCCTGCGCTCCTGGCCGCGGGGAGGTGGGGGGTGTTTGCCAGATCTTCCCCCCGCTGACTTGTGGCCTGCAGAGAGGCACAAACAACCGTCCGCAAACCGCACTCACGCCCAGCAGTGGCCAGTTCGCCTGAGGTGAACGTCTTCGGATCGTGGGTGGAAGCCTGAGCACCCGGAGAGAGCACGCAAACTGAAAATGTCCAACGGAAATAGAAAATTGCAACGTCCAGCGGCGAGACGATGTCACCGACAGCCGCCTCAGATGTTCCTCCGGGCTGGAAAGTTGAGTTTTAGCGACTGGACGCGACTGTGCAGAGACTGAGGTGAAGCAGCGGGACCTAATTTCCCAGCGAAGCCCAGCCAGCAGACTAAGGGGTCGCCACGCCTTGTGAAAAATGCCACTGATCATCATGCTCAAGAATTTTTTTATATAAATATACATGTAATTTCTTTATTTCTTTATTTCTGTCACGGCTGTCGCCGGCGAGCAAAGCGGAGCTCCAGAAGTCTCCATCATCAGGGCCGGACCCCGGGGACAGGAGAAATCACATTATATCTGCTGTCACACAAAGTCACTGTCAAGGTGTGCTGGAGAAAGCGCGCACGCACACACCGAGAGACACACACACACACACACACACACACAAGCTGCTCTGATGTGACGCCGGATAGCCCGAAATACCTCAGACGCCTCGCAGCAGCCCCCGGCTACAGCCCAGCCACTTTTTTTTCTCTTTTTTTTTTCTTTTTTAACGAGTCAAACATGTTTCACGGCGATCCGAGTCAGGGGGAAGCGGCGCTCTCATCTCGTTTGTACTTACAAAACCCTTTGTCTTAAGACTTTTCCTTTTTTTTTTTCTTCTTCTTCTTTTCTTTTCTTTTCCAAGGAGATAGCGACGGGCGTACAAAGAGAGGTTGTTTCGCAATTTGGCTAACCTTGCGCGTTCACTTCGGGCGCTTCGTCACGATTTCTGATGAAGAGGGTTTCGGTCTTGAACGGGCGGCTCTGGGCCCCCCTCCAGGTTTTTCTAATAAGAGGAAGTGCCCGTCAAGACCTGCAACGCGGATGATGAAACCGCGGTGCAACAGCGAGCGAGCGAGGGAGGAGGTGTGCGAGCTGGATTAGCGCACAGACGCACACACACACACACACACGCGCATGCGTGTGCAGACAGACAGACACACGTGTACACACATCCTGCTCTGCTGACCGTGTCGTGCTGATGGACTTCCAGAGGGACGGAATCTCCAGGGGTCAGTCGGACTCGCGGCCCGGAAACTAAAAGCAGGGAAGGGAAACGTGTTTTTGCACCAGCGGGCCGCTGATGGAAATGAGCAGAGGCGCTCAGGAGGGGGCGCCGCGTCACCTCACTCATACAGCCATGTAGGCGAATCAATTTATCACCTTTTGTCGTTTTTTTTGTCACGAGTCACTTTAAGGCTGAGTCAAACAAAACTCACCTTTTTTCCTTTTTCTGCCGTCGGGCGATGCGGGGGGAGGGGGGGGGGAGAGAGAACGAGAGTAGGGAAAAACAGGAAGTACAGCAGGAGGAAGATGAAAAAAAAAAAAAGGGGGGTGAAAATCTGTGCTGCTGCATTTACTTTTCCTCCCCAATTTTGAGTCGGTGGTCAGAGTGAGTTTGTCGTTGTTTAAGGCCCTTCAGACTTATGACAGACTTAAGCTTTCATAGAGTGTTTCCAGCCGGATGCGAGCCTTTATATATATATATATATATATATATATATATATATATATATACATATATATACATAGAAATTTATATTGAAATTCCAGAGCCTTTGAATGTCTGGAGGGGGCTGACACGCTGCTACTTGGTTTTCCGCTGCGCCCGCCGTCTGAATTCCCCGGGAAGTTAAACGCGGCCGCTTTGTTACCCGCCATCGCTGGGTGTTTTTTTTTTTCTTTTTTTCCTCGTTGGCCTCCTCCATCCATCCATCCATCCATCCATCCAGCTTTTACCTGCGAGTCGGTAGCGACGCGACGGGCTGCCCCGCCGATGTTTTCCGCTTTGGATTATTATTCAGCGCGTCGACCGCCCGGTGCACCAGCTGGCTGTCTGGCCCGAAGCGCCCCCCCAACCCACCCACCCCGGACCTCCACCCTCCCACCTCGCGACTCCCTCGGCTGGGTCGGACCCCCGCCGCGATTCCTCGGAGAGGGGCGGCTTAAAAACTCACGTCCGGAATAGCAAGCAGGCTGCTAAGAACTTTTGAAAAAAAAAAAAAAAAAACGATATCCAAAAGTAAAGGCTGAAGGTGTGTTCCTAGTGTTTACCACGGCTGGGTGATGGATTCAAGGCCGCGTCCCATTATGAAGCAGTGCGTCTAATATATAACCATTAGCGAGCGGGCGGGCGAGTGGGCGGGGAAATAAAACAAAACCAAACATCTATTTGTGCTCGCTATTTGTTCTGCCTCACTTCCTGGAGATGCATTTGTGCACGTTGCGCGCGTGTTCACGAGCGGCTCATACATGCAGTAATTGTAAAGTGACAGATTATCGGCCCGGACGAGGGAGACGTAGTGCCTTCGCCTTTTAAACGGGGAGCTGCCAGCGCGGCGGCGGCGGCGGCGGCCGAGCTAATGCAGAGGCGGCCGTTGGTTTCCAAAATGCAACGAGGCCATTTGTAAGAGTTGAGCGCGCGGGCGAGAAAGTACCGCCGGCTCGCCACGCGCAAATGGATGAGCGCGATTAGCCGCAGCTCATTAGCGCCCCCGTATGGGCGGAGACTTTGGCAGTTCCAGCCTTCATTTCCCTTCAATGTTGCTGCAGCTGCAAAAAAAATAAAAAATAAAATAAAAAATATTAAACGGATCCCGCCACGACCCTGGAGGGCCTCAGGAGCCGCTGCCTCGGCCCCCCATCTGACGAAACAGCACATCCTCTACTGCTAATGTGAGTGTGTGAGAGGGGATGCAATGGTGTGAAAGTGAGACGGAATGAGAGCGAGGAGAAGGCAGAGATCAATACTTCATCGCTGCCTACCGACAGGGGAAGTGGGAGAGACGGTGAGAAATGATCCGATGGCACTGCTGTGAATCCTCTGCATCCGGGGCGCGTCTACTTCCTGGAGAGACGGCGCTTTGCAGGGATGGCTGACCCATCGTTTGACCTAATTTTGCCGCTCACCGCCATGTCTGTGGCGGCTTTACGGTCTGCGCAACCAGCTGGAAGTTTCTCAGAGGAAAGATAGACTCGCTGGGCAAATCAGGCTAATTTCAGCAACGCGTTGCATTTCACAAGGTGCTATTATGAAAAACTGAGGTTTTCAGCTCTTTTTGAGTGTCTTTTTGCGCTGCTGCTGCTGCTACTGCTGCTGCTGCTGCTGCTGCTGTGCCAACTCAGTCACACCTAACACGAAAAATGACTTCCTGAGTCACAAGTCAAGTTGAGTGTCACAGCAACTTTCCAGACATTTACTAAAAAAAAAAAAAAAAAAGGGCGATGCATGACTGGAAGTTGGAAGTCGACCACCAAGCTGAACGTATTAAATATGGACGCGGCCATAATGGAGCCCCTGTAGTTCAATTCAGTGCCGTTTGATGGTGATGTGAAGAGTGATGTTCACGCGTCTTCTACCAAGATGTCCAAAATGTAGCTTGCTCGCTCCTCGGAACTGCGTCCAGGCAGCCCCCTTATTGCCAGCAGTACGACACAGGGGAAGAAAAATGACTCGGCCGTCAGTAATGAAAATGGGTGAAATTTCAATTTTGGGCTGAACGATCCCCCTTAAAACAGCGATCATTCACCGGGGAACTCTGGGCTCGGCAGGGCCAGGCGGTGCGGATGATGTATGAAGTTGCAGCGTGTGTTTGCAGGTGCGGAGCGGCGGAAGGGCAGCAAGATGGATTGAAAGCGGCGCTTTGAGGGAGCCGCCTGAACGTTAGCGGGTGTTTATTTTCGGCCGCTCCGCAGTGGCCGCAGCGGTGCCTCCGGAGCAGAACGTGTACGGTGACAGGTACACGCTTCCTTGTTTTTTTTGGGGCCAGGTGTTTGTGCTGAACAGGCTTTTTTTTTGTTTTGGTTCCCCCCCCCCGAGGCGACGCATCCTTTGGCTGGCATGTAAGTTAAAGGGCAGTCAAAGCGCAGCCCGCTAACGGAGGTGAGCCGACGTGGCGCACTTCCATGAAAAAGCAATGACAGACATTTATCAAGCGGAGTGTCGGGTGTCGCAGGGGAAGTGCTGATGTGGGATCGCTGGCAAACGTCCGTTTCACATCCTCATTCATAATAAAGAAGGCAAACACTTCCGCCTCAGCGTTTTATCTGTGGGCCAAGATGGCCTTTTTTTTCCCCCCGCCGTTGCTTATATGCTGGTTTCAGTTGTAAAATGCATTTTTTATTTGAAGTTCAGCACTTGCCGTAGTTCACGCCAGCACCGCACAGCGTGAGCCCCCTGCGATATATTGCAGGCTGAATGTAGTTGATGTTTCCATAACTCAGTGGAACCTTAGTGTTGTTTCTGCGCAGCTAACATAACACTACTAGGCTTTATTGCTTAGCTTGGCTCTCACTGGTAGTGCCAGCGATAAAGGTTTTATTCTAGCCCGGTCCATTTTACAGCTGGCGCCTCTTAACTTGTGGGGAACTTCACGTTGATATGGTGACACGTTGATACTTCACGTTTTAGCTAGCTGAGCTAGCTCGCTTGTGCTGCCAACTGTCTAACCTGCGTTATATCCTAAATATTTAATTGGCCTTGTATTCATCGCTAGCTAGTTTGTGTCTTCTTTGTGTATTTTCTACATACGTGTGCTAAAGATGAGGCAGTCCGCTCTAACTCCAGCATTAACATCAACAGCCCGTTTTTAAGACAAAAATATCCACTGTAGTCTCCCAGCAAGGAGCAGCAAATACCGCATTGGAGTAGCAAGATGACGCAGAAAAAAAATAGTGTTTTTTTTTTTTTAATATCTTCAATTACTTTTCAACATTTTGTCCTCGGCCCAATTTTGAAAATTGGCATGCCTGCTGAGTTTTTCTCAAAGGGTGAACACAGAAAGCTGCCCTGCGACATTATAAACTTTGCTCTCTGTGCCAAACGAGTGAATAAAAAACACACGGCACGTCTTTCACACACATGCACAAGATGCTGCACTCGAATTGCTGCAGTGTTGAACTGTGTCAGTCTGCGATTTAACCGCCCAGATTAGCTGACAGCGTGCTAATTAGCGTGCATGGAGGGAATTTGTTATATATGAATACTTTACATTCATTATACCGTGTTCTCCCTAGTTCTCCACACACAGGCACACGCACACGCACACACACAGAACTGCAAAGCTGAAACAGGCAAGCTCATAATGATTGGGCACGGGGAACTGCGGGGCGAGGAGAGATCCGGATTGAACTCCATTAGCACTGAACCGAGGGAAACGCCGAGCATGACTCTCACCTGCTTGCTCTGAGACTCCCCAAATAGTCCCGTACCTCCCAATTCCCTGATAAACATGCAAACACACGCTCACACACACACATACAGTAACCCTCAACTCTGACCCGACTAAGCTAACAGGATGCATTGTGCATCTATAAACATGAATTCCATCTCCAGAGAATAAATAGATACAACATGAAAATGCATGTGCACTACAGGGTGTAGCTTCGCATGTAGCTTCCAAAAGCTTAATCATGGCATTATTATTTTTTTTTTTTTCTAAAGCCAAATGGAGGGAAAATGAAAATAGATTTGCTGTGGAACTGAAGAGCCTGGTTGCACTCTGAGAACAATACGGCACTCTAATGAAAGTCGGGGCTTTGCATCTCTTTATTCAACTTACCGCCAGGGTCGCGTGTGTCAGAGGAAGGGAGAGACGGACGGGGAGGGCGAGCGAAAGAAGACAAGACGAAGGCGAAATGAGTGGCGCTCGGCGGCGGTCCTCCGGGAGAGGCCGTCATTTGCATGGAGTTTTATCAGCGAGGCAACACGACAGCGAGCTAGCTCACGACGTGCTGTCAAAACTAGCCAACCTGCATAAAACACGCTTATTAACGGCGTCCAGGAGTGTTTTTGTGTGTGTGTGTTGTTGTCGTGGAATGTTGAATTGCCTCCCTGATCCCGTTGCGAAAGCTTGCAAGAGGCACACGAGGACCTGGAAACGCAAGTTGTGCTATGGTTTTGGAATTTGAAAGGGATGAATTGGCACAGGGTGGAACAGAAAACGTATCTCGCTTTAGTTGAATGAAATCAGTTGCAGAGGTCGATGGAAGTTGTCTTTTCGGCCGCGCCACCATTTGTGAAGACGCGAGCTCAAGTTGGACGTCACGGATCGCACAGGGATTGTTTTTTTCAACTAGATGCTGCCAACTCTTACGCCCTGGGCCTTTGAATGTTCATTGAAGTGCATTGGGTTGTGGTGTTCGGCTTCCAAACAGCGGCCGACAGGCAGCGTTTCGTTCTTTGTCTTCCCCGCTCGCCTTCCCTGTCGACGAGCAGCTAAAGCCGCGGTTGCAGTTAGCGCGCGCCGCCACTAGGATGAGTTGACGCACGGCCTCGCTGATGACCGACGGAGGCCGATCGTCAAAGCGTCATCTTAACGGCGACCCCCCCCCCCCCCCCTCCAAGAAGATCCACCGCCGCCGCTGCAGATTCCCCGTGGCGCGCCTCAGTCCCGAGGAATCCTCGCCCGCGGCGAGATCAAATTGGAGGGCCGTGATTGATGCCGCGACGCCAGGAGAACAATCAAGGCGCTCCGATTTGTTAGCAACCCCGACCGAACGCCGTCTCAAAGTGTGCTTAATGATGTATGCCAGTCCTTTTGTTTAGCATATTTATTTGATATTCATGAAGTGTCCGGGGCACACTGACTCGACACGCGTCTCCATGGTGATAAATTATTGAGGGGGGGCGGGGAGAAGGGGGGCCGGCGGCGGCGGCAGCGGCGGCGGCGTTGGCGGCGGTCTTTTTAGCGAGGCGGCTTGAAAAAGCAGCGCCATCAATAATGAAGCAGTCTGTGTACTCGTACGATTGTGTTTTTTTTTTTTTGTCTTTGCTTTGTTTTTTTTTTTGTCGACGGGAATTTGTGTGTCGGCGCCGGGGTCGTGGTCTGGACACGGGGCGGCGCTCGGAGTGATGGGGCGGGGGGGCGGGGGGGGACGTGACATGACGCTGCTCTCAAGTCTCTTCAGACCTTCAGGCTGACGACTCCATGCCGGATATTCTGCCTTGTCATCCCAATTAGATGAACCCTCAAAAAGACAAAATCAAGCCAGTGGATTTATTGACGTGTTTGTTTGTTTACTTTATTCATTCATTCATTTATTCAAATTATCCACGTGTGGGTGTTTTCCCTCCACCTTTTTCAACATCCGTCCCGCCGGTTTCTCACACCGACCGCTTTCTCACACCGACCGCTTTCTCACACCGACCACTTTCTCCTCCACTTTGGTGCCACGGTGATGCCCAGCTGTGTGTGGGCGGGGGGGGCGGGGTTACACCCCGGCCAAGACACTGGCAGGCATGGATGGGACGGTGGCACAACGACACAAACTACTTTACATTTTTGCAGCTGATAGAATATCTGTGGAATCAGAATAAAGACTGGGAAGTGTTTTCACTCGTTTCTTCCCGGCCCGGTTAACCCTTGGACCCGACGTGTTGCCGAAGCAGTTTTTTTTTGGGGGGGGGAGTAGAGTGGGAAGACGTTCGTTGTCACGGGCCACAGAGAAGCGTTTGCTGCCCTGGTTGCATGAGTGGATTGTGGAGGATGTGTGTCATGTGTGTGAAAGGATGTCCTGTTGAGTGAGAGCCAGTCTCATCTGTGCCAGCCCACCACCTCCTCTTCCTCCTCCTCCTCCTCCTCCTCCTCCTCCTGCTCCTCCTCCTCCTCTTCTCCCCAGTGTCTCTCCTCGCTTTCTCCAATTTTATTTTATTTTATTATTATTCGAACACACGCGCGCGCGCACGCAGGAAGTGAGACGCGCGCTCCCTCCGTCCAACATCTCGCTCAAGTGCAAACACGCGCGCACTCGCACTCGCACTCACACACACACACACACCATTGGCAATCTGTCTTCCCTCTCTTTCCCTCTTCTCCTCTCATCCTCAGTCAATTATACAGATGTCTAATGCTTTTCTCCCTGCTGTAGGCAGAGGACGGAGCATCTATCATCCTCAGGGGGCTCGGGGCGGGGCTGGGCCGATGGCAGGGTGTGCGTGTGTGTGTGTTGGATAGTGTGTGTATGTGTGGGGGGGGTGCTTTCCTCTGCTGTAGAACACTCATTTCTCCGCCGCTGGAAGGACGCCAGTCAACTGGGGATCAAACCCTGGCCCTCGGCCCGGCAGCAGCCCCCCTCCACCCCTCCCCTCATCACCCACCCCCAAAACAGCAGATCTGGGCCACTTCCATGTGGGCCAGCCACACACACACACACACACACACACCTCCCTAGCTGGTATCTAATCTGTCGCTTGTTCTCGCGAGTGAGTCTTTTTGGTGAGGAGAGCAGGATGTCGGGGAGGAAGTGAAGGACCCAAACATGTCGGCATCACAGATACCAGCGCAGCCTCCCTGGCCTGGAGGTGATGCCTGCCAATCTCTCTCTCTCTCGCCCTCTCTCTCTCTCTCTCTCTCCCTCTCTCTTTTCTTCCACTGGCCAGAGCCGAGGGGGGCGAGGCGTGCAGGCAGCAGGCGGGGGAACTACAGCAACCCCTGCGCCTGTTTGTTTTTGTTGTGTTTTGTGCTGTCACGGCGTTCTTCTCGGTTCGTGTTTGTGTGGAGCTCTTTTCCAGAGCGGGTCCAGGGTGGGTGAAGCGATTTGGATCAAAGTTTGTGCACTGGCTTTGAGCTCACTTGACAGCTTTGTCGAGCAGGTGCGGACTCGGCGACGGTGTCCTGAGGGTCCTGCTGCCGATTCGCTCTCATCTCTCTCTGGTCGACTGTTGACGGCGAGAACAGCTGACGTGCCAGAGTCACGACCAGTCAGCCAAGAACAACACGCAGTTATATCTGATCCTTAGATTTCTGTTTTTTGTGATTTGTTTTTTTTTTTTCCCCCAGCTGCCAACCAGTGTTAGCACGTCGCCTAATGCTAACGTCTTCTCTTTTCAAAGCCGCCTGGTGTGAATTTGCCTTTGAAATTGTACCTAATGCAGGCCCCTGCTGTTGAAATTGTTGTTCCGTCTCTTCTGCTCCTTCCTGTGGTCTGTAGCGGGTTGAGTCGATTCCGTTTCCGCTCCAAACCAGCTCGACGAGGGGTTCGTCACCAGAGACCCGAGACGCTCCGGTCGACCTGCGATGACCTCGCCTGGTCGATATCACAGCCGGGCCGGAGGTGTTCAAGAGAAGCGAGAGCCGGCAACCGAAACAGACACTACGTTGCGTCATCCCGCCGATGAATTTCTGCTTCTTAAAAAACGATTTGTATAACTTGAGCAATGAGGAATCTGAGGACAGCGGTGAGAGGAAGACTTTTTCAGTCTGATCAAGACAGCAGGTGGCCTTTGACTCGAGTGATTTTTTTTTTGATTTTTATTCTAAGATTCAGTACTGAATGCTGAAGGAAAAAAAAAAAACTTATTCCAACAGCATGAAAAGTTTTCTGGGATGCGTTCGCCGAGTGAACGCAGACACACAGACAGTCTATAAATAATGCATTTCGTGTGCAACGTCCATGAGGCAAAATCCAACTTCCTGCTTGACAAAACGGAACCCTGCATTAGAACTTAATGCGCGCTATAATATGCTCGGCGTATCAGCGCGCCGCAACTCTCATATGGTGAGTAGTTCACATTCCGAAAGGTCAAGGGGCTAACAAGTGAAACTGCATGCTGCGCCTGTGTCTGTGTGGGTGAGTGTTAGAGCGTAATCAATACACAGAAGCGCACACAAACACACACACTCACACACACACACACACACACACACACACACACACAGGCACACACACACAGGCACAGTTGCCATGGCCTGCTGGAAACATTCCTGCCTTTAGGGGAACTAAGAAAGCAAAACACAAGTAGAAAGGTGAGGAGAGGGTTTGATTGGTCGATAGTGATGTGTGATAGTGTTGCTGGTGTGGAGAAAGACGTGGCTCGAGGTGGATTCTGCCCTGGAATGGGAGTGAAATAATGATCTTGGCAGCCCCGCTAGTTCAGGTGCACCGTAACCCCTGCCTGCGTGCGCTCAGTGTGTGTGTGTGTGTGTGTGTGTGTGTGCGTGTGTGTGTGTGTGTTCACAACAACTCTGCTGGTGCTGGTGGTGGTGGTGGTGGTGGTTGGGAGAAGAATGCCAATTCCCAGCTGTCGGCGTGACCTGCAGGTTAGTCGATGTACTTCTGCCTGACCGGCTGTAAAATTAGGAGTAAACAAGGTGCTCTTTAAAGACAAGGGCTTCCATCCCGAGCAGGGTTCTCTCGGGGGAGTGGGGCGGGGGTGGGGGGGGGTAAATCATTCATATTAAAAGCATCACTCAAAAAAAAAAAAAATGAAAAAAAAATAAAACCTGCCCAGAGCAACCTGGAGCTGTAACGGAAGAATCCGTCCCGACAAGTCGCTGTGGCTGCGGTGCGGTGGCCGATGGTGCTGGTTCTGGTTCTCCAATTGCAATGACTTTTAGCCGTCTGCTTCCAACAAATTACCAAGGTTTGTTCGGTCAAAAAACTCCTAGTTTGCCTTTTTAGTATCAGTACCTTATAAAGCCCTCAGCCTGAAGAAGCTCCGCCCGAGGTTCTGCCTTGGAATGGCTCATTCCCTTGTGATTGGCCAGCCCCTTGCGGCTAGTGCTAGCTAACCATTTAAAAAGCAAAAAAAAAAAGGTCTGCTGATGCATTATTATGGACAAAGTATGGATAAAGCCAGCCCACCCTGAAAGGCGGTACGGCAGTAAGGCAAAGAGACAAGTTTAAGAGTTCTGACCCCTTTAATCACTGATGAAGATCCGAATTAAGGCAGGGAGCAAATACCACAGTTCAACCGCAATAAAGTAGAATAAAATGCACAGAAGTACAAAATAAAAGTACATAGAATCTGAAGAAAGTAAATACGGACATGGAAGGAGATATGCTGGAACTACATTCAGTGGTGCAGTTTTTCAGCTTAGCTAGCGTTAAAAAGTTAGGCACAAGTTTTGCAGACGACACATTTCCACCCCCCCTCCGCTCCCCCAATTTGACTCCTCGCCCCACGAGCCAAACACTAAATCAAGTAAGGCCTCTTCACGGCTGCTTTCCAGCGCCATGCCGAGAAGCGCAGGTGAAAACTGGGGGATGGAAAGCTGGACGCAGATGCGTGGAAAGAAAGTTTCATCCTGCTCCGAGGCTCTTTTAAGAAGACTGCGAGTCTGAAACCAATCCCGCTCCCTGTGCGATGGAGCTCCACATGTTTGCCTTTCCGTCTGTATTTTTTCCTTCCTTTCTCTCTCCTTTCAGATTTAGCCACTGCCTTTCCACGCGTCCTCAGCCAAAGCGGGTCACCGAGCTCCGAGTGACTCTAATAACCAACGAGCCGCGTCGCGAAATTATCTCCCTTCACAGCACCGCGCCTCTTCAAGTACCATCTTAAACACCCACTATAGGCTCCGGCTCTTCCGGACGAGAGTGGCCTCACGTTTCTTCTCCCTCCCCTCCCAGGGATGAAAATGTTGCTCTTACAGCGGTCCCTCTCTCCCTGCAGCCAGTGCGCGAAAATAGATGAGGTTTGATTCAGCTGGGAAAAAAAGAAAAGAAAAGAAAAGAAAGATAAAGAAAACGTTCGACCGGAGCAAAGTGATCTGGCTCTGGTAAATATGTATCATGGATAAAGAAGAGACGATCCAATCGTTTATTCTCATTAGCCGAGAGCGAGTCTGCGTTATACTTTTTACTAATGCTACATGTGGCTCTCAGTGCCCCGGTGAAATAGGTCAATAGATTGTGTGCGCGTCTAATCTCTGATCAGATGGTGTTCTCATCCAGGGCTATTAATGTGCTGATCCACTAATTGGGAGAGCTTGCTCCCTTAATGCAATGGCCTTCCAAATGGCTCCGTCCCAGTAATTTAATAATGGCCATTTCATGCTACTCTGACTTTTCAAACAGCTTGCTCGGGGCAGCTACAGGGACTGCTTATTGATTGCCGGGGCTGTGGGTGAGAGAGGCTGATCAGGCTGCTTCCCAGAGTCCAGATGCGAGCGGTGAACCCCCTCCCCCCTCCCCTTCAACCCCCTTCTAACCCACCAACCTCAAAACAAAACGAGGAAGAAAGAAATCCCACCGTAAACACCCAAACATCAAGACCGAGGCCGGAGCTCCACTCCGACCGGAGCTTTGCTGCTGGATGCGGATCCTTGAGAGCAGCGAGGCCGAGGCGTAATTACGGAATTCACACAAGATTGATGTGCGATGATGCCAGAAGCACGAGCCTGGGAAGACGTTGGTGTTCCCGAACAGAGAGGTATAGCAGACGGGACTTCATTATTTCTACAGACTGACTACTGAAATAATAAGACACTCAACATGTTGAATGCCGTGTACCTGAAAACGGAGTTGCAAATCTGCCCTGCGTGGCACTTTCAAATGTTGCGTTTTCCTCGAACATTTTTCGTTTAACAAAGCAAATGGTTCTTCTGGTCGACTTCCCCCTGGACCGTCGCCTGATGGCGGGAAGAAAATGCAGCAAAAAGAGAGAGAGAAGAAAAAAGAGCAGAAGAAAATGAAGACTTCTCTTTGCGGCTCTCGCGCTGCCCCAGGTACGGGGGAGTGGGGGGGGGCGGTGGTGGTGGGGGGGCGGCCTGTGTGTGAGGAGTAATGAGCAGAGGGGCCGAAGAGGGGAGATAAGAGGAAGAGTGATGGGGGTCAGGCTGCAGCGTCGCTCGCAGCCCTGGCGGACCTCACACGCCACGCCCCTCCCAACCCCCCCCCCCCCCCCCCGCACCCCTCTCCGACAGGCTGTCCAGGAGAGTGTTTGTTTGCACAGGGTGATAAATAATTTGGCCCCAGCTGACATGGATTAATGTGGCCCTTAGCACCCCCCACCCCACCCCCCACCCGAACCACTCCTTCCCTCCGCTCCACTCCGCTTTTTCGGACTCCTCGGCCTCAAAGCGGCTCCCGTCCCCCGAAATGTGCGGCCATTCTAATCAGCGTTCCTCGAGGTGGCCCCGCCTCCCCTCCACCCTCCCCCCCGACCCCTCTCGGTGTAACCGCCGAAGAAGCCCTCGCAGGTCCAGAGCAGAAACCCCGGCCGGTTCCCACCGAGGAGCTTTTTATTGCTCCCGGTCCGCGCGTTAAAAAATGTTTTCTTCTCCAATTAGGAGTGTTTGGAGTATTAAATTGAGGGGGATTTTTATTATTATTATTTTTTTTTTTCAAACAGCAGCACAAATAATTAAAATAAAGACTGGGCAGTGGAAAAAAAAAAGAACAGATAAACAAGTGGGGGACAAAACAATGCTCCATTAAAAAAGCCACAAATGGGGGGGGGGGGGAAAGCCGATTAACGCGGAGGACATAAAAACTGTGGGGCTTTTACGGCGCGCCGAGATTTTCACGCCAAAGTGAAAACAAATTGCACGTTATATCAACATGGCGCTAGACCAATTCCTCACTGACGCCATCAAATATTTAATGCGTCATAACCGGCGGACGGCGGCGGGCGGACGGCCGCCGTGGCCGCTGGCCACCGCCAGTCGGGGGAAGCGAACGCTGCCCGCGTGGGAGGAGCTTTTTTTTTTTTTTTTGCGTCGTCAGTCTTAATTTGCGCTCGTAAAGTTACGGTGGGGCTTCGCTCGCCGTCTCGCCCCCCCTCCACAAACCGACTTGGACGGCGTGAAAAATGGAATAAAGCGCTTCATTCTTTTTATTATTGTTGTTGTTATGTCCTCACTGCGGGTTGTTTCTCCTCTCCAGCGCCGTTATTGGAGCCTCTTTAAAGCATCCGAGATGTTTCTTGTTTCAATAATTAAACAGCGCACCGCTGAGGGCCCTCGTTCCGACTCTTAACGTGCACGCCCCCGTGCTCTTCCTCTTTGATCTCTGGCTGTAGCGCTATGCCGATATGCTTTTGCATATTCGCCTGCGTAACCGGGAACACTGGAGTCGCCGCGGTGTCGGTGCTGTTGACTCCTCGCGCGGGGCTTCCTGGTCGCGGCGATCCATCATCCTGGCCCCCGGACGTCAGTCGCGACCCACATCAGTCCCAAGATTGCCTCCGAATTAGCTCTCATCATACCGTTTACAGTTTATAGTTTGTTTTACTGCTCCCTACACAATCATAACAAAGACGGTCCTGTTGTTTCCCGACACGCTAATGTAGCGGGCTTCGCTAACACAACTCCGACTGCAGTACACTGGTGAATTCCCCAACATCATGATTCATTTAGTCCGATAAAATAGTCATAGTTTTAAACGTCGTGTGTTATCAGCTTCTGAAACGAGACGCTAACGCTGACACTAACACTGGCAACCCCAAAAATCGCATTTTTCATTTCTTTTTTTTCTTCGCCGCTGAGGAGTCGGAGGACGAGCTCATCGCTGTCACTCACCGTCACGTCTGGCACGTTGCCGCGCCGTCGCTGACAGTGAACGGTCTGGGTGCATTTCTGTGTCTCTTTATCTGTCGTGTCCCCGCTGCATCACAGCCCGAAGACGGACCTGCGCCGCTTTAGATCAGATCTCGCAAAGATGTTCGTATTTGTAGATATTTGCTAAATTCGGCTGCTTTGCATGATCGCAAACGTGTTTAAAAGTCTTTTTTGCTCTGCCTTTGTTTTTCTGCTCGAGAGGAGACACAGCTTCTTTTTTTTCCTCCAAAACGTTGTGTTGCATCTAAGTTCCGTTCTCAAGTTAGCGTGCCGGTCGGATCCACGGCACCAGCGTCGCGATCAGCATCGCAACAGGATGGGTCTTCGGGGAGGCACTGCAGGCCGATCGTTGCACTGTAGCAGAAGAACACGCACCTGTCGTAAATGACAACTAGAAAGGAACAATGTGATTATACGATAATCAAACTCCGGCAAACAGTAAAGCAGGCTGCGTGCAGAAGGCAATTAAAGTTGGATTCGTAATTATTCATCTCAATTAATCCCTTTAATTAGCCGGCGTGCGCGCTGCGTCACTTGATGTATGGCCGCCGCCGCTGTCACGCTGCCTTTTCGCATGCAAAGCAGATTAAATTGTTTGCGTTGCACAGACGCGGTCAGGTGTGTGCGCATTATTTGCTCTTGTTGTGTCGCTTTTTCCAGCGGTGATACATCAAGGTGATTGGAGTGTTTGCCGCCACTGTACGCTGGGTTTTATATTGAAATCCTTCGCGTCTGCGTTGATTGATTTGCCTCGCCGACTACAGTGTGAACCTTTTTATTTGCGACTACCTAAGTTTTAACAGTCCTGGCAAGGGTCTGACATGACATCAGTGCAATGTAAGTGGATTACGCACTTAAAGGGATAGTTCCCCCTAAAATGGAAATTTCTCCCATTTACTACTGCACCACAATGTCCACATATAGGACCTGGTGACTTTTTTTTTTCTAATCTGCACAATCGTTTTGGGGTTCCACAGGGCCGATGATTACGGATCAAAAACCTTTTTTTTGCAGCCAATGACTCCATCACCATAAAAAAAAAAAATTATATATATATATATATAAATATATACATATATATAAATGAACTCTGCCTGGCCAAGTTTCCAGTAGCTCCATCCTTCTGCACTTGTAGGTTATTGACTCATAATGTTTTTATTTCAACTCAAATTGGGTTCTTATGGCAATTTTTTTTGGTGACTGTACTATTTGGCCACAATATGCATCCATGATGTTGGTTGGTACCCCCTACACCCCTCATTCCCCACACCTCACATTGTGAAACCGTCCATGGGGAAATCGATCAACATCAATGCTGTGGTAAATAAATAAATAAATAAATAAACTAAAAAGTGAGATTCAATTTTTCACTGGACTGTCCCTTTAATGCAAGGTGCCACCCCGGCGCAGGTCGCCCTGTTTCCTCTGCCTGTGACAGTCTGCGTCCACACACTGTCTCTCAGGGTGAGTTCTGTGCGTATTGACCACGGACCGGCTGCACCTCTGAACAGCAGGACCACCAGGCAGCAGCAGCAGCAGCAGCAGCCAGGATTAGTCTGCTGAATTATTCAAAGCCAAGTTCCCCATTGAAACGTGTAAAAGGTCCCTTGCTGGGTTGAAAAAACACAGAGTACAGTCGGAGTCGACAACAAAAGGTCCAACTTCAAATGGGGGGGGCCCTTTGCTTTTTTTTCCCCTCCCCTCCCCTCCCCCCCTCATTTGCAATGCAAGTTATTCATTTTAATATCCGACTTTTGTCCCGACTCTGCGGTGGAAATGTCCCCGGCGCTTCTTGCCTTGTCGACACGGAGCCAAAACAATCAACACCACAGGGTTCTCCCTCTTTCTTTCTTTTTTCTTGCTCACTTTCCCAACAAGATGCTGATGTTTCAAATCTCTGCACAATCATAGCCACATTTTTACTATCGCGTGATGCAACTCCGAGCCAACGTTTCTTCAATGATTGTTCACCACGTAAGAGCACGTTTTTGGAGCGGGCAGGAAGTGTGTCTTTTCTTCTCTTCTTTTTTTTTTCCCCCCCTCTTATTGCACTCGAGCGGAATTGTGGATAAAGCAGGAAATTAAGGAAACAGGACGAGACTTCCTGCAGATGAAGCAAGTTGCGCGCATTTGTCTCCGAGTTATTTAACTAAAGTAAGTCGTCGCAGTTGTAGTTGCACGGTGCGTTTTTTTTTTTTGTTTCTTTTTCCGATACTTGATATAAGTGGGAAGTTTGCTAACTCCACTTCACTGTGACCTCTTTGCAGCGAGTGCCTCCAACACTGCAGGCTACTGATTTTATAGTCCAGCAGAGTTCCATCCTGCTGTAATAACCCCTGTATCCTGTGTCCAGTGCAATGTGCATTTCAACGCGTAGACGCTATTGATTGATGGCTGCCAAAGCTGAGTTTTACTTTGCTTTTTTCCTTTTTTTTTGGTGGGGAGGGGTGGGGGGGTGGGGTGGTGTGTCTGTGCTGAACCTGACGGGCTGAGAGTAAAAGCACTGACGTAAACACGGCGCTCGCGGTTTTCATTTCATGAAACAGATTAAAGTTTCAAGCGTTCAGTAAGTGGCTTGACTCGCTAATGGATAAATTATTATTATGTCAACTACAATCACGCAAGACAGGAGGCAAGAGGGGAACTCCAGTTCCAATTGGCCTTTGCCTTTGTGCTCTGCTCGCTTGAACAGACCCAGCATTAGAGTGATGAAGTGAAAAAAAAGAAGAACCAAATGACAAAGTTTGCAAAGCTTGCGTGAAATCATGATTTCTAATAAATCAGAAAGGAGGAAACGAACCAACAGACAAAATGCGGGAATCTCCCGGACTGTAACAAACACAACACCTTTGACTCTCCGGCGCTGCAGTGGACTTTGTTGTCTGAGTCCTCGAGCGCCCGTGTCGCTTCCACAGCGTCACATCCTCCAATGTGGATGCCGGCTGGAGGCCGAGGGGGGGCCGTGTTTACAGCTGGAGCTCACCTTGATGAGGAGGAGGCGGCGCTTCAAAGCAAACACGCTGAGCCGCGCCGCACTGCACCGCTGTTTGCGTGAATCGGCGGACGCGCGAGGAGGTTTCCCCCCACCCCCCCGCCCCCCGTGTTGAGCTCAGTTGAACGTAGACGCACGCCTGAGACGCGTAAACGCGCGGCCGTCCCCCTCCGCCCCTGTTCAGAGAGTGAACTTATTAGGGAGCACTTCAGCTTTGTTTCTCCCTCCCGCCCGCCTGCCCGCCCGCCCGCCGCAGAGGGGCCGACGGGGCGCCAAGAAACAAATCAGCCTGACGCCAACGGAGACGCGCGGCGCCTTGTTACGCCCCGAGAATGGCAGCGCGCCGCGGAATCATTTGTTAGCATGGAAATGCGTTAAGGGAAGGGGGTAAATATGGATTTATGTCGAGGAGCGGCCGCACCATCAAAAGCATCACACTTTGATGCCAGTGGTCGGGGGTTCAATAAGCCGGGGAGATGAAAGCTAATGAAAGGCAAACACAAGGAGGGTGAGAGGGGGGGTGGAGGGAGCGGGGGGAAGGAGAGGATGAAGTGGGGGAGGAGCGGGAGCGAGGAATACAGGCAATGTTGTCTGCTGCGGTCCAATCAAGCCACAGGATGTAACAGTAGTCGATAGGGGCAGATGAAAGAAGCCTCGATATGGAGGCTGTGTGGTCTCAGTTAAAGCGTGTGTGTGGCTGAGTGTGTGTGTGTGTGTGTGTGTGTGTGTGTGTGTGTGTGTGTGTGGGCGAGGGAGCATCGCCGACAGGGTGCCGGCGTTTCGCTTTCTAACCTCCCTGCTTGAAATTTATCTAATAAGTAAAAAAAAACACAAAATCTTGAGTCGACTTTTTGTTTGTTTGGTGTTTTAAGTGTTTTACGTCACATCTGCCTTACCTGGTAAAGGCGAGACACACACACTGACTCACGCTGGACGGCTGCATTCTCCAGTCCAAGCGTTTCCATCAACGTTTGACGGCGTAAACGTCAAGCGTTGAAATTCACGGGACGTCGTGTGTTCTCTCTGCAGACATTTGATTTTATGCGAGCGATTGATGTCGCGTTGGGTTTGCTCGCCGCCGCCGCCGCCCTCTGGGCGATGACCTTTCACCCCGGGCTTCTCCCTGAGATGCTTTGATCATGTAAATAAAAGAAACATTAGAATGCGTGCATTTTTTAACGCACGGAGCTGCATTCGCTTTTTTTTTCCCTCTCAGTAAAGTTGAGTAGAGATTACAGCACTCTGCTACGACTACTATTGATTGTACAGTTTTGCATAATGTGTAAAAACCGAGGGTTGTGGTGAATTAATCACTTACTTACTATCACTTATTCTTATTGTGTGTTAAACCTGCTCTCAACAAATCATTTTAGCCCACCAATCAGTTCAAACAGCTCCGTGCATCTCTATCAACACCGGCGCCAGTGCCAGTACTCAATGCTCTCGGTTAATTGGCCCACTCACAACATATTGCACGTATAGCAGCTACGTCTACATCAGCTCAGAGAGTGATATGAGAGAGGATGACTGATTCCATTCATTTTCACAGCGAAGGCTCTTGGATGATGTAAGAGCAGCTGCTCACCGATTCAATAAGCACACCACCGTCCGCTATCTCGCACACCTTCGCGTCGGACGCTCTTCTTGGGAAATAGGCGCCGGGAAAGCGGCCGAGCCTGCACGCAATGCGGGTTCTCTCGCAAAAGTCGAGCCGTTTCTCTCGAGTGAGCGAGCGCGCCTGCGTTCCAAGTCTCGGCTTAGCTAATAGCGCGCAGACTCTCATTAGCTATTTCTGGCCAAGTTTCAGGCTCTGGCCCACGAGCCCTTATTGATGAGACAAATCCCGCCTCAGGCCGCCACTGCTGAAAGAAAGAGTCCACACACACACACACACACACACACACACATACACACCAACTAATACATGGCCAAATCTCCTTTTGCTCTTGCCCTCTCGCTCTTCTGTCTCCACTTATAGCATCTTTCAGTCTAATCCCAGCTTTAAAAAAAACAAAACAAAACCTAAACAAAACAAAAAGCGGGGGCGGGGTGGGTGTGGGGGTGTATATGGTACTTGGCAAAGCCCGCACTTCTCACACACAAATGAGGTAACTGTTTACATCACCTCTCATCAGCGCCACTAAGCGCACTCTGTGGCAGAAAGTGCTGATGATGTGAAATGCCGCCTGCCTGCGTGCAAGGCAGGACATTAGAGATAACACCTGAGGAGAGAGGAGAAGATGTAATCTTCTAACAGGAGCACTTCGGATTCATGCCGCGCGTGTGTGTGTGTGTGTGTGTGTGCGTGTGCGTTCGCGTGCGTGCCGGTTTGCATAAAAGCTGATGCAAAGCGATCTTTTTTTTTCTTTTTTTTTTACTTTTAAATCCTCTCGTACGTATCTTTTTTTTTTAACATGCAAGAAGATAAAAAAAAAACAACTCAAAAACATTAAATCATCTTGAAATAATGACCTCGCTGGTTGAGTTAACAGTATAAAAGGGAGTCCTGATGAGTCATAGTGCCGCGGCTCCCTAATTGGAGAGATCAGATCATCCCTGCGTATTAATGTATAACTAATTACCTGACGAGACGCATTACTGCTACAAGTTTGCAGGTAAGCTATGCCGCCAGGGTCACCGTATCTGCGCTGGACTTTCGCTCCGCTCATTACTGCAGTAATGAAGTTATGCCTTTGCCTCTTTCTTCCATCTCGTGCTCTGCTTGTCTGGCGCTGGGTCAGTGTGCTCTGGGAAAGCAGAAGAAAAAAAACAACACTCAGACTGCTGGCCTCTAACCTCGCATGGCAGCTGAAGTGCTCAGATCTCAACCCTGAACACTCGCTTTATCTATCTTGCCAAACCTCCACTGGGGCTTCGGTAGGTTTGAAGACTTTCGTGGATTTCATAACCAATCAGCTTCCTTTACACATGAAGAAGAGGGGGGGGAGCAGGTTATAGGTCCAGTGTGTAACATTAGAATGAACGTGATGGTGTGAATCTATTTTTTACCCTCGATAAAGCTACAATTAAATACTGGTTATTGTTACTGATTGTCAATAACGAGCATTTATTATCGCGCAAGGTGCAGGTCCGCTTGGAAAGAGGCGGCGCCACGTTTCAACACTGGCTGTGTTGGGGGTTGTTATTTTACCCCCGACGTCCCGGCTCAAATGGGAAAGAAGTGGGATTAAAAACCAGGCATTGTTTACGCTCCGCGTTCTTAGCATCAGACGCCCACGCGCTGGGCCTTTAACTTGTGTCAGAAGCGACAAAAGGCTGCTTTTAAGCCACTCTGAAAATAGTAGATGAGGACGGAGAAGAAGCGACTGAGCGTTGTAAACAATCGCTGGCGCTAAAGAGATTAGCGTCGATGCGGCTACACTGGCAGATTCATCCAAAGTGGATGGTGTTTTCACATTAAAGGGTGGTGGGTGGTTGTGGTTGTGGTGGTGGTGGTGGTGGTGAGGGGGGTGGGGGGGGTCTGTCTGTTTCAGCGTCAACTGACTTTGGCAGGAGTTGCGTCAAAAACTCAGAGCGGCTAGCCACAGCGGCTAATTTCTCTGCGGTAAAGAGGCCCGAGCTAGCCAGCCCGAGCTAGCCAGCCCGAGCTAGCTCGCGCTGTTTGTTCTCCCCGGTCAGCCTCCAAACTGTGCTGCGCTTTTTCAAACACCTCCCGTCGGCTCTCGACCAGGTGGATGCTTGTGATCGTTGCGTAAGATTTAGAACGCACTCAACCCGGTGCGTCAGGTTAAAAAAAAAAAAAAGCCTCTGTTGTTTCACTAAATTGAGCCGCTGTCGTACTTCTGAGTGCGCGTGTTAAACAGGAGCATTTTTTTTCCCCCCCTCTCTCAGAAAAAACTGAAAAAACACTCGTGAAAGAATTTCTCCTGTGCGTGAACATTGTGCATTGGCTTGTTTGATGTGTAACCATATTATACCTGCCAACCACAACCCACTACCCCCCACCCTTTGGGCACACTAAAGTATTTGGCTTATTTTACAGCTGGTGGGAGGAGTTGAGTCAGGCACATTGTTAGAAAAAAAAAAAGAAGAAGAAGAAGAAGAAGAAGAAGAAGAAGAAGAAAAAAAAAAAGGGGTGGATCATTGACGAGTCCTGTCAAAGCCAGCCGCATAATTTATTGACAGCGGCGGTCCCTGTGACATCATTTACACGGCAGTAAAGGTTATCAGACTAAATGTTCATAGCCACACAGATTGCCTATTAACGCACCAATAGTGTTGCTTTATTGTTATGTTGCAGCACGTGTGAGCATTTGTGAGTTTTATTGGCTCTCAGCCAGGGAACCTGTTATTTGGGCTGTGTGTCTCTTTGGGGCCCGCCCTCCTCCTCCCCTTCCTCCCCGTCTTCCTCACTCAGCCGCCAGCCATTTAAAATACAAAAAAAAAAAAAAAAAAACTGGGGTACTTTTACACATAGTTAAACCCTGAACAGTCCAAACCTCAGCCTGCAGGCGCGCAGCTTTTGCAACCGCCGAATCAGGATAGCAGGAGTGCCATCTGCTGGCCGTGCAGGGGAGCGCACGCACAAAGGCCAGCAATAGTGGAGGACAAATGAGCTCGCAGAGACGGATGACATATGGGGAAATTCAGTGTAAGTGGCACCGACTGTTGATTTAATCAGCTGGAAGCTTCATCAAATAAGACGCAGGCTGAACGTCACAACATGTTCTTTTCACTGCTTAAAGTCAAACTTCTGACATTTCCCAAGACCAAAATCACATTACACAGCCAGTGTTCCTGAGTCCCAGGATATACAGTTTGTCAGCCTATTTATTAAACATTAGATTTAGATAGGCTGTGCCCAAACACTGCGAGCAAAAACATGCCAGAAAATGCAACAATTTTTTTTTTTTTTTCCCACCTTTCCCCGAAACATGAAAACACCAAGAGGTACAAAAGCCTCCGGGGAGATGGGGCAGATGTTCCTCTCAGCTGAATATGCAACAACCCCCCCTCTCTGCATTGTTAAAAACCAGTGGACCAAGAACGAGTCTTTGCCCTCTTCACTATCCAAGAGAGAAAAAAACAACAGGCAGGCTCTTCCTCTTTGCCTCTTGCCGTTATCCGAGACCAACCAAACGAAAGAGCTGACGACTAAGACGGGAGGTGTAGGGGAGCAGTGGGGGGGGGGGGACTGAAGTGGGATGAGATGAGGGAAAGGTGGGTGGGGCGCAGCTTTTTTTTTTTTCGGACTCCTCGTTTACCCGGCCGGCCCCTTCCAAGCAGGGGATAGTGTCGGGGATCTATTGATCACAACTCAGTGGAGCAGTAATCCCACAGACTTGATTGATTCCAACTGTTGCCCAGGCCTCAGTGCACCGGCCAATCCTCCCCTCTCTGCCTCTGCACTTCTTCATCCCAAGCCCTCGTCCCCTCCCCTCCGTCTCTCGTAAACCATTGATATGCATGACGGCCAAAAAGGGGGGGCCCCCGTGGAAAGGAGGGGTGCGGGGCGGGGGCGGGGCTGGGTGGGGGGGACAGGCGTTAGAGTGTGAAGTGTTGAGGACATGCACAGGACAAGCAGCCGTGAGGAGCCCGGCTGTTGCCTGCTGCCCGCTGCCCGCTGCCCGATCGGCCTCCGCTGCCGGTCTGCCTCGGTGAAAACGACCAGTTAATGAGCTCAGGCTCTGAGTCCGTTCGGGTCAGTTCGTACGGAGAGAGCAGTCTCGTTTTCAAACTGGGGTCATTCCACTGACTGACTTTTGGTTTGTGGATACTTCTTTTCGATGCCGAGAGGTTTGTGTCAGGGTTTGGTTTGATTGTAGTCAGGCCCACAACTCGAAATTTAAACAAATGGACATTAGGGTGTGCTTCATTAATTTATTTTTATTAAAGCTTCTTTTTTTTTCTTTTTTTTTTACCAATTTAGACCAACAAAAACATTAAAACCAGTTTGTAAGGGTGTGAATTTTGTGCTTTTCTCCATTTCGACTGCAACCATTTCTGGCGACCCCTACTGGCCAAACAATTTTTTGGTGCTTCTGCGTCCTTTTGCTTTTCCGTCCATCTTTATTCAAAGCGTTCCGAGGATCTCTGCATACAATAGGATACCACAAGATAGGCCAGGATATGGCAGGATGAGGTACAAAATGATACAGTGCTGTACGGTGCAGGACAGTTTAGCATGGTACAGTCAGTGACAGTCAGACTACATTATGATATGGTGCAATACACTGTAGGATACGACTCAGTAGAACAGCATGTGATACATAGCGATAAGATCTAATAGCAATACGATACACTTTTATAGCCCCAGTGGGTAAATCTTGGATTCCAAGTGCAATTTCCTGATTGCTCAGAAGAACCAACAGCAACGACAGTATAAACACTGTCGAATAATAAAAACAGACAGTACTGAACACGTATTGCCAATAAAAAAATACAAAAGTGCGGTGGCGACCTTAGCGGATTCAACCGTTCCTGTTCAACGAGGCGACTGAGGGAGGCAGCAAACAAGTCGTGAAAAGCATTCGGCTGAAAATTGGGAACACGGTTTTGGTCTTCCAGAGTTTGGAAGTCCAATCTTCTTCACAGTAGAGGATGTACGATCTGATATGTTTCATCTCGAAGTAACCGCGGCAAATATAAACTCCAAGCATGAGTCCGTCGAAAAGACAATGGGCATCGCAGCAGAACCGCCCTTTGGCAAGGAGACACCAAGACACAAAATGTCCCTCCCGAGACACTTTTGTGCTGAAGTTTCCCCCAGTATCCTTCCATCCAGGTAACTTACCCTTTGTCTCAACTTTGCATAAAAGGAGACTCCTGCTGTGCTAAATCACTCTGTCCCGCTGCTTCATCCTCTGAAATTGAGCTGGGCAGAATATTTGACGAGAAGAGTTCATTTTTTGATGAGTGTATCTAAAAAAAAATTTAAAAAAACGGAGAAGGGATTTGCTTCAGCCGCTTTAATGTTGTCTCTAACATTAACGGCTCCGGCATGAAACGCGGCCGGGGATCAAAAGTTCCTCCCAGTATAGTCACAGAGTATCTCTGACTTGACTTGCTTGACTGGCGGGCACCGGTCGCTAGAGCTCCAGTTTTCCTTTGGAGCAAAAAAAAAAAGAAAAAAGAAAAGAGGCTAAAGCAGCTAAAAGTTCATGAAAATTTAATTGACCTCTCCGCGCAAGGAAAATGCAACAAGAGTACTTTGAGTCCGCGGAGATGACGCTTATGTAACTCGGTTAACTCGGGGTGAAGGTGCCGCCGCGCCGCGTCAGCAGCCGCGAGGACACTCTGGAGGAACAGCTGCTTTATTTCCAGCGCGTGTATTTTTAACTCCGGCCCGGTTTGCTTACGCAAAAAAAGAGGGGGAGAATCTGCCCGCGTGATTTCATGTTCCCAGCGCGGGAACCTCCGTCCTCCATCCCACAAGTGTTTTTTTTTCGGGACTCCTCTCAGAGCCTGTGGGAGCCTGACGGCGGTGGCGGGAGCTGGCCCCGCCCCCTTCGCCCCTGGCAGCAGGCCCCCGGCGGCGGGGGCCGAGGCCGCCAGACTGCAGGGAGGGACGCAATCGAGCGCCGGGGCTTCGAATCTTTAAATGAAAAACACGCTGCGCTAGGGGGAAAGTTTGAAAGAAAAAAAATAAAAAATGGGAAGAAAAGCCCGGAGCAACAAATCAGTTGCCTGACCGGGGAGCTGTTAGCGCCGCTTCGAGGTCGCAGTTGCAGTTTGACTTTGGAAGCCTCGGCGTAACAAAAAACACGCAGACCGGAGAGAGTGGCCTCTTTCACGTCGGAGAGCCATGAAACGCTTTCATCACCACGTAGACGCAGTGGGTACGGTGGAGCAGATGCCCCCCCCACCCCCCCACCCCTCCCATATGCTTCAACGCTCGTTTCTCTTTTTCTTTTTTTTTTTGAGTCATGCTTTCTGGAAGTAATGACACTCAATTAAAAAGCCATACACGCGGACGTCCCTGGAAATCGTTAGGGTCCTTTTTTTGACGCCTGAGCCCCGTCGTTCTTTTCCTTTAGCGCTTTCATTTGCAATTGAATTGTCTTTTTTTTTTTTTTTCCTGTCTCGGGGTCCCATTTTATGCCCGGTTCACTTTGCTAACGATTTCTAACGACAATATGCCAGAGAGCCATAATTCACCCTTTACTCCTGTCGCTTGGTCCACTTTTCATAGAGTGAAAAAAAAAAATCCTGTAGCGTAAATCAGCTCCTTGTGATCGATCCATCAAAAAAATGATTTTGAGTTTGACCTGGTGTTCTTTCCCCCTCTCTGTTTTCCCCCTCTTTTCAAATCGCTCAGTATCATTCTAGCAGCAGGTAGCTAAAAGTGCTAGCTTTAGACTGGAAACTAAAATGCTAAATATGCTGGGTTTTTTTTGTTTTTTTTTTAGATCTGTTTTTTATTTTTATTATTTTTTTTTTTTTAATGATCAACTCTGAGAAGCTGCTCCACTGGAGGCTGGGATGGAAGAATAATGACGCGAAAGCCCGTATGGGAGCATTTCTTGATATCAGAGGCGTTGACGGAATCAGAAGACATGCTATCAATGTTTACAAGCTTTTTTTCCCTCTGCAGCCGCAGGAGCTTATTCCCCATCTAAAGACATTAAACCCCAGCTGCCAAGTCTCTCTCCGCTCCATATTGCAACCCCTGAAAAGTTGTTGTTGTTGTTGTCTGCCTCTCATTCAGACAGCTCCATCTCGTTGCTCAGGTTTTCTGCTCTGAGACCTGATGGTGTCGACAGCCGGGGCCCGGCTTACAAAATCCTCCAAATCTGTCTCATTTCTTCCTCCTGATTCTTCTCCTGCTTCTTCTTCTTCTTCTTCTTCTTCTTCTTCTGCTTCTTCTACTCCGTGCATTTCCCTTGGAGGTTTTCTCCAGGCAGCTCTCTTCCTGTTGCTGCTCTCCTCACACTCATCCACTAACCCCCTCCTACCCCCACCACCACCACTTCCTTCTAGTAGGTTGTGGTATTAGGGGAATTCCTGAGAGGGATTTTCCCTGCTTTTTAGACTATCAGCGCCACCCTTTAAAAAAAAACAAAAAACAAAAAAAACGTCGGCTGCCAAGTGCGAGGCCGCGCAGGCAGGCAAACACGTGTTACTCCGAGCGAGAACTTTGGAGTAAACACGCAGGTTCAAGGAGGCTCGTTTCATCTGACTGCACGCAGTGTGGGGATATGCTCGCTCCGCGGGATCTCTTACCATTCTTCTCTCCCTCTCAGCACGAGGCGCTCGTCTGTGCCTTCCGCCGATCCCTGGCTGTTTCGCTCGACCTCGTGCGGGGAAGTAAACATGTGCTTTGTTGCCCGTGGGCGAGCCGAGAAAAACAATGAAATTACATGCAATCCCATGTTAGCTCGCGAGCGAATATCTAAGGAGAAGTGGCCGTTTGCAAATTATAAAAATATAAAAGTAACATGTATGTATATGTTCTTCCCTATGTTCATTAAAAGGCTTCATGGAAATGCACTAATACACTCGGTACTGCTTAAATCGCTAAAAAAAAAACACACTTTAGCAGCGTTATTAGCTCAGCTCCTTAAGCATCCAGCTTAAGTGGCTTTTCTAAATCACATTAATACCTTTGTGCAGTTGACTTTTTCTTTTCCGGACGCAGTTTAATCCGTTTTTTTTCAAGGCTCCGCACGAGCGCAACAGCCTCTCTACACTCAGCGGCCTTCCACGTTACGCTTGCCCCGAAACATCTGGAAGAACTTAACACTGCCCCGCCCGAACGCTGCACTACGGTAGTTTGGATCCGGCCCAGGTCTGGTCCACCGTGACCGCAGCCGGCGCGGCAAACAAGCTCTTTACCTCTCCGCTGTGCAAACGTGTCGCTATCAATGCAGCTACTGCGCTGAGGGATGGAGTAGCGGCGGGGAGGAGAGAAACTGCCCCTACTTGTCTCATTTACACTCACATTTAGGGATAATATACTGTCCTGACCGGCGGAAAACACTGGCGTTCCCACACTCTGCCGCGGCTGATTTATCATCCGGCTGCATCGCTTCTCACTTTGTAATCCATCCGAGTGTAGGGGGGGGGGGGGGGTGGTGGGGGGGTGGCGGTGGTCTGCTGCTCTTATTCTTTTAGCGTGAACTGCAAATGACGAAATGTACTTAACAGTGTTTTTTTACAAAGATAAACTGGGGGAAGAACTTTTCTGTGCCTGCGTTAAGCAATGCTGCTGCCACACCTATTACCCAAGCGGATCTATCTTTTAAACAGCCTTTGTTTGTGACGTCAACCAATCACAGCGCTCTATTGCAGACTTGTGTGGCAGATCGTTTGCCATCATTTGCTGGTACAGCTTCAGAGCGATGGGATTATCGAGTCTCACAACTCCACCTTTGAACAGCTTACTTGTCAGGGTTTCACCACACCAATCAGCATCCTTTGAGGAAAAAGAGGCGGAGCCGCAACCATGGTTTTGGCCGGGCTGATATTTAGGCAGATTATCACAAACAATCACTTTCTATGCTGCTTCCAACCCGTTCCGATCCCCTTGGAGCGCCCCCTGCAGTTACGACCTTTGATGCCGGCTTCACTGCATTAACCAATTGAAAGAGCTCTGTGGTGTGCCGTGTTTGCTGTGTGGCTTCACCTGCCGGATTTGTGCGCCACCTGCTGGGATTCGACGCCGCTGTTTCCCTACGCAACCTGTTGTCCGTGGAAACACGCGGTTGAACGAGTGCGTGTGTTGTCCACAAATCCGACAGGACATTTAATGAAAAAGAAAAAAAAAGTGCAAACAAGTTTTTTTGTCTGGTTTCATCTGCAGGCCGAAGCTTCAAAGATCTGTTTTAATTGGGCTTGTCTCAGATTTTGGCTGTTAAGGAGGATTCTTAGTCATCCTTGTCAGCGGCTCGGAGGAGCTCCATTGTTGGTCTATTACCAGTGTATTTGCAAATGAATACAGTGTGCTGAGAGGAGAGACAGCAGAGTGACAGAGAGGCCCCCGAGGCAGCTGATTTTTATGGCTGACAGCTGATGGTCGCTTACCGCTAAACGTGCTAATGAGGCGATAGAATATTCCACAAAAGCAAAATGGCACTTCAGCCTTTTCCTCCTGACACAATAGCCGACTCGTGTCTTTCCCTTTTACAAAACACTCCCCCAGATGGATAAGCTGCCGGGTTTTTTTTTTTTTTGGTTTTTGTTTTTTTTTTTGTTTCTCTTCCCGTCACAATCAGCCGCCGACTGGGGCTGTGGAAGGGTTCTCGGCTCGGGCCTTCACAACAATGGCCTCGGCAGATGCGGGCTCTCTCAAGTGCTGATTTATTGGAGTTTGGCATCTGCGCCATTTGCATTGGGGGTTAATCTCAAACGGTTAAAGGAGAGAACTGGAGTCCCCCGTGGCCGGAATAACAAGGTTTGATATGCAAATCAGCCTCCCTCCCATGGCTCCCTGCAAAAAAATAAATAAATAAATATCAAAATGTTTCCACTCTTCAATAAAGTAATTGTGACTGTTGCTGAAGCATGTAAAATAGATTTATATAAATAAAGGGGGGGGGGGTGGCTGTAAATGAGGGTGGGATGCTGGTGAGGTAATTTTTAAAAGGGCTGCAGGAAAAAAAGAGAGGGAAGACATGGAAGTGGAGATTTCTCAGTTCAGTAGTCGCACTCTTTTTAAACAACAAGCAGAGCATTGTGCTTTTTTTTCTTGCGTTTTTTTCCTGACGGCGTCTCGGTGGACTCTATACTTGTTATTTTCTACCTCTCCTTTCTCCCGCGCTCGCTCCCTCCACCCCGTTATTCCCAGAGCGCCGTCTGCGCTCTTGCATGTGTAATCACGGCGTTACCTCATTGGAGGCTGCTTTTGTTGCACGCGTGTGTGTCTGTGCGCTCGCGCGTGTGTGTGTGTGTAGGTGCAACAGCGTGGCATAGCGTGCGTGTGTCTGTATGCGTGTGCAATTGGAGGTTCTGCTGGGGGCTGTGAGAGGGCTTAAGCAGCACACTGGGTTTCAATGGGAGCCCCAACCAGCGCTCTGCCAGTTCTTATCTCCTCCCGTGCAGGAGAGCGGTGGCATCAAGCCGGTGGCTTATTAGAAAGGCAGGGAAAGTATCCCAAATACCCAACCCGGCACACACACACACACACACACACACACACACACGCGCACGCACACACACACAGAGCTGTGTGAGTGTGTCTATGTTTCTATCTGGGCCCGTGGCAGCAGGGCCCGTCAAGGGGGAAGTGTGTCCAGGCACACGGTGCATGTTTATCGCCCCCCCCCTTCCCCTCTCAACACACACACACACACCTCCCCACCCTCCTCCCTTTTGTGTTGATGATGCAAAAATAAATTGCGATTTGGAGAATGAACAGCAACAGGAGCAGCAGGAGGAGGAGGAGGAAGAGGAGGGGGAGGAGGAGGAGGAGGAGGAGGAGGAGAAGCATCGCCACTTTATGTCTGCGATGGAAGCACTCTGTTTGGCTTCAGGGCTGTACTTAAGTGAAGAAAAAAGGTTGGAGCGGGAGAGAGCAATAAGAAAGACATTGTTTTTATATTGTTTTCTCCGACGCGGAGGACGGCATTAGCCGCTGATGCTGCCGTTATTGCCGGCGCTGTGGGCTGCGGGTGAAGTATTATTTGGAAGGTAAATGAAGGGAATCGGGACGGCGGCCGTCGTTCTTCCGTTGGGCGGCGGGTAATGCCTTCATTACCGGGAGCCCCGGACTGTACCTCGGCCATTATTGCCTTGGCAGAGGAACAGTAATCACGTAATGAAAAGGCCAGCAGGTCCTTTCAAGCGCCGGCGTCAGAAGCCCCTGAATGCAAACATCCGCCGTTTACCCGCAATCAAACACAATCTGACTTCATCCATTTCTGCCACTTTGCTCCCCACTTACCGACGTCGCTCGGCCGCCTTTTTATTTTTTCTCTTTTCTCTCCCCCCCCCCCACATTTTACCCCCCAAACTGCACCGCGGCCGCGCCAAACGATTTGATTTGATTTCATCACTCGGTGACGCCGCCACGTTATTTATGAGGCTGCGCCGCGTGAAAAGGCCAAGAAGCTTTTGTGTAAATGTTAGGCCTTGAAAACACACATGCGTGGATGTTTAGAAGTGACTTCCCGGAAATATGCCACCTTTTATTGTTGTTGTTGTTGTGTTGTGTGTGTGTGTGTGTGTGTGTGTGCGTGCACACGTGCTTCTACATGGGCGCGTGCGAGGCAAGATAATATGATGCATTTGCATGCAGCGCGTCAGCGTTGGAGAATGTCATTGATTTATAACCGCGATGAAAGGTCAGTTCACCTTATTAAACGACACATAGGTACACTGCTGCATAGTATCGGATAACCATTAAGAGCCAATCTGTCCGCTCCCACTGTGTCAGGTGGAGGCGTTCAGGTCCTTGCTTAAAAAAAAGAAAAAAAAAAAAAAAGAGTGCATATAAATAAGCTTTAAATGAGTTTTGGTTTAGGAAACATGCACACGAGCGTTATCTGACCCTTAAACAAAAATAATTATACATTGATACCACGTCTTGCTCTCCCTATCCTCTCCTTTTCTTGCAAGTTCATTTTCAAGAGCCTGAATGTCAAAAATCCAGCATTTACATTTTTGTCTCAGGGATGTTTTTGTGCTGTGTGTTTGGGCTGCGCAAAGGAGCCATTAGGAACCTCATTATTGAGGCTGCTGAAAAAAGCCTCCAGATGGCTGTGGAGGAGAAGGGGGGCTTTCTGTAGACACAAGTCAGGGGCTGATCACCCCTGAGTGGGTCACCCGGGTGAAGGTGTCTGATGATCAAAGACCCGAAACACCCTCTGACCCGGAGTTCCTCACCGAGGATGTTTCCAAGGTGTATCCACGAGCTGTTAACCCGTTTTTTTTTTTTTATTATTTCTACCGCTTGGACCTTGGAATTGAGTCACAAGGGGTGATAGTTCAAATCTAACCCTATGAAAGGGGACACGTCTCAAGAATAAATCACATTAACTGAAGAATAATACTTTGTCATTGCAGTTATAGATTCAGGTGTCATTTTAGAATTGTTTTGTATAGTTTCTAAAAAATTCACTTCTTTCAAAAAAACAACAACTATTTCCAGAAAAATCACTCCTACTTAGCCCAAATCTGATGCTAACATTGATTTTGGCTAAATGAGCAACCAGTTTTTCTGTGTGTGTGAAAAATGAACCAATACAATACTCCAGTTCTCCAACCTCGGCCTTCACTTAAAACACGTTTGCCTACAGTTGACGCAGCCACAGATTTCCCCCCCCCCTCCTAATTTACATGCAAAGTGTTCCAAACTCAAAGTCCAGGAGCCGATTGCACAGAAGTGCCTCGTCTTTGTTCGTCCCAGCACAACCGTGCACGCGTGTGCGCGGAATGTTCTGGTGTCTCGCTTCTGCCCGGGTGAATGGAGACGGACCTCGCGGAGCCTCGCATGTGTTGCGAACGCTTTGCGTGGGTGGTTCGGTTGCGAGGGAGCAGCCGCAGTACTTGTGAACATCCACAGGACGTGCGTGGGAGTGCTTCTCTGTGTCAAAGCGACAACCGTCCCTCGCGCGCGCATGTCGCCGTTTGCGCTTGACGTACGCGTAATAATTGAAACCGTGTCTCCTCGGCGCGGCACAAAGTCCCGCCAACTGCGCCGCTTTCAAGTTCCTTTCAACAGGTGCGAGCAAATGCTAACGAGAGGGGAAAACAGAGCCAAAGTGAAGGCAAGAATCGTCGTCTTGTGCTTCCGTGCCGGTCGCTGCTGGGGTGCGGCCCGGACCGGAAAGACAGCACAAAGTGGATGAGCGAATGGAGGGGGGAGGAGCTGGGGTAGCAGCCTGCAGCGAGCCAGGAAGGCCTGAGGAAGGAGAAGAAGAGGAGGCACCAGCAGGCCCTGGAGGTGATCCAACAGGCGCTCTCATCCCCTCAACTGTTGCGAAAGGATTGGTGGTTAGCGGGATAATCCAGCGGCGTGGACGCCTCAGATAGCTGCCTCCACATGTGAGGAAAAAGGACGGGGGTGTAGGGGGGTGTAGGGGGAGAGAATGGTACACCCGGCGAACACAATGGGGGTCTTAGGCAGTGGCGGTATGGCGGCTCAAAGAAAAAAAGGCTCAAGTCTGCCAAATTATGTAAACAATTAAGGCGCAAGGACGGGCGTTTTCGGCTATTTTTGGCGTGGGCGTTGCTTATTTTGGATTCGCGGAGCCGTGTGCTGTGCCGAGCTGTCATCGCACGCACCTCTAACCTGCGCCGCGTCTCTTTTTGTTTTTTTGTTTTTTTTTAAGCAAACACCGGTATTTCATTTTTTTTTTTTAATCACACACCGCGCTCACGCTGTCGTCGTGAACGGTAAAGAATAGACGGCCGTAGCATCGCTACAGCCCTCGCAGAGGATGACAGGATTACCCACAAGGCCGTTTGTTTACCTGAATCTTTTCAAATCTCCCGTGACTTTTTTAAAGAGCTGCTTTTGAAGCTCAGTTTCGTCGTATTTTTAAATTCGCGACAAGCGAAACGGCTCCCGCCGAGGTGAAAAGACGCCTCCCACCCACGGGGGAGATTTTTTTTTTCTGCTCTAATTTCAACCGCTTTCAGCCACGTTTGCTGATTCCGCTCTATTTATGTCACAGGTCCATCCTGTAAAGAGCTCACAAGAAGCATTTACAAGAGGAGGCAACGCTCACGATTGGATGGATCACTTTCAAATGGGCCACATCTGATTTTCCATTGCTTCCAAGTCTTCCTAATTCTGCGCGGTACAACATTAGCCAGGTGTTCATGGCCAGCCTCTATTCCTCTGGGTGTTTGCCAGAGCCGGAAAACTTGTTGTGCCCCTGGGAAAGCTGTCAGTGTCATTATTACTTCTTTTTTTCCCCAACTCCCTGGTCTCCTTTTTTCCCCCTTTTTGTTTCTGGGGGGCAGCTGGTCTCACGCATACGCTTCACACTGAGGAAACTTCCCAGTTATGTCATCACAACCTGACTGTTTAAAACATTGCTGGAGTTTGGCGAGATGGATGTGTTTGCATTACCCTGGTTCCCTTTTTAGTGTAGTTGTGTTTGCGGCTCTCCGCAAGAGCGACATCAACTTCAGCTGTGAGTCTGTGCGCCTGCATGATACTGGACATTAAAGACATTGAGAAACAGAGCCCTGAATCACAATGGCAACGGGCCATAAGATTAAAGTCGTCTGCTTCCTTCTAAGTCTTCACACACGGCCTGAAGTGTCGACAGTGTGGCGTCTCTCGTGCGGATTCGCTGACCCCCTGCTGGTCAAATGCAGCATAATTCAGGCTTCATCAAGTATGCTCCTTGAAGACTTTACATCTCGGATTTCACGAGCTCTCAGCTCAACCACGTCCCGTAGACGCCTTCTCAGTCCAAAGGGCGCCACTGCATAATAACAGCAGATGGTTCGAGACCCAGGATGGCATCACACACACCCGGCTCCACTGGGCCTTCCCGGCCATTAGAAAACTAGCAGCGTCAGGTGTGTGCACTCGCGGGGAGTCCTCGTGGGAGAATGAGCAGCGGGCCCTCCGGAGAAGAGTTTGGGTTCGTTGGGAGTGACAGCAGACGCGTTTAAGTGGAACCGAGGCGACAGACAACCACGGATCATAGTCGAATCCACCGGGCTGAGTCGGAACTTTGAAACATTCTGTGTTTTTGGGAAAAACTGAGCCGGCAAACGCAATAGCGGTACCTGGGCATATTTGGCCTCCACCTTTAATTCTCTTTTCTTTGCCAGACTTACTCAGAAAAGGCACGAACGCGCTGGTTCGTGCAGCGCAGAAGGTCCAACAGCTCCCTGTTTCCACCCTGCCGTCTGGGCTTTTTTTTGTCAGGTGGCAGATATTTAGTCATATTTATTTCACGCCGCTCCCCACCGACGGCTCAGCGAGCTCCGACTACGACGATGCCGCTTTCATACGTCATTTACAGCTCAGCTACCATTTCCCGCCAAATGTGTACGTCCCCTAAATAGATATGCCAATTATTACCTAATGGAAACTAGGGAGCGTGACCGTTTCAATTAGCAGACCTGTGCCTGTTTCATTCCCCCCCCCCCCCCCCGTCCGCAACACCTCGCAGAGTTTCGGTGATGGAACGCTCGCGTTTGCCGGAAAGCTGGAAATTGAACACTCCCGGGTTTGTTTGTTTTTTTCCCCTTACCGACAAAAACACCCCACTCGGCGGGCGTCAGATTGCAACAATGGGGGGCTGTTTGCAGATGCGCGGCTCAAACATGTCGCTCCCGGTGTAATTGGAATCAACAGCACGCGGACGGAGCGGCGGCAGCGGTGGTCACAGTCGGCTGCTTCCTGGGCCGTCAAAGTTTCCGGTGTGTGTGTGTGTTTGTGTGTTGCCTGCATGAACATTGCGGTGTGCGTTTGCGTCAACGCACAAAGGGAAGGTTGTGCTAGAGAAATGCAAAGACCCACCATCCTCCACCGTGGATAGGCACTGCTTTGGCTTTTTTAATTTGGAGATTGTGACAATTTTGAATTTAGAGAATCTGGGATTCACACAATTTCACAATGTGTGGGAGAAAAGTGTACTGTGGCGCGTTGGTTTGTCCAAGAAGATATTGTACAAAAGTACTAAAATCTAGAAGGTTCAATATTGAAAACACAAGCAATCATGTGCATGGATTCCCCGTTGCTTTTGCCCAGTTGAAGGAAGAAAATCTTTCATGCAGTGCTGCAGGAGTAGTGTTACTTTAGAGTGGTTGACTAATGTATGAATTCTTACTCCCAACAGTATCTGTCTCGTGACGTTTGCCAAACTTTTTCACCATATTGTCCCGTTTCTCTTCCCGCTAGCTTTCAGTTAGTCCTGCTTCATTTCCTGCGATTCAAATGAGCTTTAATCCCACGACTTTGTTTGCTACTTACCGGAGCAGCTTCCGGTTTCCCCCCTCCTCCTGAGCTCTGCTAAACAGAGACGGGCCGTTCCTTCGCCTCACATTTCGGAGGGACAAGGCAGATTTTGGCTCCCCTCCCGTTCCCATCCGCCTCCTGTCTGCGAGCCGACCGGGGGCCCATTACGGCTGTCAGTCACTTTGCGAACACGCCGGCGCGTTTTTGAAAGGGCCCAATGCAAATCTCGTATCTTACATGAAACAGTCTTGATTTACTTTCCCCCCTCCGCTTTTCTTTCCCGAGTCTTCAAATACCCCCTGACCCCCCCATTTCCTGGAACCCTGCCTTTTCAGCACCCAGTCAAAGGGACGTGGAAGCGCTCTGTGGACGGCTGCCACGGCTGCCTCCCCGTGCGGCTCGCAAACAACAACACGCACGCGCGCGTCTTCCCCCTTCCAGTCGGTATCTACCCCGCAGCAGGTGCGGCCCCGAGCCCGCAGATAATGGGCCGATACCGGGAGACGAGCTCAGAGAGAACTTCATTCACAAGCGAGCTCACACAGCCTGTCATTCATCTTACTCCGGGGCGTCGCGTTCGAGACGCGCCGTATTATCGCTTCGCGTGTTGTCGTCGCCGCGTGTCTGCGCCTCGCACAAGCCAAAAGTCCGGATCAGACGGCGGTTTGTCCGGCCCGGAAATCTGTTTGCCGTGCAGCAGGTGAGCACATGCAGGCTTCAAAATGCGCCCGTCTCTCTGATACGGAAGGTGCGGCGGGACCTTTGCTTGTAATCCCCCCTCTCCACCCACAGCGCCCCCCGCTCCCTCGCTGACGAGCAGGTTTTGACGGTGTGTCTGCCTTTTGCAAGGAAGTCTGGGGCGGCGGTGGCGGCAGCAGCGGTGGCGTGCGGAGGACGTGCGCCCCGAGTCGGGTGCCAGACGTGGCAGTGGGAGCCACCGACGAGGCAGCTGTGACCTTGCAAACAGAAGCTTAGAGTCGGAGCCAAGTAAAACCTCACCCCCCCGCCCCCGCCACGAGGTCCAGGCGTGCCAGCAACGCCAGGTGCCCCTCCAGAAGTGTTTGCAGAGGGCCAGGATGGAGATGCAGGGCCACCATCCGGGGGTTGGGAGGGGGTGGGAGGTGGAGGGGGCTGTTTTACATTAGAATTGAGAGCGCAGCAGAGACAATATTGACTGATTTTTTTTCTCTCTCTCTCTCTCTCTTTTTTTTTTCGTGGCGGGTAGTTTGGGTGCAGATGTCTGTTTACCCCGGCATGAAACCTTTGGCTCTGGTGCAGTCTGCCATCCTGTTCCATCTCATGCAAGCGCGTTATGCTATTCTCTTATTATATCTTTTTTCCCAAATTAAATAGCATATTTTTTAACTGGGAAAATGGAATTCCAAGTTCCAAGTTTCAAGTTGTATTGGTTGTAGTTTTGTCTCTTTCAGCAACTGAGTAATGTTAAAAAATAAAAAATAAAAAAAAAAGACTTTGTAGATCACCAGAAAGATGCATCTTTAGCCCTCTGTTTATAGCCGATTGACTTTTTTTACAGTCATCAGAGGGAGGGAAAAAAAATGCTTTTCAGGGCCCTTCTCAGGAATGTTGCTGAGTTGTCTCTGCCCTTTGTGACATCACAGAGTGCTGATTTCTAGATCTGTGTTTTGGTGCACACTTTCTGAAAAGCAACAACGGGGAAAAGAAGTACTGGATGGACTCTTGTTATTCCCGGGGAGCTCATTGGTAAACTGTAATTATGGCAATCTGGCATAATTATGTGACGTCCATTATCACAAGCGGCCTGTTTAGTAGGATTTGGAGCACATCAAAACCCAGTCTGTTACCTATCCTGTCTTGTTATGCATTTCATAATTCTTCAGTATTCTTGTTTTTTAGCTGACGTGAAATTGTGGTTGTGCTTCCAACAGCCGACGTCGACTTTAGCAAACTTGCCATTAAACTGAGGATCTTTACGTCAGCTTATATGCAGATTATTTATTTATATTCTCCCCCTGACACAAGCCACTGCGGGCACTTTCAGCAATTCCACAGCGGCAGGACGATTCCTATTTGGAGCTTCCATCCCACAGCTTCAGCCTTGAGATCTCCATAATCACCAAACCACCTACTGTGAAAAGATTATCAAAGAATGCGCGTCATCTCGCAACACTAAAGTCCTCCGGGCTAACAAGGGGGGGGGAGAAAAAAACACGCATACATCAAGTAAAACATCGCTAGACGTAATTAGCTGCTTCATCCCAGTGGTCATTGGAAGCCTAAATCAATAATAACATTAGTAAAACAACAGTGCCTGGATGCATGTATATGGAAAAATCTACTCTGCGACTCTTACTTGTGCGAATGTTTATTTGATTTTTTTTTTTTTTTTCTATTTTTTTGCATCCTCCCTTGAATTGTTAATGGAGTTGCCGCTGCTGTGTGAGAAAGCCGCCTATGCCGGCGCTGTGGGCTGTTTTTCAAAGCTTTTCTCCGGGGTCCCTGAGGTGCACTTGTGGGTTTCGGGGGATAATGCGGCAGGCTCCCACCAGAAAGAATCACGTTCGAGGGAACTTTTCCAAAGTAGCCCGCACGCTTCCACCAGCGTGATTTCTGCCCGGTGAAGAGCCTTCACCCCCTGCTCTCTTTTCGGACCCGCCGTCGGGACTTTGCTCAAGTGCTTTGCGCAACGGCGGGAGGAGGGCGAGGGCGAGGGCGGAGCCGACGGATGAGCTCGACGTCCTCTCGCTGCTTTCAATTTGCCTTCCCACACTCTTCCACGTGAAACGGAATAACCTTCGCCGCTTATATAACCTTCCGCATTTGATTACCATATTAACGTCCTTAACAGCATGAAGCTAATTTGCGAGCTATGGATGTCTTTGGGAGAAGGTCACCGTAATGAAGTGTACACCGGGAACACGATTTCAGTTTCACTTATTAAACAGTCGCCTAATTGTTTATATTTGCGTGATGAGAAATTTTAATAAGAAAAAGAATGCTTTGGGTGTCGCGCGGCTCTCGTCTCGTCGCGCCGCGCCGCTGGCCGGTCTGCGCCTCCTCCCACCGCCAAGTGTTTCTAATTATCTCCCTCTGACACTCAGGCAATTTCACCTTGTTGTTTTTGAAGAGGTGGCTGGATGGCGGAGCCGCATCCTCTTCAGCCTTAAAGTTGGAGATCTTCTGAAAGTTCTGATCTCATGCAGAGTTTTGCTTAAATATATAAATATATATCTTGTATAACTACCAGGCTGAAAAGATATAGTCTGCTGAAAGAGATTTGAGATGCCTTGTCTCTCGTCATATCTTCAGAAATACTGTGCTAGTCCATGTTACACTCAGCTTGCAGCGCAACACCTATGAGACCAGTCATCAATCCGGTATATCCCAACATGTTGGTAGAGTGCAAACTCAAACTGCAAAAAAATGTTCCACTGCTTTCATTTGTTTTCCTCGTTGCGCTGCACCAGGCTATTTTGTGAGCTGTTAATAGTATAAATTGAAATTATTCCGAATGAAGATATTGAACCGCGTATGAGAACAGTGATATGAATGGAACACGCCCGGGATCCACATAGATCAGGGTGATGATGATGGTTTGCTGCGGTTTGTTCTGCGCTTGTTTTCACTTGATTTGTTTCAGCAAAGTCAACAAGTTCTTCATTTTTTTTACTGCTTTTCTTCTGTCGGGTCAATAATTTCAGTCAGTGCATCTGCGTCGCAGAACCACTGAGACTTGGCCCTCGGCGGGAATAAATGTTTGTGTCTCGTATAGAAGAAAAAATAACAACAACTGTAAAAAAAAAAAAAAAAATTGCATTCATCTAAAAGACAGAATGAACTTAATTCGGTTTGTTAAAATTGCAGACAGAAAGAATTTTAATTATTTAGAGCGGAAAGGACTTTTTTGAGTGAAATTTCAGATTTCGTTCCATGGAATAAAAATCCAGATGAACAAATGTGCGTGGAATTCCATATTCAAATCAGGTCACGGGAGACGGTTTAACAAGCACAAAGGCACCAATCAGATGCGCCCGGAGGAAGAGATGCCATCAAACGTCAATCCATTCCGACAAGAGGCAGGAAGTGCAGGCTAATTACTGACGCGGACTAATTAGCGCCTCTCCCATGACTGTTAGTCTGAGCAGCGGTAGGGAAAGGAACCTGAAAGAAAAACATTTACATTGTGAAGAGAGGAGGAAAGAAAAAAAAAAAAAGATCGACCAAAATCAAAATAATTTGGAGGCGTGGTTGCGGCGCACCAGGCGAGTGTCGGAAGTGTCGGAGTGTCGGAGTGGACGCCTCGCAGGACGCCCTCAGAGAGAGTGCTTTCAGCCCAGATTAAGGAACCCGGCGCTCCCTCGGTGGTGCCACCTGCACGCAAGAGGGCAGGCCGCCACTGTTTCAGTGGGCGCCGCGTGCCGCGCCCCAGCGGGCTCCCAGATAGCGGCTAAAGAGCTTATTTCCCAAATCTCTTTATCCTTTCTCGAACTGCGAGACGTTGACAGAAAGTCAGTTAACTCTAGCCAGTGGCAGCTGCATGGGTTTTGCATAATTAATTATTTATACGGAGCCAGACATAGTAATTACCATCCAGATGAATATGATATTCTAATCAGGCAGGCTTTAATTTTAATTGCCCTCCAGCATCTAACTGTCAGTGCTGGCCCGGCTTGATAAAGTGGAGAGTCTCTAAACACCATTAGACATCTGCTCTGAGAGCATTGCCTCCGCTACCCAGCAGCCCCGCCATCCGCCGTAAAAAATCAATACGGGGCCGCGCTGTGTGTGTGCGTGTGTGTGTGTGTGCGTGTGCGTGTGCGTGTGCGTGCGTGTGCACGCGCTCTCGCTCATTTTTCCATGGAAAGCCATTTTTCGTCAGTGACAAAACCAGAGCAGGGCTGGGAGCGATGGCCCCCCCTCCCAGATGATTGATGAGCCTTCCAGGATGTTTTTTTTTTTTTTTTTTTTTCCGTTTCTTTTCCTTCTTTCTTATTTATTTGTTTCGTGTCGCACACTGCGAGTCTGATCTCAATATATTGTTTCAGGGAGCTTATCATTATTATTACTGTCTTTATTATTATGATAAGTGGAGGCGGTGCTCGTTGTCGTGTGCTAATCAGACTGCTCTCCAACAACGGAAGATCAAAATTTTCTTCTCTGAATGGAGAAGCGCACTGAAGCTCCCGCATGCTGCAAAATTCCCTGCGTGAATTCTTCTGGCCAATCCGCAAACTCCCAATTACCTTATTGTTAACTAGCAGTTCTAATGGTCGTCACTCGGGCCCCTCCCCCAACAGAAACCACACCCTGAGGCAGGCGGCCAACTACGGGAGGCTTTCTCAGTCCAAACTTGTGGCAGCCGGAGCAGATCCAGGTTCCTGCCTGCTGTTCTTGCATCAACAAAGCCCCCCCCCGCGAGAGTTCGGCTCTTCCCACTTTGTCGCCCAAAAAACGACTGCGACTCATCCAGGCGCACCTTAGCGTTTGCCTGTGCGAAAACACCCTCTCGTGTTTTTGCCCTTTTTCAGAGCATCACTTTTCAGGAAACTACGAGGAAACTACTACATATACACTGTGTTTTTTTTTCCACCGGCCTTATGCGGACAAAGACATTTGCGGATTTTTTTTTTTATTTCTATTGCTGAATGGATTATTTTGCAATCGGACAAGGCCTAAAACGTGTGGGGGGGGTTGCAAACAGAGGGCTAAATATGCTTTTTCATTTTTTTTAGAAAAGAGGTGATTATTCCGGCTGCTCTGTGAGGGTCCGTGAAGAAAAGTAATGATGTTTAAACGGCTATAAGCTCTAATTTGACTTTGAAGGAATTGAAAGAGAATCTACACTCTCCGACTTGATTTGCGGCGCTGAATGGCGGCGGCGTGTTGGTTTACGCTCATTTCTCAAATATTAGAGAATTTGGGTCTTCATCATCTGATACTCGTCATTCAACGCCCCCCCTCCCTCCTCCCCCCACCCACTGACAGATCTGAGTAGGCGCCGTAATCCCAGCAGCTGTTACCAGCAGAATGATTGTTGGGTTTTTTTTGTTTTGTTTTTTTTTCCGTCTATATTCCGTCTCGCCGTTTGTACAGTTTCCAAACATTAATTCCAGCAGAGAAATATCATCACACGTTTCGGAGAGGTTTTTTTTTTTTTTTTTTTTTTTTTTCCAGTCGCGGCCCGAGCCAGCTGCGGCGATTGAGCCGCGCACTCTAATTGTAGAGGCTTACGGCAGGCGATGAAATAGGAATGTAATGTGATTACACGTTAAGCTTTAAAAGGGTTGGATTGCAGGATATCAGCGTTGAACAGCGCGAGCCTCCCAAACCTTGTGGCGTAAATATATTTACCATCATTAAGTACGAGTGTTGAGACCTTCCTCCTGCTGCCAGGTGGCTCTTTTTGTTTTTCTTCTTCTTCCTTAAATGCGTCTCAAGCGTTCGCCGACAGCAAACAAATCTGCCGCCAGGTACCGTGCGGGAATGCGTCCGCGTGCACGTGCGCGGGTGTGCGAAACAGATGATTGCGCCCCGTTTGACTTTCTTTGATATTATTCTTTTTACCTTCCTTCCCTCTCCCCCAGCGCGGCGCCGGGGCCGAGCACTGCACCTGCAACTGTGTTCCAACTGTGTGGAAATGAAAACACTTAAACTTCCCTGACACAATCTGGAGAGGCGAGGAAACATATGGAATCCGCGGTTATTACGGCTCGGCACCTCAAGTGAGAAGATGGATGGCTTCACAGATGTGCCTGACAGACTGATAAACCCGGTGGCCTCGGCCAGCTTCCCACATCTCCCGCTGCATTCAGTGAGGAGGAGAGGCGCTAACCGCCGCTGCGAGCGATGGTTTATTTTATCCCTCTTGTATATTCGGATATTGTCCCTTTTTTTTTTTTTATCCCCTCCCTGCATCCCAACTTATGAGACTGTAGCTGCACTCACCCGGCCACTTTATTAGGTACACCAGGCTCGTACCTGCTAGCTTGCGAGGCAACCGGTGAGTGCGCGTGGAGGTGTTGTGTGGGTTGAAACCTGTCTGCGGTCTTCAAGCCAATCCGCCCACTCTGACCTCTGACCCCTGACCTCCGCTAGTCATTTGCCTCCGCACAGCTGCCGCCTGATGGGTATTTTTTTTTGGGGGGGGGGATTATCATCTGTAAAAAGAAAAAAACCCTCGAGACGTTGGTGTCCTGATAATCTCAGTTGATCGGCGAAATCCTGACTCTGTTCCTGCAGAAACTTCCAGTGCGACCTCCTCAAGTCAGGAGGTTTCGCGAAAAACCCATCAAATGACACTCGGCCCTTTGTGTTGCGACCGGAAGGCCGCGCTGCTAACAGTAGTTTCCAATTTCTTCCGTTCTGCTCCGTCGCAGCTCATAAATCTAGGCTTCAGAAGGTCGTTTGAAAGCGTCGCGTGTCCGCGACGACAACGAGACACCGCGATGGCGAAACGCAGAGCCTTGACAGGCAGCTCCTGAACTTCTGTTGTTCCTCATCATCATTGTGCATTCACGGGAGCGCAGCAACATTCCTCAGCGCGCCTTGGCTCCAGCTTTTTTTTTTTTCTCTCTCTCTCTCTCTCTATGGTTTTTTTGATCTCCACCAAATACAACTGAGGTGAGGGTGAAGTAAGGTCCTCAGATGTCCACGGCTGCTCGCAGCGCCAAAGTTAGAATTTCATTAAAGGCCCTCTCTCCGCGCGCCCGCCCCACTCCACTCCCCCCCCGGCTAGCGGGGAACAAAGCCCGTGCCGGACTCAATGGTAATCCTGCCTGTGAGGCACGGGTGTCAAAGGTCGCTCGTCGCCAGCAGATGAATCCTGTGGTCGAGGTGGCAGAGGCTATGATGTGGAGGAGAGCGGAGACGGGAGCGAGCGAGCGCTTTCTCCCAGGTTATCCGGGGAGAATCTAATGAGGGGGAGCGGCGGCCGCCTCCGACCCGAGCGGCGGGAAAACTTCAATACGGAGCGCAGTGAGCAAGTAGGTGGGAGGCGAGAAGGTTGGCGGGGAGGGGGAGGGGGTTCCCATGTATAACACAACAAAACAGCAGCGCGAGGCATAAGGCGCAATCAGGGGTTGCATCCCGCCGCCGCCTTGCGTGAGAGCCACTTAGCGCCCGAGGACAAGCCCAAGGCTAATAACGCAGAGTCGCTGGACGCCGTGACCTTGCTTTGGAAAGAGGAGCCCTAATAAGGACGGCCAGTCTTTAAAGAGGAAGTGGAGATGGAGAAACTTTGGCTGTTTACCCCCAGAACAAACAGCCTCTCTGTCCCCCTCCTTTCTTTTTCATTAGGAGGAAGAGGAACCTATAGGCCTAACGAAGGGGGCCGTCACATCGGGACGCATTAAACGGAGGGATTAGACGGTGTCTGACATGGAGAGCGACTTTGAACGTGTTTGCGGCGCGCGATTAGTAATAGACTGTGAAGAATTGTAACTCAATTATAAGAGGCTTTCATAGTAATGGGATTCCGGTTTTCTTTTAAGCCTCATCTGCATTTCGTTTCCGTTTTTTAAAGAAACGTTTTTGCCTCAACGTGCACTTGCAGGGGTGTGAAAAACTCAAACCGAGATTTTAAAACTTGGACAAAGTCTCGGTCCGACATAGACATACACTGTAGATATTTATTGAAAAAAAATCTTCCTCCCGATAGAACATTGAGCCTTTTCATATGGAGCCAAACAACCGGAATATGGAACAAGCAAAGCTCAATTCTACACAATCAAAAACTTTGAATTGAATTTTAAATCACATAAACTCATCAAAATAAATAATCATAATAAATAATAATAAATTAAAAAAAACAAAAAACGAATGAAGTCATAATAATTATATCCTCCAATGAACATCCTGACCTGACTGATGCAGCAAAATAGCAGCAGAGCATTCTGGGATTTGTAGTTCTCGCGGTACATGTGCTGTGCAATACCAGTGGGCCAGCAGCTCCAGTAGTGATTTTGTATTGGGGGCCAAAGGCCAGAGTTTGACACCTACGGTGTAATGTGTTTCTCTGCAAGGAAAACCCTGCAGTGCACGTGTCCCGGGCCTGTAGGCGGCGCTGTAGAGCAGCCACGGAGTCACATCCGTGACATTCATGAATGTGAAAACATTTTTCACTTTAATGGTGATTCTCTGGAGGTGCACGATGAGGAAAACTGGTTTGGAGAGTTTTCATCTCTTTTTTTAGCCTCTGAGAGGCCCGGCACAGAGGTTGAAGATCTGCGGATCCTCTCTCTTTGATTTGACATTAAAAAAGCGGCGTAAACACGCGGCCACTCAGGAGTGGAGCTAGAGAGAGTTAGAGATGTGCAAGTTAATCCCGCCGTGCTCTCACTGACTGCATTAAAACCCAAAAGGGGCATAAATGGCATCCAGATGTGCGATTCTCACCAACGCTTGGACGTGACGAATAAGCTCCGCCCCATCAGGGTTTCTTTGATATCACTTCTTTTTTGATTTCCTGTTGCGATGTGGCTTTATACTTTTTTTCCCGTCTTTTTTTCCCAATTTTGCTTGATCTTTTTTTGCAGCCAGCTGCAGAGGGATAAGGGCTTCCTTCATGCTGTATTGGTTCTTCATAGCAGATAAGGCAGTGCTCGCATCAGGGCGAGCCAGTCAGGCCCGGAGCTGCCTGCACTAAGAAACTTTGACAACTAGTCAATGCCAGAGTTCTCCCAGTGGTATGGGCTCGCTTTTTTTTTTTCCTTTTGCTTTTTTTATTACTTCGGAGCAGTCAGTCAGAGCACTTTTTGGACCCCTGGAGATAAAGAAGAAGAAGAAGGAGAAGAAAAAAAAAAAAAGAACCTCCACCGTGCCCTGATACTGTAGATAATTTGTGCCATGATGTTTTTATAACGAGGTGAGGGATTAAGGCTTTTCCCTTCATGAATTCAAGATTAACAACACAGGCCTGCGCGACCAATTTTAAAAGAGAGACTCCGCTCACCTGCTGGCTGCACCGGGCGGCAGGCATGGGGTAGGGGAGGAAGAGGCCGAGGTCCTCTCGGAGCGACGGAGAGGAGGAAAGCCGGCGACCACTAGGCTGCTCACGCGAGTGAATCCGCTTGTATAACCATTACATGCGTGTCAGAGTTTGTTTCTCCGAGACCTTTTCTCTTTTTTTTCCTCCTCCTTCTCCTTCTTCTTCTCCTCCCTTTACCACAGCCTGCAGAACATGCCAGAGCAAATCCCCGCGAATTGGCCCAGGCGCGTCCAACATTAATCTGAGGCAGGGAGGGGTCGGGGTGGGGGTAGGGGGGGCCGGGGGGGGCGGGGGGGGGGGACCATCCGCAGTCTCTAAATTAAGCCCTCAGAGACCATTCACCCAGAGAGGCAGCGCGTTGTTAGAGAGCTGGAGGGACATTGGGGGGTGGGGGGGGTGGAGGTAGAGTGCCCCCCCCCCCCACACCACCACCACCACCACCACCACCCCGCCCCGGTCCAACACGCAGCAGGCTGCCGGAGATGAGATAAGGGCTATCAGCTGCCTGGCGCCGCTGACAGGAAGTGCCGCATTTTGATGCTAAGGGCCTCGGCGGGCGGCAGCCAACAGGCACACAAACCTAAATATATGAGCTTCGGGACAGGCATCAAAGGCCCGTTGGTGAAGCCAAGCGCGCACGTGGGGTGCCAACGGAAAACGTTCCAAAGATGCATGGCAGCGATGAGGACGTCCGTGCCAAAAAAACAAACAAACAAACAAACAAACAAACCAAAAAAAAAAAAACCCAGCAACGCCCCATTATCTCGTAGCGCCTGTTGTTTGGGTGGTTTATCGCTCTGTAGCTATTTCCGCATTTGTAGTCAGGTAAGTGCGAGTGCGTCAGAGGCGCTTGGAACTTGGAGGTCGTTATTTGGCTCCGTTAAGTTTTTTTCATTTGCCGCCGCCGCCGCCGCCGCCGCTTTCAGGAGGTCGAGAAAGGGAGAAAAAAAAAAAAAAAACGATTGCGATTGCTAATCATTTTCATTTACATATGAAGATAAGTCTAATGTGGTCGGCGGCTAATCCCCTTCCCCTCTAAGTGCTGGATAACGCACCGTTTTTAGCTTTTAATCCATTAATGAAATTTGTTTGCCCATTGACTTGAATCATCACCCTAATTATGGGGAAGGATTTATCATTTCCAGTGGGTTATTTTTTGTGTTCCCCCCCCCCCACCCTTTTTACCGTCGATGGCAACGGCCTATTGTGCACCTTCGTTTCTGCACGTTTGAATTAATGACAGTGACGTGCCATTAAATGATGTGGATTTGCAATGAAGCGTCTGCCGGTCGGGCTCCTCAACGAGGCGCAAACAGGTGAAACCGTCGGGGAGGAATTAAAGTCTCACGCTTTTCACATCACCGACGTTCGTGCCGTCTGTGACGTCTCCGGCACTCTGCGGTGATTTGCATGCAATGCGGAAGGAAGAGCCCTCTCATTATTTATGGATATGGCGAGCCATTACGCTGACATGAAGGCATCTCACGGAGGGGAGGCGAAGGTGCTTGAGTGTAACAGTTCAGAAGGAAACAAAATGACACTTGGCCTCTCGTCCCGGCAGCTTTAAATGGCTGCAGGTCCACCGGTCAGCAGTTCCAAATCATCAAGCATTGTTGGGCGTCTAATGCGTGGCTTCATTACGTGTATGCTGCTTACTGTAAATCTTGGATTGGAGTTAGCTGGAGTTAACTGGAAATCAGGAGCAATTTAAACAAGCCATCATATCCAAACAGGGTTCCAATTATCACCAATTCCAGATTGAATCCACGTCCAATATTAAGTAAACCCTTGTCTGAGCTGCGCAGGCTGTTCTGGCTGTCTTCCCCCCCTCCCCCACCTGCTCCATCCTTGGCTCTGCCTTGGCTGTGATTGGCCAGCCGCTCACTGCTAGCGCCAGCTAGAGGTGGCGACAGCTACTACCTCCCATGCTTGAGATGCTTCACTCGCATTTTAACGTTAACTGTAATAATCCACTCGACTTGTGACGTGGTGACTTTCTCGCAAAATTGACGAAAATGTTGTCGTTTTTCGAACTTAGCCGTCTTAGTTTGCACGGCAGTGATGCGAAGACTCGTTAAACAGCTGAAAAAGAAACAACATTGTAAAAAAAAAATCAGTTTTCATTTCAGCAAACCCACATTTCAAAGTTTGTCCTTTGTCCAACTTTACCAAATTTCCTCTCCCGTCGGGTAATTCAAACTGGAATGACACCACCGACTCGGTTGTGCGTCCCTGGAGTCGCGATTCGGACAAAGAACAAGTCTGAACCGCCCGGTGATTCACAGAGACCCTTTGGGCTGGCGTTGTCAGTCGCGGGATGCTGAGTGTTTTGTTTTTTTGTTTTGTTTTTTTGGCGAAAAGCAGCCGTGCCCCCTGTGGCCGCGGATCCGAGCAGTCATTGCGCACACGAGCCACTGTCAGCTCTCATCACTCCCGGAGGCCCTCAGGGCTGGAGGGTGCCGGGGGGTGCGCGTGAGAGTGAGGTGCTTACTTTGTGTTCCTCCGTCCTGATAGCCACCCTCGAGGCACCTTTCATCCGGAGATGCGCTCTGTGCTATTTCCAGCCGCCGCTCCATGTGAGCGCTGGAACCATCAAGAAGCACTGGCTTGGAAAAAAAAAAAGCCCAAAAAAAATAAATAAATAAAAATAAAAGCCCAGCCGCCCAAGAGCGGCATCAAATAAATCTGAGGTTCCACCGGCCGGCGTTTCCCCATCACCTATTAGAGAGCTCCAACTGACCAGGCCGCCGCAGCGTCTCGTTAATAAATAGTTTCCACTGGCGGCGACTCCTGGGAAGCAGGCGGGGAAACAAAACAACTCATCCCGTTCCACCGTCTGCATTTAGATTTCTATGTCAAAACCACAGGGAGCGCTGATGGTGGTGTGTGTGTGTGTGTGTGTGTGTGTGTGTGCAGTTTTTTCGCTGCATACATGATGAGAGCAACAACAACCGAAAAAGAAAGAGGAAAAAAAACACATGGCTTTATTTCTCTCTTCATTTTTCCCTTTTTAATCTCATCTCCTGGTCTTGGAGGCTGCTTCTTTATTTTTTTTATTTTCTTCCCTCTTTTTGCTCGCTGGCTCCTTCCGAAACGCTTCCGCGGCCTCCGCGTGCTCTTCCCGGTGGGGCGGCGTTCCCGCGCTGAATGACTAACACCAACCCCCCCCACCCCCACCCCCACCCCCACCCCACGTCGTGCCAGTTCAAACCTATCAGGTGTTGCTAATGTGTTTCCAATCCCCCCCCCCGCCCCACCTCCCCCCTCCTCCTCTCCCACCACCACCACATCCTTTTAGCGCGCCACCCGCTGAAAAGCCGCATCAATATTACAGCGAGCGGCGCAGCTTCTTCCTTTTTCTTTTTTGCAAACGTCATTTCACTTCATTTATTTATTTATTTACACATTTTTCGCTAGGACGCCCGCCCGTAAGCGTACAAGACAGCTTTCACATCTGATTATGACCCCTCGTGAAGCGGCGAGTGGAGTGGCGTGCCTCTCTCACCACCACCACGCCCCGCCCACCCGCCCACCCCCAGCTCCTTAAACATCGCTTAGGGGCGACGCGGGCGCTCGTACGGCCCCGGTCCGCCCTCGTCAGGGTGGCGGGAGGCTAATCGGCGGCGACGGAGCTGCCCGTCTCGCGGCGCCGTCTGAGTGGCCGCATGATGCTGCGTATGTAAAGGTGGAGGGGGTGGGTGGGGGGTTGCCTCGGGTCCGTTGGCCTCCCCACCTCCCGCCCCCTCCCCCTCCTCCTTCCCCTCCAGCCCCTGCCATTCACCTGGAGAGTGATGATGAGCTTCTTGTCCCAAGGCTGCCTGCGGGCATCCTGGGATAGTGTGACAGTGTCACGCAAGCCACCCCCCACCTCCACACACACACACACACACACACACACAGACCACCCCCGACCCCCCCACCCACCCACCCAGCCAGCCAGCCGTGCAGGGGCTCCTGAGAGACGGCGGACAAAGCCGAGAGGCAGCCGCTGCTCTTTGTGGCACACTGTCGTGCGTCCGTGCATTTTTATTTTCTGTTTTTCTGTGTGTGTGTGTGTGTGTGTGTGTGTGTGTGTGTGTGTGTGTGTGTGTGCTGTGTGTGTGAGCCTGTAATCACGTTATGTATGGAACGTGAATGGCGGAGGTGGCTCGCAGTCGCAGGGGAGGTCGTCTCATTCTTCCACCGTTTTTTTTTGCAAAACACGAACACACAAACACCAGGGGGGGGGGTCTCTTGGGGGCAAGGGGGGGGGGGGCCGCGGCTGGCACGACGCACGCGGCCACATGGTGGCACCTCCAGGATCGGCCCCCCGCCTCCCCACCACCACCTCTTCATTTCATCGCATCCTCGCCGGGCACGCGGCGCTATTTGAGATTCACTCTGCCGCTCTCTCTCTCTCCCTCTCTGTCTCTCTCTCTCTCTGTCTCTCTCTCTCTCTGTCTCTCTCTCTCTCTCTCTCTCTCCCTCTCTGTCTCTCTCTCTCTCTGTCTCTCTCTCTCTCTCTGTCTCTCTCTCTCCCTCTCTCTCTCTCCCTCTCTCTCTCTCTCTCTCTCTCTCTCTGTCTCTCTCTCTCTCCCTCTCTCTCTCTCTCTCTCCCTCTCTCTCTCTCTCTCTCTGTCTCTCTCTCTCCCTCTGTCTCTCTCTGTCTCTCTCTCTCCCTCTCTCTCTCTCTCTCCCTCTCTCTCTCCCTCGTCCATTCAGGGAGAATCCTGTCGGTTTCTTTCTCTCTGAATCTCTCTTTTGGATCTTTGCAGCTGCATTGCTTTAATAGCCCGACCCTGAACAAAGAGCACCGTCTGCCAACCCAAGGCCTTTTTTTTCTCTTTTCTTTTTGGATGCTCTTCACACTCTCGGTGCCTCTGTGCGCCAATTCTCAAAATTTTATAAACGAAAGAAAGAGAATCACTCATCACAAATGCTGTGAGTGCGTCTTACAAACAGAAAGGTGGGGGAGGCGTCAAATCTTAGTGAAAACAGGACACGCAGTAGCATCAACGGCTCTTTTAGCTAGCATGGCTAATTCACAGTTAAGCAAATTTGAGCTGAAAAGGACCAATTAAAACATTTTCTATAGAACTTAGCGACAGAACAACAATCTATACATACAGTATATACCATGCAGTGCTGTGAAAGCCAAGTATCTCATTGGCCGGGCATCAGGCGCACACGGCAACATCAACGGCTACATTTTGCTAGCGTGGCGATACTGTAACTAAACAGATACAGTTGCAGCTTTCAGGATTCCCTCTCATCTGCATATCAAAAGGGGGGAGGGGGGGGAGGGGTGGCACAATGAGCAAGCGTATTAGCATGTCTGACAGCTTTTAACCATGAATTGAATGTGCCAAACAGACAAGAGATGGGGGGGGAGAGGGGGAGAGGAGGGGCAGGACAGAGGAAAAAACAAAAAAAACAAGCATGTCTGCGACGGCGGGGAGGGGGAGGGGCCACAGAGGAAGGCGCTCCACCGTCCCGTCTCCCCCGCCTCAGTTTAGTCGTAGCTTGTACGACAACTGCCAGGTTTGTGTAAAATCCAAATTTCAAACGGCGAGCCGCCGCATCGCCCTGGGCGAGCGGCGCTAAAATCCCCTCCTCACACCGTCTCCCTCATAAATAGTTAACGCTCAGAGCGCCGTGACAGCCCTGCACCCACCCGACCCGCCTCCCTCCTCCTCCCCCCCTCAATATTCATATGCTGCTTTTCATACTCCTGTCACATTCTTTGGACAGATGAATGTAATATTAATCCTTCCGGCCGCCCCTCTGTCCCGCCGCTTTTGCCACGACTCCGATCTTTCTTCCCTCTCACCGCCGCCTGGCCGCAGTCCAGCCCGAGCTGTCAGGCCGAGGGGACCCGCCCCCCCCCCGTCCCCGCCCCCGCCCTACCCCCTGTCCCTCCCAACCTCGCCCCTCCCCCTCCCCCACACCGTCGCAGGCTCATCTGTCGACGTCGAAGTCGTCGCGATGTGTTTGTTGTGCGTGGCATCTGCCAAAGTGCGGCGGCCCATCAGCCTCCTGTGTCTGTCTGCCTGCCTGTCTGCCTGCCTGTCTGCCTGCCTGCCTGCCTGTCTGCCTGCCTGCCTGCCTGTCTGCCTGTCTGTCTGTCTGTCTGTCTGTCAGTCTGTCAGTTGGGGTGTAACTGCCGTGGAAGTTCGCAGGAGGCACCTTCTCACCCCGGAGGGGCCTGTTATAGCGGACGTAGAAGCGAGTCGGCGCGCTCCGGGCAGCGTCCTGCAGCCGTCCGCCAAACTTTAAGTGGCCAAATAAAACATAATTGGCCGTCTGGAGTCGTAATTTTCACGCGCTCGTTCTGGCCAGCGAAAAAACTTTTTCCTCCTCGGTGGGAAAATGATCGCCTTATATGTCGTGTTTGTTTACTTAACAGATGGCATTTGTTCTCTGGTCCCTCTAAAGCCCGCCTCCCACACCCCCCACACACACACACCCAAACACCACCCCGCCTCCTGCTCGTACCCTCCCGCAGCACGCCAGACTTAAAATTCAACACCATATGTGGTACAGCAGGGGTGTTAGTCACGGTGCAATAGCCAAATCCCAAACAGGTTGTAAATGCAGGTCTGCCTTTTCTAGTCCCTCTGTCTACGTCTCCCCATTGGCCCACTGAAACCTGAGCTCCCTGTGTTCACTGATTTGCTGGAGGCGGCTGCGAGGGCTGCTTACCTGCCACACAGGGTTAGTCACTGGAACACCGGGACGGACTGAAGAAGTGTCCAAAATTGTCAGACACCTCCGCTTTCACACGCCTGCTCCGCAATTGACTGCTGTACCGTTGAAACCTGGAATACCGCAAGCAGGGCTTCGGGGGAAATATGCACGGCATTTGGACTCAGTGACTTTCTGGTATGACAGTACAGTCCACCAACCGGGGTTTGCCTTATTAAATAAAGTCAACTTTTAATCCCTTGGTTGAGGCTAAACTTTTCACTTGTGATATATTGCAAAGTTGGTCCGCCGTAGTTTGTGAGAGCTGAGAATCGTGGGCTGGGTGGCTAAGTCACGCTAGCTTACCTTTCAAAAAATCAGTCTTTCCTGTTGACTTAAAAGTCCAATATTTCATTTTTCCCTTTTCCAGTCCAGGCTCCACTGAAGAGTACACAAAAGAAAAGAAAAAAAAATAGCATAGTTAGCCCTCTGTTTGCAGCCTCCAGCAAAACCTTTGTTGTACCTGTTTGGAAGTGGACTAAAACAGGACGGCCACAAGGAGTTGTTTGCAGAGCAAAAACTTGGGTGGCAGTGTTGTCACCATCTGATTAGCGGTATTAGTTTCCATTGTGACATCACAAAGGGCCTGTATCCAGAATCGTGTATTTCAGTGCAGTGGAGCATGCAAAAGATGTAAACCTCGTCATTCTCTCATTTTACGAGAGGGGGGGGGGAGTTTGTTGACAGGCCAGAGAAACATTATTGACGCTCAGCGTGGGACCTTTGATTCTGGTGCTGCTTGTCCAGGAATGACGTCAAGACCTCACCGTGAAGGCAATTGTCCTGGATGGAAGACTCTGCCCCCCCGGTGGAGTGTTTCCCTTATTTCCAGAGTTTGATAGTGAAGGAGCGGCCTCTATCGACCAGCCTCTGGCTCACATTAGAATCCAGCGTTTTCTACTTGCTTGTCCATGATGTAAGACGCAAAGACAAACGCTGTCATTCATCACTCCGTTTGAATTAACGGGCTGAAACTTCACACTTGTTGGGTCAAGTAAAGTTGGGCGTATCGATTGCGGGGCTCAGCCCTGTATGACAGCTCCCTCTGATGAGCGCCAAACGAGCAGCTAAAGTCTATTGATTGGCTTCAGCCTCATCCTGTTGCATCCATAAAACATGTTCCAGCGGCTGATAATTTAAGATGCGGAATATGCGGACCACCCCTACCCCCCCCCCCCACCACCACCACCACCACCACGCCTCCGCCATTCCATCTCGCTCCGCCGTCTTTATGGATCGCTCGCCCCGCAACTGGCGGGCGGAGCGAGCGAGAAGCGATGATAGCGTTCGGCTCCCGCGCCGCGCGGGTGAAGAGTAAATCTCTCATTAGTATGTAAACAGCGCCGCCGTGGGTCAAAACAACAAGACCCGGTGGACTTCCACTCAGAATAATATGGCCTTGAGTCTTTCCACTGACAGGCACGTGGAGCCCCGACGCCGCCAGCGCCAGACCACCAGCCTCCCCGCTGACTCCGGTCGGCAATCAACTGCGTTTTGAGGCCACTCGGAGGTCACGTCGCGCTCCAGACACTTATCAACCGCCTCCCAGTAGCCTCCAGACCGTTAACGTCTCCTTAGGTGGATTGTGTGAACAAGTCGCCCTGTGTTCCACCATCCCGACGCCTCGGTGACCTTGGCGGGATTTTCACCCTTTCTCCTTATTTTCATCGCCCACATCCAATCAGCCGTTGGTTTTGATTTGTTCCCCTCGCCGTCATTTCCCGCTGGTTCCATTGTAGTTTTTTTTTTTTTTTTTGTCTGTTTCTTTTCGCAAATTTACTTTGATTTTCTGTTTGAATTTGGTCGATTCTCTTTGTTTCTGTGTTTATTTTCAGGCTAACAATGTTTTTCTTCTTATCTACTTGGCGTTTGAACGTATCTGCACATCCTCAGACGAGATTACTGTGATAATTTAGAAACAGTCGTTGTTATTTCTGGACCTTCAGTTCAGTCTGGCAAGGCAGCGCCACATTAGCGACGAGAGCGTAATGTTCATGTTTTGTTTTTCTTACCCCTTTTTTTTCCAACTTTGACGGCTTTTCGGTAAATCTTCGTCGTTGTTTGGATGTATTAGCGACATCCTGCGAATGTTTTCCCCCAGACAAACCTTCTCGGAGAAACAAATTCCACTCATTCAATTCTGTCTCTCATTCTTGGAGGGGAACACGACGGGTTTCATAGATTTATTTCTCTGTTGGCTTTTTTCAATCTGTTTTTCCAGCTTCGCCAGCTTCCCGGTATTAGCGACACCCCGTGGATGTTTTACCGTTCCTCGATAAACAAATCTCAATCAAAACAACGCTCAACTCTGCGACGTTTGCGAGGAATAGCAATCGATTCGTTTTTTGTTTTGTTTGTTTAATGATCACTTTGCAGAAATCTCAGGACCCCATTTAATCCTCGCGTCTGTCGATGGAGAAGTGAAGAGCCAGAGCGGTTGGCCTGCGGTTCCTCGGCGCTCGCTGCCATATTTTGACGTAACGGGACGATCGTGCTCCGAGGGCAGATAAATATGAATTCTTTCTGATGTGGAACGCATCAGTGGACCGGCGATATCGGTCCAATACCCCCATACCCTCACCACCCCCGACGAGGGAGATGGCTTTTGTACTGGCGTAGAGCCCCGCGGTGGAACTAAAAGACTGAATCAGTGGCCAGATCCGACTGCTACCCCCCTCCCCCCTCCACCCCCCCCACCCCGGGGGGTTTCTGCGCTACAGAGACCGGAGATTATAGGCTCACACTGGCCGTCCTTCACGGGAACTCCTCGCCGCCGCCGCCGCCGCCACGCAAACCACTCTCAAACACGTTCCCGCCAATGCAAAGCGGGGACGGCGCCATGACATTTTGCCGTCACGGCGGAGAGGGGCAAGATGCAGGAACCAGCGAGGAGGCGCGATCAGCTCCGCATTGACTATGTATTGAAAACGCTCCACACATAAGACGAATCAGGAAGGGGAGATTACATTCTAAGGGCGGTGCGGTTGAGGTCGGGGGGGCGGGGGGGAGGGGAGGGGGGGGATCCCATCATCCACACACAAGTCATTTCCAGAATGCCATTCAGAACTGATGCTGAGGATTTTTTTTGGCCCTGGGAATATTTCCCGCCTTCCCGCAACTCTTCATCCCGGCCGACGACTGGCCGAGCCCGTTCGGCAAATCAAAAGCGCCATGTCGTCAGGGCCCCTCCCGCGCACTCGTCTGTCGCTCCGGCCCCTCGTTTTTTTTTTTTTTTTTTTTTTTTTCTCTGCCTGATTAATCAATAAATGCCCCTGCAATTTCGCCCAATTAGTTTCGCGCTCTTCCCATCGATTAGGCCGAGCGGCGCGGTGGGGGGGTGGAGGGGGTTGGGGGGGGGAGAAAACATATTCCGTTTTGATGCACATCAGAGAGAGGTAGTGGGGGGTGCTTTGGGGGGAGGCGCCCCCGGACACCCCATCAGGTGCTATCGATCAACGCCGCCCCCCCACCCCCACCCGCCGAGAAGACGCCCGCCGATGACCTCCATCATTAGGCGCCGCGGCTGCCGGCGTTGGCGCGGCCCGTCGCCGTCTCAGCACTTCCGCGCCTGCTAGCGTGATGGCATTTGTTCCGCGCTTTCTATAGCCCCTCCCCCCTTGTTTTTTTTCCCATTCGTTCATGCCCCCCCCCCCCCTCCTACCTCCCCGTCCTGTAATCAGATCGCGGTGACCCCCCCGCTGGTGTTAATGGAGGTGAGAATCAGCCCGAGGTGTCAGGAAGCATCTCATCTCTCAGGTGCTCTCTCGCCAGTAATGAGGACGGGCACTGTCGAAAAAGCGCCGACTCCCCTGCTGTGCCAGACACACGAGGGCATAATAATAAGCAGCACGCACACACACACACACACACACACACAGGCGCAAAAAAAAATAAAAAATAAGCGGGGAAGGGAAAAAGTTGTTTTTTTTTCCCACCACCTGTTATAGTATTCCGTCTGTTTCCCCAGCGCACCCCTGCAGCATGATGATTAGCCTGATCTGACGAAGTGCAAAGTGCAGTGTAGGTTTTTTTCCCCGAGTGCACGTCGGCGTCCGGTGGCCTTCATTAATGAGCGCGGAGGACTCGCGCTAGACAAGGCTCGTCAGAGGCGTCCGCTGCCTTTCAGGCGAGAGGAAATCGAGATTCTCCTCGCAGCGCTTTGGCCCGGCGCATATAGAATTACGAGCCGGGCTGCGTGATTATTATTTCACCACCAGGAAAGCTGCGCAGGCGGCCGCGTGCAGCCGGCGCTTGTCGTTTGTCCGTCCATCGAATCAAATTTTTATTTTGCGTGTGTAGGCCAAGTTCGCAAGTACAATTTGACTCGAGTAGGTTTTGCGTTGTCGGCCAATGCGCCGCCTTTGGAGCCCCGAACCAGGTGGAGAAAAACCCTAAACAGGAACAAAGAAGAGGCTTGACGTGCAGTGGGTGTCGCACATATAGATTACAGCAGCATGACAGTGATGAACAGTGCATAGCATATTGAATATCGCTGCAGGAACCCATATGCCCTGAACCATGTTTGAGTCCACAAGTCCTGGGTCATGGGAGTTGCGGTACAAACCAAATCACCTTTAATGTGGTGGATGTATTTAGCCAAATGTTCTCTTCAAAATCTATTCACACCGGTTCTCTTACGTTGCTGTAAATAACTTTCCACAAGCAGCTGTCCGTTTGTCTTCCCTCCAAGGTCGCCTGCGCACAACAGTTTGCGGGAACATGTAAACGTATACAGCCGCACGCACCGTTCTCCCTGCTGGGAGGCTGCGGCGAGGGGGGGGGGGGGGGGGGTGCGCGGTGTTAATGTCACTGTTCCGAGACAAACTGGACCGCCGAAGGTTCCCAACGTTTGGATGACGCAATGCGATCTGACTGGACCCTTGATGAGGTTCAGTGTCGCTGTTGCTGCTCCAGCCACAGTCAAGAGTCAGAGGTCAGAGGTCAGAGGTCAGATTGGGCAGGCTGGTTGGAGAGCATGTGTAAGTGTTAGCTGATACCATAAGACACACTCAAAGCCTGGGTCGTAATAATGCTGCTGTGTCTATTAAGGAAAAGTTTAGTCTCTTTGTTTGTGTGTTTGTTTGTTTGTTTGTTTGGCTTTGCGGAGGTATTGACAAAACTCGCCCAGCAGGATTGGTCGCCCTCTGGAAAGGGAAATAAATGGCGCCTTTCGATCAAAGGGAACGGGGCATTAAGTGATGACTCAAATGGAAAATGGAACATGACAGGTGCATCTCTAATGAGCAGCTGCCGCCAGCCATGAGTGAATTTCACAAACAGGAAAAAAAACAAAAAAAAACAGCATTGTTTATTCATGTAAATAAAGCAGGAAATCAAGACGCGGAATCTAATTTGAAGGGAGAAACTGCAGGTATGACGAGCGGATGTTTGTTCTGAGGATACAATTAAAAACTTTGCCTTTGCCGCTGCTCTTGAACGAGAATGACTCACAGGAATGTTGAGGAATTACGGTCTTAAGATATTAAATACTGTTTCCTAATATCCAAACAGGATCCCTAATCTGCTCGGTGAACGCGGTTATTAATCTGCCGGGCTCCCAGGGAGTTTCCCCTTCTGCATGAAGCAGAGGGTTTATTACTCGCTACCATGAAGTACAAACAACACCTCAGAGTAATTTCCCTGTCTGTCCCGTGTCTCGCACCCCCGGTGAACGCCACGCGCACATACACGCACGCGCGCACACGCACACACCTTATATCAGTAGCGTGGCCGTGCCTCCACAAATACAGCCGCTTCTTTGTGTCTTAGATGCCAGAGCAGAGGCAGAAGCAGCCTCCTGTCGCTGAGTTCCACTCTTTATTTAAAAACAATAATACAATTTCCTCACATTCTTCTAACACGGTGGTTTTGTGCTGGTTACTGTCTTGAGCTGGCAGTCGTACATTTTGTAGATGTATTTACTGTGTTATTTTCCAACCTTCCACTGATTGAAGGGACAGCTCAGTTCTGGTGTTCTGATCGCTTCTGGTGACCTTTATCTAAATTGTGCAGCGTCTTGAGTTTCCTTAATGAAGTGGATGAACGGTGGATACGGTGGACATGTGCTGCAACAAATGAAAAAAAAAAGATGTATACACTCTATGACCACTTTATTAGGTACACCTTGTATAAATCTCAAATCAAATCAAATTGAAGCGTTTATTGTCATGTGCACGGTTTCTCTATGCAATGGAATTTTTATTTGTTGTCCCCAGAATGCCGAATAAGGGGCTAAGTATAAGAAAAAAAAATAGAAATGTACAAAAATGTCATTAGCCTAATCGCATAATTGCCGAAGTGATTTTTTTTTTTGGACAAATTGTGATATTACCAACGTGCTTGCAAAAGAATGTGTTGTTTTTCTTTTTTTCCCGAAAATGATCAAATATGACTTACGCAACTATGCTATTAGGCTAACGATGTGCAAAATACAAAATACACAAAGTAACATACAATGTTTTGCAATTTTAAGAAGGACAAAACTCAATTCCGGAGAGCAGACACATGAGATTGTCTTCATTCATCCAAAAAAAAGGATGTTTTGCCCTTTCAAAAGAGTTTTTTTTATCAGCCCGTCATCACCGTGGTGAATTATCGTCACGCAAACGCGCCACACAAACCAAACCGCTCGGGTGGCACGCGTGACCGAGCGAAGGCTCCTGAGAGGGCGGCCATTAGTAGAAAAGAAACTGAACCAGGTTTAACTTGTCAGGCGGCTTCAAAGAGGACTGTGTGGGCCTGTTGGAAGCCTCGCCGGCTGATGGAGAATTATTGATTGTGTGTTCAGATATCTTGAGGCGCTGGTGTGTAACGCTGGGGTTTAAATTCGGCCCTAATGCTCAGCCCATGCATAATTTATGTAGTTACCATCAAAAGGTAGTAGCAATGCAAACTAAAGAGGTCTCCAGAAGCTTTTTTTTGTTTTTTTTGTTTTTTTCATGCGTGTGCGTGTGTGTGTGTGTGAGTTGCAAGTTTTCACACATCAGCGAGCTCAAAGCTGGGGGATGATTTTACAGCAAGAGCTTCGGAATACACAATAGAGAAAAAAATCCAAATAAAACAGCGATGAAAACGCGGCCTGGATGTGAAGCGCACGCCACCGTCCATCACCTGTGCACGGTTTACGCTCGGCCGCGACGCAACTTCTTAACGGTGCGCTCAAGATGCTCGGCCTATTATTTCTCTCCGTTAACTTCTCATGCATGCATAATGAGGCTGTCGCGAGGTAGCCCGAGCTCGTGAGTTTCCTCGCGCGCTCTGCTGATGTTTTTCACGTCCCCCCCCCCCCCCCCCCCGCGTCCCGTCGTGCACGTTAGACCAACATGCATCAGTTGAATGATGAAAGCGCCATTCGCCTCATCGATCCGTCTGTCTGTATTGACCAGCGCCGCTCCCGGCTATGCTTTTCCGCGTGGTAAAGACATTTATTTAGATCGAGAGCCACCTTTACTTGTAATTACAACACGCGGATGAAAGATGAACGTTGCAATGTCAGAGTCGTCCGAGCTGTCCTCCGTAGCAGGAGTTTGCTGTTGTGTAGTTGCTCCCCTGCATGAGACATGAGGGGGAAAGTGTCCGCTAAAAAGTTAGCGCCTCCCAGTCATGTGACTCCCGTTGACTCCCATGATCTTTTAGAGCCTGACATTATGCGCAATCATATCTAGGGTGAAAGAGAAAATGTCCATTGAGGGGTAGTGGTGTGGAGGAATATGCCTCATTGACGTGAGGGGTCAGAGGTCAGACTGGTTGGAGACCATAGAAAGGCAACAATAACTCAGCTCAATAACTCAGCTGGCATTGTGAGAGGAGCCTGGTGCAAGCAAGATGGACCTAATAAACTGGCCCATGGTTGTAAACCAGGTTGTTGGTATGCTGAGTTATTATTACCACTGAGACTCCTCAAAGTAGCAGCACTTTTTGTACATTTTTCACAAGTGAAACACAAATTTCACAACTTTTGTGCAAATTTTCTTCAAATGTCAGTATATTTTTGAGCATTAGTTCGAAGTGAGCGACCAAGCGTCCGTACAAACTCACTGTCTTTTCTTTGTTCCTGCCCGTCACGCTCGTGTAGCCGTGACCTTTGGCGGCGCTCATCGAAACCAAACCTGCTTCCAGATTTAGAGCACTGGCACTAACGAGGCGAAAACCTCCCTCTTTTCTCCTCTTCCGTTCCTCGAACAGACCATTGATCAATTAGCAGCGCCGTTACATTTGCGTCCCTCTGTGTCTCATTTAAACCTGCCTTTGATTGATACACTGATTCCAGCAACAGCGCAAGAGACGTCCCCAAGAGAGGTGAGCCAAAGAATTGCAACACTAACCTAGAAAACATGAAAAGGATTTCTTCCCACCAACCCCCACCAACCTTTTTTTTTTCCATGTCAATCTATCTGACTTTAGCTTGGTGTCGCATCTGCCGGGACTGAGTTACTCATGTGGTGCAACTTGGAGGCAATCTATTTGACAGCCGCCCGCGAGAGAAACAGAGTCGGGTTCTCGAAGATCCGCTTCTCCTCTGTTTCTTCCATGTCCAAAGCGGAACAGCCTGTGTGCGCGTGTGCGTGTGCGTGTATACACGGACATGTATCTGTCAGGGAGCAGCGCGTACAGGCGTCTCGATTCAAGTGGAGCACAAAAGGCAACACGACGAGGAGAAGTGTTGCACACACCTTGCTAAAGTCCAGGACGTGTAGGACGGAAATCAATGAATAAATCCTGAAGTGCGCGCAAGGAACCTTGTCCGAGAAGACGTGCGAAGGGCCGTGATGAAAGTTTGTGTTAGCTCCCCCGCTGGTGGGGATGCGTCAGTGCGCAAAACGCACATACCGCACGCCCCTTCCCCGATTGAAACAATGGAACATGACCGCCGCCGTTTTGTCCACAACACCGAGTGCATAATAATGCAAATGAGAGGACGTCCCTCTTGGTATTTTCCTTTGTGTCGCCTTGTTTTCCTGCAAATTACAAACTCCCGCTACCCTTTCAGCCGGCTATGTTATTGTTAGAATCGTGACGTGCCGTTGGTCCGCTGCTATCTGTTGCTTGTGGACAGGGTATTGGCCGGGCAAGTAGGCGGTTAGGAGGGGACGGGGCGATTGGACGCATTAGCATGGTTGCTCAGCAACGCACACAGAGGGCGCTGTTTTGTCACTTTCTTCACTAAATGTCGTGACACCCTGAAATTCTGAATTACTCTCAGTTCCTTCATATACAGTAGTTCCTGGTGAGGTGGCCTGACCTCTTTCGCCTGATTTTAACACTTAATACATTTTATTACTCAGCCAAATCCATCAGTTATTGCAGCAGCAGTGATTTGTACACCGCTTCAGCTAATAAATACATGCTTTTACACCAGCGGTTCTCAAACTTTCTCTGTCACGCCCCACCTTGGAGGAAGACATTTTTTCATGCCCCCCCCCCAAAAAAAAAGCCAAAATGGTGACAAAATGTTGTTGTTTTTTCAAATTCACTGAAACAACATAAATGTGCAAATAATGTTTTACCTTTGGCACACCACTTTTTGTGATATCAAAACCAACATCCTTTTTTTCTTTATCATGAACATTCCTTTCACTTTTCTCTTCATTTATGAAATCATTTATTTTGTACAAATAAACAACTTTAGCAAATCACTCAAATCCTGAACATTACTTTTTAAACAAGAATACTCCTTTCACTTTCCTGCTGTGCAAATAACTTTTGCCACCCACTTTGAGAAACACTGCTTTACACTGACGTATTCAGCAAATGCATTGCAGTCGTACGGAGACAAAGCAGACAAAAAATAAAAGCATGCGTGAGGCAACCATCGCACAGAGGTCATCAGTTCAATCTTCCTCTTGTTACTCTGTTCACTTTGAAAGCGCCGACTCCTTTGTGACGCGGCGGAGACCATCTCTCGCCAGAATTGGATTGTTTTATTCTCACTACAATGCAAATTCCGTCCGCGCTAACGCACAAAAAAGCTCCAAGAGAAACGTTCTCTTTTTTTTTTTGGTTTGTTTGTTTGTCCCTCGTGCAGACAGAAAACAGCCCCGCGCGGGGGGGCGGGGGGAGACCGGGGCTACACGCTGGCGAGACAATGTCACGCTATGCTGCACAGATGCACCTTTCATCACGTCTGTCACCACTGCAAACAGCAAACGCCCGTCCGCCGCGGCTTGGAACAGCCCAATCTATACCGGCTCACAGGCGATCACGCCCGCGTGGCCACAGTTAATGCAGGATTAATAATGGCAAGTCTTTGAGACTTGAGAGTCCGCCTGCCGCACCACCGGGCGTGTCGGAATCCTTTACTTTTGTCACGGTGTGAGTGGCCCGGGGGTTTGGCGTCGCGATATGTTGGGATTTTTGTTCTGCTCGGCAGAGCCCGGGGAGGGGGAGAGATCGCTGCGGCAATTTCAGCCAGTTGGACCTGAAAAAAAATCCGACGCCCGCTCGTCTTGTCCTGTCGGCTCCGTGTCCTCCGGATTCACATTTCGGCGGCGCGTCTAAACAGTATTGACCAAGAGGGCACCCGCTGACAAACCTGCAATGCATGGCGCTCGGAAAAGGAATAGGTTGCGAGTCTTTGCTTTTTCCCCTTAACAAACCGGCGGCGGCGGCGGCGGAAACCGTGAAGTGAAACAGCCGAGGAGCTGTCAGCCGAGACAGCGGAGCGAGGCGAGCGGGTTGGAGGGGAAATAAGAGTGTGTATAAACAGACTCCCTGTAACAAGTTTGTTTTTTTTTTCCAAGGTGTCAGCCTCCAGAAGCCAAATTCAAGCTTATCTACGATGGTCCGATCCTGTTTGGCTTGGCGCGCGCGGCGGCGTTTTGCGGCAATAAATTTTCACCGGATGCCACCAGCCGTTAATTAGGCTGGCAAATGGAGCTCGGAATCTTGGCAGAGGCCAAAGCCGCAGCACTTTGAATTGCAGAAAGCACAAACTGCAACCGCCCCCGACTGAAGTTTCTTTACATGCGTGTGTGTGCGAAACTCCCAGATTGCGAGCGTGCATATGCATGTATTTGTAAGCGTTTGGTTTTTTTTTTCTCTCTCTCTCTGCCTCTCGCGGCATCCTGATGCTTCCTGGCGGCTGCTAATATTCCACTGGAGAGAAAAAAAAAAAAGCAATACTGGCAGGGGGGGGTTTTGGGGGGGGGGGGGGGGTGGCGGTGGTGTTTTTCACCGTCTGCCTCAAATTGAATGGAAGTGAAATGGGCCCTTTCTGAGGCGGGGAGCGGGCGGCTAAAGGCGACGAGACAATCGAGCGCGGCGGAGCCCTGAAACAACTTAGGAGGAGGCGAGATTTACTTTCATCTACATAAAATCACAGGGCCATTTGATCGGCGGGCTAACTCGAGCGCGTCCCGCCTGTGAGGAGAGACTTTTCATCAAGCGTAGTCGGATAAAGCCCGCCGCCTCCGCCGACTGTGTGGAAAAAATGAAAAGAAGAGAAAATGATAGAATGGAAGAGGAATGCATGGCGAGACTGAATATAGAGTGAGTCTAAGTACAGGCTCACAACTCTCCCCGTCACCATGGCCTTTGGATACGTTCCTGCTGCGGCGCCCAGGTTCACAAGGTGGAGCGCTCTGCCGGCAGCCCAGCCGAAGGAATATAAAAAAGACACACACACACACACACACACACACACACACCAGCCCGTACATGTAGAGTTGGCGTGCCCTGGGAATCCGCAGCCGCACTGCAGGATCAATTACCGGCTGCTTGCTGGAGGGGGTCATGCTGCACTGGGCGTCCGGGGAAGCAGGGGCGATCAATGCCGACTGCAGAGGGGCCCGACATACCAAACATACACGGTACACATACACACGCGCGCGCGCGCGCAGCGGTGAGAGCGCGAGCTGCCGCACATGCACCTTACGCCGGCCTAGTTATCGTCGGATTTTTTAACAAGCGCGCGGCAGATAATGCGGCGGGACCACCTGTGCGTGCGCCGCTACATCCAATGATCCGTGAAAGCCGCTCTTGTTTGAAGTGAGATACGAGTCGAATGGGGTTTTTTTTTTGTGTGTGTGCGTTGTCGTTGTTGTTGTTGTTGTTGTTGTTGTTGTTGTTTTTGTGCCTGAAAGACCAAAAAAGCATGTTGTGATTATCACATATGCAGATGACATATTGCACAGTCGCTGTAAATTTGTCACAAAGCGCAAAGCTTTGAGAGCGTTTTCACACAGTGTTTTCACACAGCTCTTTACATTGTTGTTCAGGGGCTGATAAATTTGCCTGAATGACTGGTTGCACTGCTGGAATTATAAAAAAAAAAAAAAAATTGAATTGGCTTTTGCTCTCCTGCACGCCATTCGATTGGTCTGGTTTGAACGTGACAATCACAGCAAAACGTTGCCTCTGCTTCTCAAACACTGTCTATGGCCTTTTCGCTAGACGGATGTACGAGATAAACCAAATGGATAATGGATAACGGACATTCATGTCTCATGCAGAATAAACGTGGATGACTTCAGTGAATTACTATTTTCCCTTTTTTTTTTTTTTTTAAGCTGCTTTTTGGATGGTCTTGCCCTTCAATTGGGTACAAACATTCTTGGTGCCTGGAGACTGAGCTATAATTTATGCCTCTAATGAATGCCACCTGCTGGGGTGGAAAGGGCCTTTTCAGTGAAATATTTTCCTCCAGTGTGATGAGGCAGGTACTGTAGCAAATATTCTCGCTGTAGAAATTTATGTTCCGCCCAGACGTGAATGCTAATGACCACAAACAAATCAATGGGCGAGTACATCTTTAAGATTAAACGCCAGCGTGATGCCGCCCTCTCGGATCGATAGTGGGAGGAGTAATAGATACAATTCTTCTGAATATCAGTGCCGCGAGATTAAAGGCAGCTGGACGACTGAAGGCTACACTGGAGCACTTTGAGGTTACTTTTGTTCAGTCGAGATGATATCTGGTAAGGTGGTGGGGGTTGATGGAGAACCAGACACCTGCACACTGGCTGAGACACTTCGGGGGAAGAAGAGATAAATGTGTGTAGACTGGTGTTACCGCAGTGGACGCTGGGATGTATCAGGGCCCGACACCTCTAATGAAGTGGAGCAGGGTGAACAATCTGACAGAGGACCAGCTGCTGGAATGGGCTCATTCTGAGGAGGTTCGGGTTACTTTTTGAACTTTTAGGAGTCTGCTGGTTGCTAATTGGGAATTTCTGACACGGGCCTGACGTGTGGACCGCCTAATTAACCGACGCCCTCAACGGGAGGCTGCAACAACAGCGAATTACATTGCCGTTGGTTTGCCGTGATTCAGCCGATTTATTTTGGGCCGAGCCCAGGTTTTTGTAAGCCGCAAAACCTGAGCAACAGATGACTACAAACACTGTAAAGTGACTCAACAAGTAACTGCAGCATGTCAGAAGACTTGAATAACAAACATTCACACAAGTGCTTGAGGCACGTTCAAAGAAAGACCAGACGATAGCGGCTTCACTCTTCGTTTCCGACTTTGATTTTCATGCTTCCTGATTCTGGCCGTTACCGCGAGACGCTTCCGGAATCTCGATGAAGCCTTTGCTCTCCTTGCTAAAAAATTTAACACGCCATGTTGTAGATGCTTTCTGAAAGGATCCCTAAAAAACTTTACGCCTCCAGGTCCTCTATTACTTCCTCCTTAGCTCCGCCTCCGGAGTTGCACGTTGACGTGCCAAGGTCCTTTTATTGACTCGTAAACGCTTGCGGGGAGAAGGAGCGGCGCGGCGGAAAATGCGCAGCGCAACGTGCAACGCTCCGACCTCCTTCGTCGTTTTCCGATGCGAGACCCAAGGTGATTTTCCCCTGCTACTCCAAACGCCGCTTCGCGCTCCTCTGCGGCGTTAGCTCCCCCTCTGGGATCCCCCCTGTCATTCCTCATCCTTCCCGGCGCCGCTCTTTCAAACGGCCGCCATTCACATCCCTTAATTGGAGAGCGCGAGTTTTGTCACTATCTCATTAATGTCCAAGTCTCGGCGCGCTCGGGCAGTTCTGCTCCACTGGGCACATCTGTCCGTGTTCACCCAAGCAGCCACGGAGGTGTCAGAAGCAGAAAGACTCACGCACACTTTGGCCCATACGCACATGCGAGCTATTGTCACTTTGGCTATTAAAAGCAAAGGCGGGCCGATTATGATCCCATTCAGAGGGAGAATAGCTCTCCCGGGGTGAATGATGGCACATCATATCATATGTGTGAGAGTGTGTGTGTGCGGTGCAGAGGGGGGAATAGGGGCTTCTGGGGAAATCGAGGGGAAAGTAGCATTGACTAAAAGAGATGGAAAAGAGGTGTGAGGGATGCGAGAGGAACAGGTAATGAATGATGATGGCGCGTATGTGTCCTGGCTCACCAATCAGGGCGGATTGAAAGAGAAAGTGCCGTCTGAGTGCGTCTGAGTCTTTTTCCATTTCAAAGAGAGAGGAGCAGGGAGGGCTGAGGAAAAGCACCGGCGAGTAATCGTGACAAATTTGGCATGAATAATTTATTCCACCTCCTCCGCTTTTTTCTGTCTTCCTTTCTTTTTTCTTTTTTTTTTCTTTTTTTCAAAGAACGCGGAAAGTTTATTGACCTGCGAGATAATCTGGAGCCATGATAATTGGAAACAAACTTGCGTTCACTTCTGACTCACTTTTCGAACAGACCGATGGCTACTTTCTTGTTTTCGTCCCCCTGCCCCCTGTTTCCGTAGCTTCGATATACGCCACGATTCTCTCCTCGTAAAGGAAATAGTTGTAGCTGCGCAATTCAAAAACCAGCGATTCAGACACAACGTCTTGCTGTTTAGATCTTTGTAAACGTGTGACGTGGAGAAAGAGAGTTGTGCGAAAGATGATCTAATGTTAAGATATACATTTTGTCTGAGCAGGACATCCATTTCACGTCGAATACTCTTCTCCTACTCCACATGAACCATTTGGTGTATCGGTGTTTACAAACATATACGTTCATTGTATTCATTTCTGCAGTTGTGGTTGTGTTGGTCCTTCAACTGTGGCTCATCCACCTTTAAATAGTTAAACCACGTCCAAATCAAACCACCAATAGTGACTTTATTTTAAGAAGTACGATCTCCACCTCCACGAGTGAAGGCTTTTCTGCTGCCCTTCATAGCACCAAAAGCAAAAGGAAGTGGCCAGAGCAAACACTTTTCCGTGCACAAGTGAACTGAAACGTTTCTGAGAACCTTCAGCCTGAGAGATGTTTTTCTGTAGTTGGCGATCTGAAAACCTGTGTGTGCACTGATGAAAAAGGACAAACTGTTCAGGTAGCTAAACGCGTCCTTGCCTCTTCGCCAGAGTCTTTCATCCATCGGCGACTCCATCCCATATTGATCACTGGACAACAAGTGGCCCGCCACCTCGCAGCATTTTTTTTTTTTTTTTCCACCGCGCCTCTCGGTCTTTGGACGCGGCCGACGATTCACATATTAAAACGCGCCCTTCAAGACTTTGGGACAGCGCGTGTAATAAAGGCTCCAAATAAATCGCTCCTGGTGGAAATCACCGCCGTCCGGAGAGAGACAGACGACGGCAGGATGGAACTTCGAACGTGTCAGCCGTTTTTTCCCTTTTTTTTCCCTCCCCCCTCCCCTCCGTGCTGTCTCGCAGGAGAGGTTCATGTAAGTGGTTTATTGCGTGGCGGCATCACGGTGGGGACGAGTGGGGGGGGGGGGGACGGTGGGGACGGTGGGGACGGGGGGGCAGAGGATAGGAGATGCAGGCATTTATGAGATTAACACAAAGTAAAGTTCTTCCAGTGATTTTCTGCTGCAGAGGACACGGACAGTCAGACAGGCAGAGGGGAAGGATAAAAAATGCTGGGGGGTGAGGAGGGAGAGAGGGAGTGAGGGGAGGCATCGGGTTCACAGTCAGTTCAGGAATCAGAGAACATTGCAAACGGGAGTTCAGTCAGGAGCTATTAAATGTTTTTCAGGGAAAATGAGGAGCCGGCGGCGGCGGCGGCGGACGGGACGCCTCGTGTCTCCATTACTGGAAGTGGGCGGCGACGCTGACGGGAGGGCAGGTGACACTCGTGTCACATGTGGGCTCCGTCATCGGCCGGGAGTTTACCTCCCTCAGTCTCTCTCAAGGTTGCCAGGGTAAATTGCCAAGGGCTCCAAGGCAGCGAGCGGCTGTAGTTTGACAAATGTCGACTACTTCAATCAGGTTGTGTCCCGACCACACTGCTCACCTGGCAAAGGCCTGGACACCTCACATGTCCCGGTGTCTCCGAGAGTTGTTGTAGGTTTGATCCTGGGTTTAATCCACTGTCTACCTTTGGCTATGTGCCGGTCTGAGAGTGGCGGCGGTTACTCCAGTTGTATCACGTATGCACTGGAAAATCCTGATTTATAATAAATGAGGAAATCGCTCCCTCTCATGTCAGGACTTGGACGTTTAAGGCACACTGAGATCCAGTATTAGTAACTGACCATTAATGGACTCTTGATGACTTTTTTTTAGTTTTAACTGTACTTCCTATCCGGGCTGTTGTACTGATCTATTTTGTGCTAAAATGTCAACAAAGACCAACAAAGACTTGACCGAAGCCGGTTTGGGTTCTGCTCTACCAGCACAAGGAGGGTTTCCCTTCACTTGTACACAATGGGTTTTTTTTTGTCTTTTGAGTTGGTTCGAGGCTCAAAGTCAGTAGGTTTCTATGGATTTTTAGCATCTGTTGCGGAAACATCAAAAGGGCCAATGTGGGCAGTGCAGCAGTTATCACTGTGCTCCTTGGGTTCGATTCCCAGGCCCTGGATCTCTCTGGCTGGAGGTTCTTCCCAGGTTTTCCAGCGTCTTCCCACAGTCCAGAGACGTGCACTATAGGCTCAATGGTGCACAAACAGTTGGGAATGTCCATGATGAAGCGACCACTTGCCCCTGGTGTGACCCCGCCTCCTCCTCAGCACCCTATGACCCTGAGCGCCAGAGAAGTGATGATAGAAATGAAAGCATCAAAAATGTGTTGTTTTTTTTGTTTTTCTTTTTTTTTTTGTCTTTGGGAAAAGATTCCCGGCCGTGCAAGTCGTGAAATATTCCCATACCTGCTGTTAAGGAAAAGGCGAGTGTGTCCAGATGAGGAAGTAGAAGGACGGTAAAGTGGCGCTGCATCACTCGGAGGGAGGCTTCAGGTCTCCGGCTGAGGGGAAGCGGGCGAGATGGATTGGCCTCTGGGAAGGAGTCGGCCGCCTCTGTCTCCAGCCATCATTGCACGGCAACAGCTGGGCCACTTTGATTAATTTGTCCGGCGGCGGTGATTTATTCATTTGTAAGGGACCGGGGCTGAACTCCTCCACGGCTTTTTACACGGCGCGCATACAAAGGCGCTGCGGGTCGGCTCGCCAAATATTTAAACAAGTTTTTTCTCTCTCTCGCTCTCTCTCCCTCTCTCTCTCTCTCTCTCTCTCTCTCTGTCTCTCTCCCTCTCTCCTCTTTCGCCACTATCTTCCCTTTGCATTAATCAGTTTTGACAGCGACCTGAGAGGAGTGTGTTTAATGTAAATTTTCCATCATGATTAATGGTATTTAAGGAGGGTATGCTCTGATACATTCTAATGGTGTTTTTTTTGGGGGGGGGGGTTTTACCTCACTGAAAAACAAACACAGGACTCTTTAAAGTTGTTTTTTTTGTTTTTGTTTTTGTTTTTTTTAGGCTGATGGAACGCTGTCCGTCTCCTCCTTCCCCAATAGATTGGCAAAAAAAAAAAAAAACATTTTGGACTCGGATACACTGCGCTTCAGCGTAAACTGTAAACCACCTGTCATAAAGAAAAATAAGAGCATGTGAGGAGTCCCCATTAATCCCAAACTAATCCCGTTATGGATAAACTATCTCTGAAAGGATAAGCGCTTAAGTCACAGAGGGCGTGTGGGGCTGAAGTGAGGCGGCAGCCTCACTGCTCTATAGACAAGAACACACCGACGCTATAACTGGGATTTTTCTTCCCTATACTCTCAGGAATACACACAGAGACACACGCACGCACGCACGCACGCACACGCGCACAGCACACACACTTGTGAAAGTGCTGATGCCAGCAGTCCCGGCTCTGTGTTTTCACTCTCGGCTCTTATAATCTGTTTTATCTCAGGTGCTGCCAATAGCGGCTTTAATTAATGGGAGGATATTCCTAATGTAATTTAGCCCGGCGCAGGATTATAAAATGACACATCACTCGCGGCCCTGCAAGGCAATGAGGGGCGAAGAGACGCGGTGGATACGGAGGGAGAGGAAAAGGGGGACGGAGGGGTAAAAGTCTGCATAATTTATCAGAAATATAAAAATATCAATTATTATCAGGGACACAAAAGCGGGCAAAGGCAAAGGACATTCAAATATCCGCCTCCCTCGTAATGAAGCCCGTTTCTGACGGCTTGAGCGCGTTCTCGTGTTTGTGTTTTTTTTTTTTTTTTTATTATTATGTGTGTCTGTGTGCGCGCGCGTGTGCGCATGTGTGTGTCAGCTTCCTTATTTTCGCCGGGGTTGGGATTTATCTCTCCGTATGGGATGGCGGTGGGGAAGGGTCCCCATACTAATTAAGTCGGGGGCCTATTAGAGTGAGCTCCTGGCTTAAAGCATTAGAAAGTGTCACTCTCCGGTTCAATCCCAAAGCCTTCAGACGGACGCAGGAGGCGGCCGGGCCGAGAGGAGCGGCGCCGCTATTAGAGATCCGGATCGGCGGCCCGACAAGCGGCCGCGTTGCACGGAAGGGGCGGATGTGGCGCCCACCTTTCTAGATTTAATGCCCCTCCAAGGCCGCCTTTTATGGAGTCACTTAGGATTGTACATTACCATTAACTATAAATAAAGAGTTTAATCCGCAGGTCAATCGCACGGGAGGGTGTTTTCTGGTTCCCCTCTGCGTGTCATTGCTAATGCCGGCTGATTTACCGTCTTTGCAATACTTTTCTGCCGTCCACTAAACATTTTTTTTTTTTTCTTTCTCCGCGCCATTTTATTTGTCTCCGGCTTGAAAACGAAAAAAAATTTAAAAAAAATTTAAAAAATGCTAATTCCAGTTTTGGGAAATGATTCTTTCTAAAAAAAAGTCTCGCTGCCAACCCATAGTTCAACTTTTCCTGCCCTGGATACAATAAAATGTTCGCCGGCCTTGACAAATTATTACTGTAGCGCAGCATGTGTTCCATTCATCAGGATCTCTGACATTGTTCAAGAACAAAAAGGCTTACTGTAACCACAAAGTTGACACAAATTTAATTAAGTGTCTGGACATAGACGTCCCCCCCTCCCCCCACACACCTCCCTCACCACCACCACTACCAATTTGCATTTTCTACATTATGCAATCAGTCTTTGCCTTTTTCTTGTGAGGGCCAGACAAGAGGCATAAAAGATAATGAACGGTTATACATTATTAACCAACAAAGGGGGAAGATCAGACTGTGAGCTAATGAATAAAGTTTCAAAATACAGAAAATCACATCTCTGCAGCCTCTAACGAGTGCTTTTTTTTTTTTTTTGTTCCTTCTTCCCCCTTTCTTCCAAATGTCAAAACTGTTGATAACGCGCTAATGATGTGTCCTTACGTATACGTCACTCACTCCTGATCCCATCGTTCGCCCCCCCCCCCCCCCCGCTGCCCGTCCTCCTGCTCGATTGGCTCTCGGACCGGTGGGGAGGAGTGAAGTGCTGGCCATATTTATATTAATGACGGGGCGTTCGGGTGGCCACATAAAAAGGCCAGAATGTGCACGAGACGGGGGGATTTATGAACCCGCCACGCAGGCTGCGAGCGCCGCTCAACCTCAAGCCTTTTAGCTTTTTACGAGGAGCATTGTGCTTTGATAATAAAGGTTGTTCCGGTTGACTTATTAACTTGCGCACGAGTGTTCCATAAATGAACATTAAGGATGGGGACACTTGTACAGCTGCGCGCGAGTCTGGACGAGGCCATTGATTCCGACTGCTGTCCTTGTCCCAGGATGCAAACACAAGGTGGAGAGTCGATTTATCGACTCCCCTGCAGGAGGTGACATTTTCTCCCTTCTTTAAAGACCGCGACCAGTTGGACCTTCCTTTTTTCTTTCTTTTTTTGATTTTCCTGTTAGGTCGCAGACAGAAGAATTGACAAACAGTTTAGCTAGCAGCTAGCAAAAACGTCACGCTAACGCGCATCTATTGGAGCAACTCCCGCTCCATTTTCCTTCCGCAACTGTACCACGACTGAGTCAGCGGTGCAGTCAAATATTATTAAGTTAGCTTTGACTGGTCCAGTTTCAACAGCGTGAAAAAAAACAAACTGTCAAAAGTACGCAACACAGGTTAACACCACGAACGAGCTTCTAACAGGAGGAGATGGATGTCATGCTGGTCCTGGAATCCGGTTGATCTAGATTACACTGCTGAATGAGTGCGGACTTGAGTCATCAGAGGCTTCGTGATTCTGAAACTGTTTAACTCACAGGCACAGAAAAGCTCATGCTGCACAACATCATCATCATCATCATCATCATCATCATCATCATCGTCATCATTACATTTGAAACAAACACTCGCAGTAGTTTGAGTTTAATCACGTTTGGGTGGTAGTGGGAGGGGCCACTCCACCCAAGACTATTATGTTAAAAGGCAAAGGGGCCATTGTGAGGCGTTAATATTTAACAGTTGCGGGCGTTGCGCTAACTGCGTGTGACCGACTCGGAAAAAGAAATCGACGTCCTTGATTGGTTTTCCAGACAGCACATTCGCTTTAAGCCCGTTAAACATTAAAACTGGCTGGGGGGGGGAAATAAATAAATAAAAAAATGCCGGTCCACATTTCGGAGCGTCGTCTGAGAGAATTTGGAGCGGCAGAGAATTTTGTAATTGGCAAGATTAATAATATTTACAGCGGCGAGATGCAAATCTCCCTTCGCTGGGGTCCCATGAATAATTGAGTGCGAACAATCACTCTGAATAATTCATTTCTAAATATTCTTCAGTGTGTTGTTTTATGACCGGAGGAGAGGGGTAGACGGGAGGGAGGGGGGGAGAGGTTCTGGGGGGGGGCAAAGCTGAGTTTTTGTGACAGCGGCAATGCGCGCTGGTAATTACACCGAGCGTCTGCGGCCCCTCTTAATTGCCGAGAGAAGTTCCTTCACGCCAGCAGGCTCCTTCACGGAGGGAAGGTGGTTGGGGGAGGGGGGGGGGGGGTAGAGAAAAAAAGAAGAACAAGAGAAGGAGAACAGAGAGTAAACAATTACCCCCCCCCCTCTATTCCTTTCTACCCCCCCACCACCACCACCCCCCACCCCCCCAGTTAATCCCTTCCTATTGCTTCCCCTCATCAAGATTTCTACTGTAGCAGCCCGTGTTTGCAGCTCACCAGTAGAATATTGATGCAAATGGGCTTAATTAGATGTTGTGGGTTGTACATTTTTTCTTTTTTTTTTTATTATTATTATTTCTTACTCTTCTTTTTTTTCTCCTGCCTCTGCATCCTGTACACCGAGGCCTGCTGTGGAGACGAGCCAGGAGAGCCGGCTCGCGCTTTGATGGCAGTGGGGGGGGGAAATGAAGGAAGGGAGCTCGAAGCGAAGTTGATGCTGCAGCCAGCGTGGCCTCCAGACCTCGCGGAGCCATTAGGAGGGAGCGCGCTACTGATTAAAATCACTGCCGTCATCAAAGAGCAGCCCCCCAATCCGCTCCTTTTTTCTTTTTTCTTTTTTTTTTTTTTGTCTCGTTTCAAATTAAGGTTTTTTTTTGTTTTTTTTTAAATGTACGCGGTGACTCGACTGCAGAGCGCAGGAGGCGGAGTCTGCACCCAAAGGTGCCGTCTCCTCGCTTCCAGCTGCCGCTGCAGTTAATGACGGCTCCACCTGCTGTTCCAGCCACTGGCGTTAATGATAATGACGGCTGAGGTTTTTTTAGTGACGGGAGGGAGGGATGGAGGGAGGGAGGGAAACGCAGGATGAATACCCAGTGCTTAAATACCAAATGCATAAACCAACTTTTTTTTTTTTTTTTTTAATAGCTTCAAGCAAATAAATCGCAAAAACAAACGTCCACAACCCTGGTCTTGTTTTTTTTTTGTTTTTTTCAATCAAAAACTAAAGATCACAGAGCTCAACCAAAAATCCCCCTGTAGTAATTCAGGGCCTGTAATTCAGGGGACATGGTCCGTGTCATCCAATCGAAAAAAAAAAAAAAAACAGAACATCAGGTCTGAGTTTGGTTTCGGTTTTTCAAACAAGGGGCCCGCTTTGTAAAGATTTCAACGCGCCAGATGATTTGCACCTGTTCGATCTGCAACAGCGAAAAGTCCCAGTCCCGGGCTCCGTCATCCGTCTGCGGAGGCAGGGAATATGCCTGGCGCCCCTCGCGCCAAAAATCCAGCCCCCCCGCCCTCCCCCCTATTGCCGGAGAATAGCACAACAAAACATTTCGGGCTTTCGGGAGCTTTGGCAGGATTTAAAGTTTTGCCGGCGTTCAGAGGAGGCAGATCACCTGTTTTCTGCCGCCTCCTCTTGTTAATTACCGCTAACCGCGGCGAGCTTGTAACCTGTCAGATTGCCCAAAGCCATGCTAACACCCCGCCGGCCTCTCTCATCACTCGCCCTCGGGCCCCTCCACTCCTCCCCCCCACCCCCCCCTGCTCTCTCAGTGCAGCGCAGCCACAACCTGGACCGGGGGGGGGGGGGGGGGCCCTCGCTGCCTGCTATCGACCGCCGTGTCGTAATGATGGCTGAGAGATTGCCTGCGCCGGGGAGTGATCTGGGAGCCGGCGCGGGATTAAGGAAGGCATGGATTGCTATCGATTTCTATCTGATACAATCATTTCATTTGGGCTCAAATCTCCTTCCCGCTGCATTGTGAGCCAATCCGCCCCCGCAATCTTTTAATTCCCCCCCCCCCCTCCCCCACACATCTACCCTCCCGCCATCAGAGGACTCAAGTGCCGTAACGTGTCTCTCTGGCTAACGGGGTTAACACCTCCTGTTGTTCTCGCCATTACTGCAAAACTTATTAATTAAAGCCAATCCGAGGACGAAGACCTTTGGGAGGAGGGGGGGGCGGGTTCTCTCCCCCATGAGAGCACGGCAGATGGGATGAGGTCTCGGAGAGGATCTCCACTTGACCGGCCGATAGGTCGGCCCGGTTAATACAGCGATGCTCCTCGGTGGCAGATTTGTGAATCGCTGGGTCATTTTAGTTTGATTGATTGTTTTGTGTTGAGAAAAAAAAAAGCCCCATTTCCCCCCGCACCTCCACCCCTATCCCTACCCCCGCCCCCCCACCCGAAAATAAGGCCAATTTATCGAACGGCGGCGTCTCGCGGGCGTCCGTTTTTTTAATCTGTTGTCCCGGCTGATGAGATGTATCACTGTCGCTGGATTTATGAGGAGCAGAACCCCTCGGCGCGCCGAAAACACATCCCCTCGCTTTATGAGTCGCGGAGCGAAAACCCGCCGGCCGCGATCCCGCCGAATCGAATCAGCTGGAATTGCTTCGGCATCGCCACCGTCGGCGTCATCGTCGGCGTCGTCGTCGGCGTCGTCGTCGTCGTCGGGACAAACTAATACCGCCTGAACTGAACCTGTGGCGCTCTGGCACCGCGCCGGAGGTATCTCGCTGACAGAGGTGCGCTTCTGTACGCCGGCTTGTTTCCTCGCATGCTCTTCAATTAGTCCAATTTATGTAGCGAGGCCCCCGGATTCACCTTCAAAGCGGGGGAGCAGGCAGCCCGGCCTGCTATTGATTTGGCCCCTGCTTTTCCTGCTGGCCATTGATTAAATCTCTGGCATTATTTGCTATACAGGCCGGTGGGGGTGGGGGGGGGGGTTGCGGCGGCGGCGGCATTATTGCTCTGCTCTCCCGTTGCTTGTTGTCAGTTCCCAGAAATAAGGCCGACGGAGGTGCGGTGGGGGTGGGGGGGTGGGGGGGGGGGGTAGTATGTGATGAAAAACAAGAGCGTCCCACATCTTTTTTTTTTCTTTTTTTTTTCTTAAAGCAGGAGGGGGGAAAGATTTGTACCTTAATTAAGGTCTCACCGCAGAAAACCAGAGTGGTGGTGGTGGTGGGGGGGGGGGGGGGGGGGTCACAGGGGTTCCGGGAAACGCCCTCTTATCCTGGGCCGGCTTTGCCCCCCCCCACAGCCTGTGGAGATGACAGCGACCTAGTCCAAGTGTTTGACCCCCCCTTCCCCTCACCCCCCCACCCCCCCAGCCGGATTGATTTATCGTAATCAACTGTGGACCAGGAGGGGGAGCCAGGGGGGGGCGGGGGGATCCGGGAGGATGCGCGTGCGAGCGGGGAAAGGCACCTTGGGAGCACGCAGACAATCACTAGACCCTCCATCAATTTAAACATGACAGGAAGCAAAGACAGAGAGACAGAGAGCCGAGACGGTGGGGGGGGGGGGGGGGGGGCTAGATAGATGCTCCTCTGTGTGGGTGTGCGTGGGTGTGTGTGTGTGTGTGTGGATGGGTGGTGATAGCGGGGATATGGGATGGAAGGTCCCCGAGGCCAAGACGGTTAATTAGCTTTGTGAGAAAACAATCAGACTAACAAGCCAAACAAACTTATTAGACTTCTCCCATTATCCCGCCCGCTCTCCCCGGGCCGCCGCCGCCAAAGTGGCAGCCTGAGAGACGGCTCCTCCACGCCCGCCGATTTACACCTCTCTGCATGCAGATCTCAGCCCCGCCAGAGAGGAGAGGAGAGGAGACGGCAACATCTCCCAGACATTAGACCCGTCCGCTCCGGCCGCCGCACTCTTTCTTTCCCCAACGACGTTCTTTTTTTGTTTTGTTTGTTTTCGGCAATCCCCGAAACCTCGCCGTTGGTGGGGGGGGGTTTCTCCGCTGTCGGCCAGGAAATGAGAGCGATTCAATCACGGGGAGAAGATACAAAAGGGAAATGATTCCACCGGGCGGCCGCTTACCCCCCCCCCAACACCACCACACCCCGCCCAGCCCGACTCCCTTCAGGCATGGCTGCTCCGCTAGCTTTATGCGAGCGGTGTCCAGTGCGAGCCGGTGATAAAACGAAAAAAATAATACTAATAATAAAAAAAACGAGTCAGGGCACGTAAAAGGCGGCATCTGCCCACGCAAGCTGCGCCGCCGCGCCGGATGACCAGCGGCGCAAAAACACAAACCCCGACTGTCGGCGCTTCAACTGGTTGAATAATGCCCGTCGTAAAACAATACTTAAAGAGCAGCAGCGGCGATCACGGCGGCTGGAGCCCTCGCGCGATCTTGTAAGACAAAAAAAAGAAGAAAAGAAACATAGCACGCCACCGGACGCGTGTTTGTTTTCGTTTTATTATTGATGTCAGGCTCGCCGCCGCCGCCGCCGCCGCCGCCGCATGTCACGGAGCGCGTTGTCCACTCCGCTTGTTGGGGCCGAACATAAAGGGAGGCCGGTGGCGTGCAGAGCGAGAACAGATGCGAGTCCTCCAGGGGCCTCGGCTGGCACCGGCCTGCTTTCCTTGGCCGCCGTCCACACTCTCCCGCTGGTGCGGGGGCCCTGCAGGGAGATGCCTTTAACACGCCTGTAAGTCCTGTTGAAATGGTGGTGGTGGTGGGGGTAAAAGGGGGCGGACCTGGGAGATCCAATTTAATACCGGCCAGCTGCCCGATAAACCGGCCTGCTCGACGGCGTGCCGCGTGCAGGTCGGCGAGTGAGCGAGTGAGTGAGCGGCCGTAGAACTTGATGTTGAGCGGACCGCCGGCAAGATGGCGGCTCACTAGGAGCCTTGCTCTATGTATATTCTTATATATATGACAACTGTTCGATGGGCAGGAAAGCCAAATTACTTTTATTTTACACTTATACACTTTTATTCATGTGTTTATGGGCAGTATGTTAAGTTTTCAAAGATTTAAAATTAAGCCAAATTTTACAATTTGGACCTTTAAGATGTCCGCTTTTGCTCCCTCACAAAGTCTTGATTTCACAAAATAAAATGCGATATTTTTGAGTTACACTTTGAAAGTGTTGTCAACACTTGCGTTCATTGTTTCAAAAGTGTGACTCAAGATTTTTGGTCGTTTTGGGTTTTTTTTGTTTTTTTTTTCTCAAAAGTCACTTCAAGTTGATGACACCAAGCAAAAGCAACGTGTGTGTGTGTGTGCGTGTGTGTGCGTGTGTGTGTGTGTGTGTGTGTGTGTGTGTGTGTGTCAGGGGGGCGGTACGGGAGGCCAAAGATGAGGCAAACCGAGGTTAAAATCACCACTTAAATTATGCCCATTTGATTTCCATAAAGGTCTCTCTGGTTCTTGGAGGGGGTGTGGGGGGGGTTGGAGGAGCCTGACAGCAGGCAGAGAGCCAAAGCCGTCGTGTGGCTGTGAGGTCTGAGGTTTGACACTGGGCCACCAGAGACCAGCCCGGCTAACCTCAACCCTGACCCCGAAAAACCACCACAGGACGCGTGAGGGCCACCCCTGGTGTCCAACACTCGGATGACATTTATTGCTCACTGGTGTGTTTCACAGTGTGCTCGGCGTTTAGGGCAGAATTTTCCTCTTTGTTTTGTTTAGGGTTTTTTTTTACTGGGAGCAAGATGGGTCTTTTTTTTTTTTTGGAATATTCCTCATTACTGAGAGAGGAGTCAGGCTTACAAAGGCGCCTTTTGAACCGAGCTGTGCCATCATTACAGTTTGCTGACTTTCTCCGCAGCACCAGCTTGTGTGTGTGTGTGTGTGTGTGCTTGCGCGCGCACGTGCACCCGCAGCTGATCTTCCCCGATGCTGCAAAACGCACAGCAAGTGAAGAGGTGATGAAAGAAAGCCAACAGTTGCAGATAAAGTATTTTTGGCTGGGCGAGTGAGCGTGTGTGCATGTGTGCAGAGTAATGATGCACTGTGCCTGACCAGAAAGTCACATCTCACTGATGTATGGTCAATTATCGCGGGGAGGGTGGGGTGGGGGGGTTGGTGGGGGGGAGAGGGGGTTCCTCCCTTGTCCCGGGCCTCGACGTTGCTCTGTTATTAGCGTGCATACAAATTGATGATATCCAGCAGCCTCTTCACTCACGGCCGCTAACGCCGTTTGATATGCAGTCGTGTCTCTCCATCAATAAAAGGATCAGGCTGGGATTTAGCATGTATCTCAATGAGAGTGTGTGTGTGTGTGTGTGTGTGTGTGTGTGTGTGTGTGTGTGTGTGGGAGGCAACTAGCGTTAACTCTCTATAGGGCAGTGGTTCTCAAACTTTCTCTGTCACGCCCAACCTTGGAGGAAGAAAAAATTTTTCAAGAATTTTCTTTTCTAGGAGCCCCAAATTTGACGTGGCTGTGTCTTGAGGGATCCCGATGAACCTGCACGTGGTCCCATGTCTCTAGGACTAAGTTGACTTTTGACCCCATAGACTTGTATGGCATTAGGACAGGGTTTCACAACCGGTCCGCGCCAGGACCCACCGACGCCCCTTTTACAGACATGTTGCCATCCAAAAAAAATTTACCTTCTCAAAAGTATTTTGTGATAAGATGGTGATGATATAGATAAGACAGCACAAAACATCATGGCACACAAATAGTGCACAGTTACATTTTAATCCAACGTTTGCAAAGTCGAAGTACTTTCAGTAGGACTTGAATAGTGTAGCGTTAGCATTAGGTTTTTTTTTTTACTTTATCCCTGCTAAACGGGACTCATGCAGTGGGTTTTTTTTTGTTTGTTTTTTTTGTCCTTCTAAGCTAAGGGCAACAGCCCACAACCAAAAATTGGCTGACAACCCACTAGTTGAGAATCACTGCTTCAGGACGTGTTAAAGTGTGACTAAGACCTCTCAGGTGTCATAAGGGCTTCTTTCTTTAGGTCGATACGAGCGTGTGTGTGTGTGTATATGTGTGTGTGTGTGGGAGAGAGAGAGAGAAAGACTGTTTTTCCAGGTTGTGATTCTAAGGGTGACATCATGTGCTTAAAAAAAACAAAACCACAGCAGAAGCCTGTATTTAAAAGAGACTGGAAACTCATTTTTTTTTACAAAAGAAGCCCATGTGGTGATAGATGGGGTTAAGATTTTGGTTTCTTTAGTGTGTGTGTGTGTGTGTGTGTGTGTGTGTGTGTGTGTATGCGTGTGTGTATGCCGGCCCTCTCCTCTATCTACCTTGTGTTTATTCATGCCTGTATCGTTACAATATGGCAATAGTGCTGCTCATTCCAATGACCAACACAGCTTTTGTGTTTGTGTGTGTGTGTGTGTGTGTGTGTGTGTGTGGGTAGTGGGTAGACCCTCTGCCAAAAGGCATCTCCTAATTTACTACCTGGCAGCCCCTCATTACGGAGGAAGCGCGCCATCTAGGGACGCATAAATCTCGCTAACATACAGGTTATTGCCTCTTTTTATGTTGGAATTCTGCTCGCCGTCCAGCGTTACAAACCGCGCTCGCTTTAACAACACAATCTGTCCCGCACAACTGCCATTTGTTTTATAGACTACGCGCGTTTCCGGGTGGCGCTCGCCAGGCAACAGATAGACGCCGGACGGGTAGCGCAGCGCCGCCTAATGACCCCCCCCGCCCCCCCCCACCGACCCCCCCCCACCCACACCCCTACCCCGCCCTCCCATGGCGACGATCCGCAGTGTGACATCAGCGCCATATTTAAGAAGGTTGGGGAAGCGAGTTATGTAAAATATCTGGCGAGTTTTCCGCACCTCACATCACAGAGCATCATCGAGATCGCTGCCACCAACTCGTAACGCCGTGCGTGGTTGGACCACCTTCTCACAAGACGCTCCCCAATGGTGCTGATGTGATTTTCACCAGCCAGTCTGGGACGGATGGAAAAGAGCCGCGTGATGTTCCCGCCAACCACAATAACAATCGCCAGCCTTTGTTTTTTTTCTTTCTGTGACTTTCCCAAACGTCTGGTAAGAGCAAAAAGTTGTTTTTGCCGTCGGGTTTTCCACAAAGACGTTTCATAACGTGCTTTTTTTATTGACTCGAAGAGAACCGTACAGCCCATTCCCGCCGCGCTTGTGCTGTATTGCTGCATGAAATACTCATCGTCCCTCTCCGCCGTGCAGTTTTCAGATAGCGGTGCAGCAGTTATGGCAGGGTCCTGCGCGGTGGTTCAGCAAAACACTTGAGCGGTGCTTTAAAAGAACAAACACAGTTTACGAGAACTGAAGGGGAAACAAATGTTGCCGTATACTCGACTACAATGGGTAGCGAAGCCGCCCGCTCTGTGTGCGTGTTGTTCTTCAGCTTCTTGTAAACTAGCCAATTGAGCAAATAGCTTCCGCTGATGCTAATTATATTGCAGATGGCTTCATTGCTAAATACAGCCCGATGAAGGAGAACTACCGTGCACAGCAGCCTCCTGCTTCTTTATAATGTGTCGACTAGCGGAGCTGGTTGGATTATATATCAGTTATAGCCTTGTTTGCACAGTGCCGGTCCAGTGTTTGCTAAGACAGAGGCCGTTGAGGACACGCAGGTGGATGCACCTCACTAAGACCAGATACTGTCGCCTTTCTCCGGTCTCCAACCAGTCTGCCCAGTCTGACCTCTGACGCCTGACATCAACGAGGCGTTTTCTCTTTTTGGTACCGCTCTCTTGGAACCTTGGAGATGGCTGCGATGTGGTGAAGATCCCAGTAGATTAGCAGCACATTGTGACTTGGCACCAACAACCATGTTCACCACGTTCAAAGCCACTTTAAATACCATTTCTTTGATTCTCTGATTGGCTACTTGTGTTAAAAAGCAGCTGAAAACTCTGATGGCCTCCGTGCCAGGGAAACCTCAGCAAGGTGGAGGCCGCTCTCTGCTGGGTGAAACCTGACAGGTCCTTGTCAACTTTGGTCTTCGCTCAAGACGTACACAACCTCCCCCTCGCCCGCCCCCCTTCTGTGTTTTCACAGGCCAAAGTCAGTGGGGAGCTTCTTTTTGATTGGCAGGCATGTCCAGTCAAATATGTGCACTGACTCCTGACAATTCAACCTGGTGGTTCAAGTGTTGGCGAGGCCGGTGCTGTTTTCGAACAGATTTCCCTCCGTGTGTGTGTGTGTGTGTGTGTGTGTGTGTGTGTGTGTGTGTGTGTGTGTGTGGCGCAGAGGTTAGGAAGAGGCTGCGGAACAGAGGGGATAAAGGCTGGCGATGAAGGCAGAGGCAGGGTTGAGGCAAAGGGCAGCGATGGGGTCGGCCTCGGAGGTGAGGGGCTGTAATCCATCACCAACGTTGCCTCCCACGCACTCTCAATGCGCCGGCTGTGCGTGCGTGCGCTGGCCGACGACGCTCGACTTCCAACCGCAGCGTCAGACCGCCAGCCTAGTTTCTACTGGGCGATTTATAAAGAAATAAAACAAACAACAAAAAGTGCCACCTTCCCCTGCAGCCGCCACTTTAACTTCCCCGGCAACTTTGCTTGCGTTGCGAACCCGGCGTCTGTGTTGACAGTGTTTAATGCCGTTGGAACATCCAGTGGAATCCGCTCCGCCGCCGCTGCTCGGCGGGCTTTTACGCGAGCTTTCCGCGGATACTTAGGCGTCCATCAACCAGCTGCGCGCCGCAGGTGACGCCGCGGTAGCGACACACCACTCTTTGGCCCTCTGGCGCTCGCTAGCTTTATGGTAATCGTAGCTAAAGGTACCAGCTGGATAGAATGGATTATCCCCAAAGCCTCTGTGGCCTTTTTTTTTTTTTTTTTTCTTTACTCCTCGCCTCCCCCAAAAAGCCCAGAGCTGCTTCGCTGTGCCGTCGTCTGAACTTCAGCACTCATCTCAAAAATGTTTGCCTCTTTTTTCCCCACCGGCATCTCCCAAAATGTAACAATGTTTTTGAAAAAAAAAAAAAAAAAAAAAAAATCGTGCCAATCTGTCATCAAGTCACGAGGGCTGCCGGGAACTTTATTTTTCGAAAGACACAGAACACCGTGGCGACCCCCAACCACCCGAACGGCAAATTAAAAAGAATGAGCCATCACGGCGCGATGCGCACGGAATAATTCATCCTCTGTGGCTGCCACATTGCTTCAAGCGTGTACAGGCATTGAAACTTGGCCGGCCCTTTTTTTTTTTTTTCTTTTTCTTTTTTTTTTTCCTTTTGCGAACGGAGGAGAGGACGAGCGCTTTAAACCTCCGGCCAGGTTCTGGCTGGAACAAGGCAATCTCCTCCTCCCGCTCGCAGAGCCTGCATATTTAATGAGAACATCTGCTCCAGTGGCCCCTCTGGTGGAGCCCAGGCTTGCTTAATCACACAGCCGAGCCCCTCAAGTCCCTCGCAGTGGGATCCGCTCGGGCCCGGCCTTCAGACGCCGGCGCTGGCTGGCCACTCGGAGCAAAGCGCCGGCCGGTGGAAGGGGCTGGGGGGGGGTTCAGAGGGCAGACTTGGGATGCGAAAGAATCTGACTGGAAACACAACAGACGAAACAAAGATACGGGGGAAAGACCCCATATGTGTAAAGTGCGCTTTCATGCGTGTGTAATGTGCGTCTCCGCTTTCCAACAGGTGGCACCGTGAAATTGAGGTCTTTATTCGACGCAACGCATGTCTGCCTGATGTAACAGTATATGTCACGGGCTGCGTTTCGAAATGGGACAACGCCAGTCAGAAACGGCGGCGCGGCCGCGCCGGAGATCTGCCAAACGTGAAACGCGAAGGCGGCAAAAGATCAGATTTGAGAGAGAGAGCAAAATGTGAGAGTGCTTTGACGTCAGTGCAGCGCGGAGGCGGGCGGGGGGGGGGAGCTCACTTCTCATTCCGTCCCGTCTGATTGAGAAGTTTATTTCAAAGCTTTCTGCGACCGCTGCAGGCTCAAAAAATGCAAAGACCACAGAGAACTATAGGGTTGTAATATCCTTATTAAAGCCGTTAATGTGCCTCAAAAGTGAAAATAATAAACGCCTGCGGTGGTCTAATGGGCGTGCAGTTATTAAACTGTTCATCTCATTAGGTTATTGCGCCGATAAAATATCGTTGCGGCTACATCGCAAAATGCAAACGACTGTTTTTCCATAATATATCGTCACCGTGAGGTCCCGCCCCTTTACCTTTAAAGGAAGCTGATTGGTACAGTGATTCATGGTTCAGCTGAGGATGAAGTCAAGTTTTGCGTTTTTTTTTGTTTTTATTTGCATGTTGCAAAAAAATGTTTGCATGCTGGTGTGAACGCGCAAATAGGTGGCTCCAACACGTGTGTTTGGTCCCATGTATCTGTGAGAATGAGGCCCATGTTTGACCTCTGTGTCAAGCGTGTGTCCATAATTTGGAAGTTAGCGTAACGACTCACAATCTCAACAGCACATGTGTTTCTGTGTGTGTGTGTGTGTGTGTGTGTGTGTGTGTGTGTGTGTGTGTGTGTGTGTGGGAGAGCAACAGCCAGACTGACCCTCTTGGCACGCTGATGAAATACGAGCTGCTGAGATGCTCTGAGACTCGTAGCCTCTGGTTGAACCTCCGACGAGGCCCGCCTCCGCCTTACACCGCCGACCAATTAGACGGCGGCCGCCGTAATGCGACCTGAACGACTCGCCGAGCCCGGTGGTTCAGTGAAAACCCTCCTCGGCCCGCGGTGGAGCCCTGTCTCTTCGGCTCACGTTGGGCTCGCAGGTCTGGGGACTGAGCATGCGCGTGTCAGGTGTGATTCTGAGAAGGCAAGAGAGTGAGACGCACCACCACGCACCCTCCCACACACCCTAGCAAGGGATGCACTCTGGTCTTGACAGCGATGGCCACCGCTCCCGCTCTCTCCTCTGACTACATTATCTTATCTGATTACTCTCTGGGCCCCGGGATGCGCAGACATCCTGGAGACTGCAAGTGTAATGTAACATGCCTGCGTATGACTTGTGGTTGCTACATGAGATACGCCACTGCGGCACACCGTCAATGCCACCGGTAACATCAGACCCGTCTGCTCGCTCGCCCCTCTTAGACCTGACGGCTTTTCGAGACAGGCAGCGACGGCGCATCAGAAGCGGGTAACGACGCAGTAAATCGTCGCAACATTCCACCAGGCTGGGACTGGATTCGTCTGCAGATCCGGATTTTTTAAATGTGTCCGAAAGGTACAGTGTTTGAAATGGTCAAATTTCAGATGGCATCGCTCATTCGATGACCCTCCCTCTCCCGAGCTTGCCAGTAAACTACAGTGCCCCGCGCTCACAAACATGGAGACCTCGTCCACCTTCTTCTTCGTTGGTTTATTAGAGGACGCAAGCGTTCAACGCGCTTCCAGGTGGGCTGGATTGTCCACACTGGCTTCCTTAGAAATACGGCAGTGCAAGATGGCAGCTAAATCGGAGAAAGACCCTTGCTATATAAATAAATAAGAACCATTCCATTAGTCGGAAAACAAAATTACTTTTATCGCACTGTGAGTATACACTTTTAATAATATATTTACAGGCAGTATATTAAGCTTCTACCAATATAAAAATCATAAATCAGGCCAAATTTTACAAGCTGGACCTTCAGAGGCAGTAAGACAGCTTTCCCAACTCTGGATCATAAAGTGGCAGTGAAACCGAAGCCCGCCTCACTACATCAGTGCCGTTAAATAATCCACAATGTTTTCATTGGCCCGTCGGGGGCGAGGACGCAGAGGTTGGATCGGGAACAGCCCTCCAGAAAAACTTTACGTGCCATGTGAACAGGTGTGAACTCTGCCCGTCTACTCTCGCACGATCGTATTGAAGACATTGAGCGGCGGATTGCGCCGGAGGCCCCGGGGGAGCTGCGACAGCAACGCATTCCCCTTGAAGTGCATCCAAGAAACTACGGCCTCTCCGAAAGCCGTACAACAACAGATTGAGAGCGCGTGCGCAGCCCCATAAATACTGCCTTGAATTTCAGATTGGCCCGACGGCTCCGAGCCGGCATTCCGTGTACCAGGGCGCTCGCACCCCCCTGCCCACAAAAAAAAAACGCAAGGCGAAGCACCAGGTTGCGTCAGAAGGGGGCGCTGCAAAGTCGAGGGGGGGTCTTAACTTTTAAATGGGCCACAACGTCGCCCCAATCCGTCGTTCGCGCGGCGGCCTGGCTCGTTTGAGGTCAGGGGAAAGAGTCAGCTGTTTAAAGGAGGGAGGAAAATTGAGGTCAGAGACGGACGGCGGTGTGGGAGGATAAGTGATAGAAAGGCGAGCGCCTGGCACTCACACACTGCCGACAGCCGAAGCTGCAGCGGCGGCTACAAGGCTAATCTCAACCATTGAAGGAAGAACGCGCCTTTAATAGATTATCCACGATTTTGCTCGCCGTTGTTTGATCCCGCCTCCATTTTTTTTTCCACTTTTGCACACGTTTGTCTTTGTTGCTTTTCTACCTTTGATCTCGCCAAAGCTCGCAATAAATACCTTTTTTTTCCAGCTGCCTCGCCTTCCCGTAAGGTCTCACCCATGAAGAAAGAGGGAAAGAAGGAACAAGAGGAGTGTAAAAAGTAGCCAGAAAAGACAAAGAGCACGGAAGGAGGTAGACGTGAGAGGAGAGAACAAAAACAAAAAAAACGTGCAAGTAGTTTGAAGGGAGCGGCAGGAGTGTTTTTAAGCCCAAACAACAAGGTGTCACATTCTCCCGGGGAGCCGCGTGGGTGTCTCCGGACTGACGCGGCGGTAACCGAGAAATCTGACGGACCAGTGACTTTTCAAATTAAAACGTTGCACCGCGCATATTAATCACCCCAGGATGGAGGACTATTACCCCCTCTGGGTGTTTCCGTCACTTGCCTATTGGCGAGTGTCCATTAATTACCTCTGTGTAGGGGTGTTGATCTAAAATTGGTTTGGCTCACATATTAAACACAGTTTGATGGTGAGTGGTTTTACAGTGGATTATTACTGCTGGTAATCATTTATTTTATCGAGCTGTCTGCATTTAATTGTCTGGAGTGTTTTTTGTGTGTGTGTGTGTGTGTGTGTGTGTGTGTGTGTGTGTGTGTGTGTGTGTGTTCCTGTTAGGTGTGCCTGAGGAGGACAAACTTGCAACGGCATCCGTCTGTCTTTTCTTGCGCCACCTCCTTCAAGGTCATCCAGAGGTCAGTCTTGATTTTGTCAAGCGGTTTTGACATTTTCCAGCTACACTCGTCCACAGTCCTGCCGGGGTCAAACAACTAACATGGAGCTTTTTTTGGCCTCTTCGCTGGATCACTGTGATCTAACTAAATACGACAGTTTACTGTACTGCACTATGCAATCACAGCGGTGTTTGTTAAAGTCCTAGACTTAGCGTGACTTTCATGCCACAATTACAAGATAGTTGTGGAATACTCTATGGTTGCCTGCACAGTGCTCCTCTTCCTCAAAGAAATCCCAGATCTTAGACTTATCTAAATATTTTACTGGATTCAGTGTATTCATGTGGAGTGGAATACTTTAGGCAACAAAAAAAAAATATGCACAGCATATGCAAATACATACATACATAATGCTCCCGTCTCCGGGCTGGATCTACACTATTTCAAATTAGCCGGCTCCTCCCTTGGAGCCCCCCCCCCGCTGAAAACATTTCAGAAAATGATTTTTTAAAGACAACAACAAGTCATTAAAATGAAAGATCATTTTAGCTTCATTGTTTATTCTTCAGCGTTGCTCTGCTTTGAGAGCGCTTTTAAATCAGGCAGAGAAAGAGAATACCTTCAGGGCCACTGCAGCTACTGCTTGCGTGGGTGTGTGTGTGTGTGTGTGTGTGTGTGTGTGTGTGTGTGTGTGTCTGTGCGCGCACATGTGCATGAGCTTGCCTCTTGTCCCTCGCTTAAATTGGTGTTAATGATGCATCAGTCAGAACTCCTACACAACTTGGCAGCATCATGAATAGTTAATAAGTGTATACCGCTGTTACTATACATTAACGTTAATACTAATGGCCGCGTAGCTCACCCTATAGGACGTATGCGGGGTCGGATTAGCTCAGAATTAAGTGCATGCTCCGACTTAAAAGCTGCAGGCGGTTTGTTCCCCATTTTTCATGGACGTCACGATGAAGTATAGCGCACCAATGACTCCAACTTACGTAAACAGATAAGCTCGAAAATGTTGAACAATTTCCGAGGTTTGCACAGGGTGCCACGACGTATCGGCGAACAACATCGGTATTGGCCAGAGTATTGGTGTTTTTCGATATAGCCGAAGTGAAGAGCCAATGATTTTCTGTTCAAATGTGAAATTAAATGCCTTGAATAAAAGATTTTGCTCTCCCACAGTGCTTGTGTTTAATGTGTATTTGTTTTTCAGTGGGAGCGAAATGGGAATATTGACATCGGTTATTGCCGATATCAGAAACATTCAGGTATCAGGTTTAGTCTTTGGCCGTGAATGCTAATATCATGCATCAGTAGTTTCTACTGATATGACCGTGTTTTGTGCCTCCTGGGGGGGAAATGATTACTGTGGCTGCCAACCTAACAGCTATTTAAATTAGCACTGGATTCCACTGATTCCAATCTATTCCTGTCCTCTTTCTTGTGTTTTTACGAGGCCGTTTCTGTCATTCAGTATTTTTAACAACCTAACTTCTGTGCAGCGGCATAGCCCTTTGCCTCAGTTCGATTTTGTTTTTTTCTCTTTTCAAAATAAATAAATAAACAGAGTCCACCTTGACTCAAACATGATGGCGCATCCAATAGGCTGGATTAATCATCTCCCTTCCAGCAGAGCTGCAGCGGCGCTGCTCCGTCTTGGCCACGGAGGAGACATCAAATGCACTCTCCCTGCCCGTCTGCCTGCTGTTTCCCCTGGAGAGACAGAGACGGGTTAGAGAGTGGAGACTGGCCTCTGGTAGTGCAACTCTCTGTGGAGTCCGTATTGATTACACCTGCCACTGGCAGCTAGCTGGAGCTGTGTAGTCTGACAGCTGGCAGCACAGGCCAAGATGGATAACTGCTCTGGTTCGGCCCCGGCCGGCTACATCACAGCTTGGCTTTCGTAGAGGGTGATGAAGGCGACACAGTGTTCCTCCTCTTCCCAGTTTTATGCTTTTTTTGTCTCAGTAACATGTAGTTTTATCTTACCTCTTCTTACTGAGGCTTACCTGTGTGGACGTCTTGATTTCTGAGGGTGAGGTTTCCAAGAAACCTTTGCTTCTACCATTTAGCACCACAATCCTGTTTTTAGCATTCACTTCTTAGATGTGTGTCCCAGTTTTGTGGGTTTTTGTTAGGGCTAGACAGAGTTATCACAAATGTAAGCAGTTTATCTTCATCTGGTTTATAATGTTGTTTTAACAAATTATTTAATGTCGTTGGCTGCGGGATTACTAGCCATTTTCCAGCTGATGACAATCCTAGCTAATATTAAAATTAGCTTAACATTTCATCCTTAGTACCGTGTGCATGATGTTGACAATCTTCTTTTTTTTTTGTTGCAAGAATAGAGGCAAATTATTTTGGAAGGTCGAGAGTGACAGTGCCAATCCCTTCCTCAGGGGGGTGCAAATCAACAAAAGCGGCCCCTAATGCCGACTCACTCCGAAGCTTCTAAATCTATTGCATTATTGTTAACTGCGGCATTGGAAACAAGTGCAAAAATATTGTACGTTAAATAGTTTGTGTGTTTATTGTATGTTTTGTCTTGTTTTGAGCAGTTTTGCAACAGTAACTAGTAACTACTTCAAGCACAATTTCAAGGCTCACGGGATTGGGCCAAACATTTGAAATGGGATTGGACCTTGCTCTCATCACTCCCAAAGATTTTTTTTTTTTTATCTTCTGTATATTTCCGTGGAGCTCATACCATTTAAATCACCCAAAGGTTTCGATAGGAGCGCGTTTACAGTCACGTCCCTCCTCCGTATCGTATTCCACGTATGGTTTTACCACAGGCTTGACTTTTAAAGTTCTCTTATCAAAGATGGACAGGAAGTGCTTCAAAGCAAGCACGTAAGAAGACCTGTGGAAGCTGTTTTGCGCTTAATAGTAGCCTCCGGAGGACAGCGTGCCAAACTCAGAAGGCAGGAGGAGTGACTTGTGGGAAGAGTCGGAAAGTAAAGCCAGTGAGAGTCCCTTTTTTTCTTTTTTTCCCCCTTTTTTTTAACCTGTTAGCTCAAATTCCCTCCTGTAGGCTGCAGGGTATACAGTGTTTATTATGAAGATGAGCGCCTATAAACTCAATATTTTCCAAAGGGGAGTGAGGAGACTGTAAAGTAGGCAAATGCCGCGACTCTGTGGCGCGCAGGAGAGCCGCAGAGTGAGCAAGCTAAATGGGTGTAGAGGGATTCCGATGGCTTAGTCAGGATAAGGGACTGGGATTTAGTGGTGTGCTTCTCTCATTTGTGCCTCTGCCTCTCTCCCCGCTCCCCTCTATCACTATCTGCTTTCACAGCCCAAAGGCCTTATTTACAACCCTTTATTTCTCTCACCGCAGTCTGTGACAGCAGCAGCACTGGGTAACACAAATTGAAACATAAGCCTGGCCAAATCCCCGGTCATCTGCTTCTTCTTTTTTTTTTTTATTACTAGTCCTAAAAAAAGAGGGAATCATCAATTCACAATATTGACTTAAAGGGATGGTTTACCCAAAGTGCAAATCCAACCTATTTACTAGTCGGCACTTTGTGGATGGAGGCGCTGGTGTTTTTTCCGAGTTTCACAAAGGGGAAAAAGAAAGAACTCCAATGTGAAAATGCAACAAATGTAAATCATGACACGACATCCATTCTGCTTGTGTCCTAACTTAGCAGCCTGTGAATGTTGCTCGTTAAGAAGCTAGTTAGCCAACATGCACAGCTCAGTACACTCGGACACGTAGAAGCGGTGGAGACGACTTGCTGAAGTTCTAACTGAGCTTTAGAACGGAGAAGAAATGGGATTGAAGTGACTGTGAATGTGGTGAACATGGTTGTTGACCGCAGGTCTGAGTGTCTCACAATCTGCTGCTGATCTGCTGGGAATCTCTACTGCATCACGAGTGGAGGAAGATGCTGATGTTGATGTCAGGGGTCAGAGGTCAAAATGGCCAAATAGATTGGAAACCACAAAAAAGGCAACGGGAAGTAAAATAACCACTGTTTATAGTTTTGAGTGAGTTATCCCTTTAAACTAGTTGACTTAACAGTATGTTAATTAAAATATATATAAGTAATTTAGCCGTGTGGCTGCGTGTGGTGGTCTTTTACAGAGTCGTCCCGCTGACGTTGAACAAACATTTGCTCCGCTTAATGATTCATGTTCCTCGCCGTTATTCTCGCCGCCTTTGTCAGACGCCACATTGTAATTTCTTCTCCTTCCCGCGAGCGCCGCTCCACCAGCCGCCGTGCATCTGTCTTCTGCCGTGATCATCAAAGACCAGCGGCTCCCCTGACACTCATGCAGGAATCGGGGATCAAGTTGCTCTGCTTCTGCTTCTTCTTCTTCTTCTTCTTCTTCTTCTTCTTCTACCTTTCTTTTTTTTCCCCCCATGTGCGGCGTTTAAATGTGCCTCCGCAATCCGAGAGATTAGTCAGTTTTGACCCGGCCGGCGAAAAAAGAACCACAGCTAAAAAAAAAAAAAAAAAAAAAGGAGAAACATACCTCGGTGTCCCAGAAAGAGAACCTGAATAAGAAAAAAAAATACAAAGGCAAGCGGAGGGGTGAGTCGGTTGGGGGCGGGGGAGTATTTTTGAGAGTGAGTCAGTGACTCGTCTGCGTGGAGAAAGTAGCTCCTCAGCCGTCTGCCGGCGCCTGATGAAGTAGGAGACAAGCGCCGTGCATTAATGGAAGTGAAACAAAAATAAATCGTTTTCAAGTTTATAAGGAGACGCGCGCACACACAGCTGCGCAGCTCTTGGCAGTGCTGCCTTTGATTTATTCCTCTGGGGGAGGTGGTGCTGGTGGTGGTGCTGGTGGGGAGAAGGACGGTATTTGTGTGTTTGGAAAGAGAGAGAAGGGGAAGAGTGGGGGGGGAAGAAAACATGGCATGCAAGGAACAATCTGAGTTCGCCACAGGAAACCAATTTATTTGAGAGGGCAGCCGGCCTAAAAATAGGGGGAAGCCCCAAAACAATGCAACTAGAATTAATTGCCCGGATTTTGAGGGAAGGCGAGGAGACCCCAGAGAGTCAAAGTTTGTACTCGGTCTTGTTTCCATATGTGTGTTACGGAAACATCAGGCCGGGCTACTACTCGTCATGTCGTTTCTGTTTTTGGAGCCGTTTTCTCGGCTGTCGGAACACGACCGAGTCTCAATCCCTTCCGAGTGGCGGCGGTGGCGGCGGCGCACCAGCTGCCTCGTTTGACAGGATGTGATGATTTATCACAAGTTCTCCCCCCACCAGTAAATAGACAATAACTGTTTTGTCACACTCCGCTGAGTTCTAACTGGGGATGGGCTTTTTTTTTTTTTTTTTCACCCCCGTTTTTCGAGCAGTGTGCGAGTGAGTGAAGGAGGGAGTGCTGTAGGGGCCTTGTGGGGGCCTGATGTGCCGTTTTTAATGAGATCTCACAGCGGTGTTTAAATATTTAACCGTTCCTGGTGAAGCCTCCCCAACAGCCGCCAGGCAAAGAGCTGGTAAGGTCTCGTGCAATCGCGCGGCAGCGCCTGTGCAGAAAATAAGCACAAGCCGAATTTATAATGGCATCCCGAATACACGACGTGCCACGCCTAATGCCCGCACCTTACCTCGAGATGCCTTCCTGTCTGTGCCCTTGCAAATAAGTGTTCACGCACCATGACAAGAGGATGATAAAAAAAAAAAAGTGCTGAATTATACATGTGTTGTCTTTTTATGCCATATTTTCAGAACCTTTTTTTTTTTTTGCATTCTCCCAACTGGTATTAAAGCTCTGCCGTGCATTTATTTATTTATTTATTTATTTATTTTTGTCGACAAACATCTCACCACTGATGGGTTCAGCTCCCTGCACCCGTGATGCTTTTGCACCCTTCCACCTGTCATTCACGGTGAACAGAGCCAGGGGTGTCTGCCACTGCCTGCTGTGTAGAGGAGGAGGGTGGTGCATGTGGTGGTGGTGGTGGTGGGCTTCTGTGTGTGTGTGTGTGTGTGTGTGTGTGTGTGTGTGTGTGTGTGTGTGTTTGGGGAGCATGCATGCCTCTGCTAGAGGGAGGGAGAGAGAGAGAGAGAGAGAGAGAGAGAGAGGGTGGCGAAATTAATCATGTGCTTTAATTAAGTCCACCAGATAACTCAAACACAATAATGAAATCTTATTATTTTCTATGTATCATTTTAAAAAAAAAAAAGTCTCTATTACTACTAATAGTTGTCCTGCAACTATTTTAGTTTCAGATGTTTTGTGTTTATTGGTTTGTTTCTCAGGGATAATTTGCCCAAAATTGAAATTTCTCTTTTTTTACTACTCACTCGGATTTTATTGGAGGAGCTGATGATATTTTCCACATAATAATTGTTGGGGAAAGAGGGAAAGAATTCTAATTTTGGCCAAAACATCCAACTGATGCCTTCTTACTATGAGCCAGGATCATGTAGCTTCCGTGATGGCTAAATTAGTTTTTATGCTACCTGACCTAGTCTGGCTACATTGCGTGTTTTCTCACGGCGAGAGCTGCCTGGATATGTTTCACCACTAGGTGTCGGGGGTTCTGCATTGCACGCACGCTGCGTCAAACCGACCACCTGCAGGTCCTCCTGCTCCTTGGCGCTGGAGTCCAGCCCGGCTGTCTCGGGGCGTAGGCAGGGTTACACATTGGACAAGGCGTCAGTTTATTGCAGGGCCATGTGGAGACTGGCACTGACACCTACACACAATTCTGAGTTGCCAAACAGCGGGAGGAGGCCAGATTACCTGGAGAGAACCCGCACAGACACGGGGAGGGCACGCCGCCTCCACAGAGGTGGCGCCTGGCCGCGTAGCTGGCGAGATGACAGCACGAAGACCAGTGACACTTGTGTGGATGGAGAGTGAAGTCACGGCGTCAGGGCAAACTATCCCCTTTTGACGTCAGATGATTGAGATTCGCCAAAACACGGGAAAGGTTCGTGATTTGGCTGTGAAGCCTCGTCGTGCAGCGGTCATGCAGATGACACGGTGCTGGTGCGAGAAGTTAGCGTGTTTCGGAAGTGGAGTGTGCCAGATGGAGGGATTCTGGTGGGACCGGAGCCCACAGATGACAACAACCCCCCCCCCCACCCAACCTCACGCTCATACGCCCTCTCCTCCTCCTCCTCTTCCTCCTCTCCTCTTGTTCTACGTTCCCCAAAAACTAAAGTCCACTATGCTAAGCTAAAGAAAAACACTCTGAGGCCTCGCTGATTGAAAGAGCGTTATTAGAACCTTCCAACCTGCCCAGCACGCCTTGTAAAAAGTTGTTTATTTGACACAGGGGCGTATATAGATGGCACTGTAGGGTCTTTAGGCTTTGGCAGACACTTGGTGCCAAATCATATGCATGACTCCTCTTGCCATGCCGCTTCATGTGTCTGCCAAGAGAGGCCCACTGGGGTCTTTGCCAGGGGACCTAGACTACTATTCAACCCCCATACACACACACACACACACACACACACACACACACACACACACACCGCCAACCAGACCACACTCATGTACACACACACACACACACACATACATAAAAACACCTTGTGCCCGCCCAAACTGTACCAGCCTATGCATCCCCCTTCCCAACTCCCAGGCCCCCTGCCCCCTCCCTCCCCTTCCGTCTCCATGCCACACTCATTATTAATGATCTGAGGGACAGCTTTCATTTGATCTATTACTTAGGAAGGGACAGCGGCTGCTGTGCTGCTGCATCCCTGCTGGATCTTTAATTATTTCATGGAGGGCTTTCCTCCTCTCTCGCTGCTCCTTCTCTGTTGTGCAGATGAAATATTGAAGTTGGGGAGTGTAGTGTGAAGTGGCCCCATACAGGGCGAGGTTTGTGTGCGCTTGTGTGTGCGTACTTGGACTTGCACGTAAGGTTGAGCTCCTCCTGCTGCTGCTCCCAGACGGATGAGTAGTCCTGCTTTTTTGAAATGTGTTGCAGGGTTTGTTTGTTTTTTCGGGTCTTGTTTTTTTTTGTACCGTGCAACTTTGACGGTTCAAGTCGGGGACTGGAAGCAGATCACACAGTTGATAAATAGCCTCTCTCCTCCCATGATACAACGCAAGTCTTCATGGTGAGAATGTGTCGTTAAGCTTGGAGTACATCCAGGAAGTGTATTTGGCCCCCCAAATAACACTTAAGAAATGTTTCATGTTTCAATGATTGGGGGGGGGGGGAACAGTGTTAACAAAGGCGAAAGCAAGTTCGTCCAGTGCATGTGTAATGTACTGTGATTACGGACCATTAATGTCATATTAGAGTTGTGTCGAGGGGCAGTAATAGCATGATATCACTGGCTTTTGTGTTGCCAAGAAAAGCAACATCTGACTTGGAAATATAGCTGACACCACAGGCAGGGAAAAACTTTACAGTCAGTGGCCATGCACGGCGTAATGCCTAGTTGCTCTCATGCTTCCACTTCATAAATTTTGGACTCTCCCGAGACTGAGGCTACTGTTCTAATGGCAATCAGGATCAGTTTTCTATCACGCGACACATCCATTTCATCATAAACTAACCAAGGGATTACAGGTTGGGTTTTTTTGTTTTTTTTTTAAAGGCATTTAGGTCCTTCCCTCATGTAGGAATTGGTTTGAACACGAACATTCATAAACATAATGACACCTCGCTCTAGACTGATGACACACGATCGCAGGATTTGCATCCGCAGCACCTCTTGCACTCAGTAAAACATTGCATCGCCGTAATTGGTAGTGGGAGTAATCCATGCGCTTATGTGGGGAAGCACCGCAATGACATTGATATACAGCACTCCATTAATTGCCATATGAATAGGGTCTGCAGTGGCTGGCGCTCTGCTGATGCATCACAGTAAAAGAGATGGGTCACTCTGTCTTCCCCGGCCCCGAGCTTTGCCAGGCTCATAATTACTAAAACCCCCAATTAATCTTCCCATCACGCGGCTCCGAATATACACTTCCTCCATATAGAAATGAGTTACATTATAAGCACAAGGCGGGCTGTGGAAACGCCTGCGTTGTGCATTTGTGCTACTGTTGTGGTCTCGCATAGGTGTACACCTTCATGCACGCGTACTTGCAGAGGGCTGTTTTTCTATTTAAGCCCACGAGGAGAGCTTGTACAAACACCTCTCCGTGCTCTCGGTGTTGTCCTGAGCTCCGCGCAGGTTATCAGCACGAGAGGCTATGAATGCATCAGTGCCGACTGAGCTGTTCCAAAAGAGCTGTTTCATCTGCCATTCACATTCTCATACAGACTGATGAATGAATAAGCGAAAAAATGAAGAATATTTACATCAACACAGAGATACGCCAAGCAAATACACCAAAAAAAATTGCATGTCAAAATTTAATAGGCAAAGCAATTAGTCATAAATACATTTTACTGCTTTATTCTGCAAGATTTTTGTCCGTTTATCTTTTTATAGGTTATTGCTTTACCACTTTATAAACATTATGTTTTGTGGGTTTCAGTTGAATACGTTCACATATGGCTGTTTGCACACTTTAAGGACATTTTAGTCATTAATGCTACTACTTCTGTTATTTCCTCAGCGTCTGCCCTCCCCCCCAGAAAAAACAAACAAACAAGACAAGACAAAAAAAAAAAAAAAAAAAAACACCTGTATCATGGCGACTCTGTTAGTCTGAGTGATTTCCCAATGGCAGTTAAATGCACACATCTTCACAACACCACTGTGCCTCGAAATCTCCGGGAACATTTGTGTGTGTCTGCACGAATATGTATTTGTGACTGTAACAAGCAGCTCTGGCCCCTGGCCATTCAACCTTTACTTATCTGAACCGAGTCCCCCCAGCACTCTCCAGTCTGGCCGCCGCTCGGAGGAGTGGCTGCCAGACTGGAGACTTTTACAGCACCTTACTGGCACCTAGTGGCGCCCGCGTGTACTGCATCCACTTGATGCTTGGCCGGCGCCGCGGGGAGATGGAGAACTGTTTACAAGTGGCATTTGCCCCTAATTAAAAGCTGCACTTGTCGGAGCACTTGGTCTGCGGAGGGGCTAGCATCAACAGTTGCACACGCTGGGCCACTGATCCTCCGGTAAGCCTCCTCCACTCTGGAGAGACACACATAAACAGCAAAGAATGCATTTAAGCACAACGACGGACACTTCATAACCCACCTAATAATTTGTCTTGGGGAAAATGTGAAGCTTCGGACCACTCAGCAGTTCGTCAGGGTGATAAAATGTGTAACTTGAGAGAAAATTAGCATGAAAAACAACACAGATGGTTCAGGCGGCAGCCGTGTCTCGAGACCGGTGAAAAATAGTCCTTTGGATGGCGATTGACCCAGTCGGCAGACTCTCTCAGCGGCTGCTTCTCTTTTTTTCTAACTCTGCTGGTCCAACATCTGGCTGTCCCATGTGGAAAGGCCATTATGTCAGCGCACAGGATGAATGAAAGTGGCCATCGACTGTCTGCCTCGCGACTAACTGGGCCGACACTTCCTGGGAGTTTTGACCAGCCTAATGGAGCACAGCAGCTCGGCAACTAATCACCTGTTCTTTCTCATCAGCCGCTTGCCCCCGTGGGACAATAATTGATTGTTAACTGTTTGATGGATCAGACTAAGACTGAGCCGACCTGACTATGAGAAAGCCTACAGTTTGTTCCCATCTGTGCTTTTTTTTTTTTTTTTTTTTTCTTTTTTACACCCGGGAGTTTTTTTTTACTCCATCAGAGTGTGAAACATTTGTCCATACATCTCACATAATGTGTTTCTGTGTTCTGTGGCGCCCGCTTCTGTTATCACCAACTTTAACTGTCGAGCCGAACTAGACCATTAGCACATAATAACATAGTCTCAACTTTTAAAGCCTTCTGTGCAACTGCTACACGATTGTTTTAAAAAAATAAATAATAAATCAATTTAAATTACAGTTGCTTTCTCACCTCTCTATGCCACAAAAATATCCTTCTTCAAACCTTCATAAATACTTTTATATTCAGTAAAACAGTTGTATGCTTTCTTAATGGTGTGATCAGTGTATTGTTTCTCTACATCAGAGAGTGAACCTCGTTAGCTGTGTGCTCTGTAAGCACTTATGCACTTATCTTAACCATAAAGTACCATGATGATCTGGACATCGTGGTACTTTAATTTGCACTTGTTCCACTCTATGTTTGGGTTCATAATTTGAAACATTTATTTGATGTCTACAGCTCTATTTGAGGGCAACTTTAATGTTTAAATTAAAGTGTTTGATTGTCTCGAGGGAACACCTAAAAAAAACTGGAGCCAGCTAATCCGTTTATCCAAAAATGTATGCAGACGGACAAATGTTGGGATTACTTGCTAGCACCCCCCAGCCCTGAAGTGTTTGCTGCGCTCTGGCTGTCTTACTTGAGTCTGAAAAGCTGGTTGTGGTCCAGCTCTTGCTCCTCCTCTGTCTTCTCGAGACCTCTTCCTCTGAGCCTCCTCTTCCTCTCCTCGGGATCCAGGGTGAGCACGACCACCAGACTGGGCTGGAACAGGTCGCTGGGCCAGCGGTAGACCTCTGAACCCTGTGCCGGAAGGTTGCTCACTGGACCACTCACTGCAGTGGCGATGGCATAAGCTGCTGTACTGTGCCAGAACCTGGGCGAGACAGAGAACAGATGGTCGAGTGAAACGTGACTGATCATTAGAAGGGCGGATTGATGATCGAGCGGCAGAGATCGCCAGGGCATCTAAATGATAGCCCTGCGTGACGGTGGTATGCCTCCGTTATCTGTATTATCGTAACACAGGTCACCAGCGGCAGATGCGGCGCAATACCCACCACGTCACCCCCGTCTTTACCTGTCAATGATTACAGGTGTCTTCATGGCCTCCTGATGGACTTTCTCCATTGTTATGTAGTTCCCCAAGGCATAAAAGGCCCTTCGGATGAGGGGCGGCTCTCGATCAAAGAGGGACCTCAAGGGCGACAGGCACTGCGGAGGGGAGCGCAAGAGAGTGGCCCCGAGGGTGTCCTTCAGAGACTCTGTCAGAGTGGTCTTACCTGGAATGGGAGTGGAGAGAAAGCAACAAAGAGTCAAAGCAAACTAGAAACGCAAAGCTTTAGTATGTTTCCAGTGAATGGGAATTACACATGTATAGACATATGTAAATATTTCCAACCAATTCCAGTTTATTGACTCTGATATACTGTGTGGCTGACATTTTATGAGGTTTGACAACATTAGATGAGCGAGCTCTTCGGTAAAACCATTTTCACAGTGATGTAACCTTTCTGAGGTCATGATACATGATACTCCATTAGGCCAAGATCGCTGGCAGATAATGCCTTTAGCAGAGAACGCTTGGCCATCACTTCGGCAAAGACATCTATACATCAGGCCAATCATCCCATATTTATTTATGAGGTAATGCCATTAACCTGTGGCATCCAGGCCCTCTATGACAATAACAGGGAAGTCTGGTCTACTTCTGGCCTCCACTCGGCTGGGCAGCAGCTCCATAACAGACTTGGCCTCTGGGATGATGTCACCACACTGCGGAACAGACACAATCAGTTTTCTGCAGTGGCAGGAGCGGGCAGTGGGAGACATAACAGAGTGTAATACGTGTGAACCATTGTGGGTCACCTGGCTGCGATGGTTTGAAGGTCACCATTGTATTAACATTTACTCTAAGTGTTTCATAACAACTATATGTCTGTGGAAAAGTCTAGAAAAGTCAATCCTTTACTTTTTCAAAGTGCGCGCTTGAGCGTGAAGTTCTGGTAATCGGCACTTTGTGATTTCACTAGGAACCTTGAACACACTCTTTATAGGGTTGCCACCCGTCCCGTTTTTCTCAGAATTGTTGTCTTTTTTCACCACCTGTCCCGGGAAAAATAAAATCTTTAAAAACAATTTGTCCCGTTTTTTAGGGAAAATGACAAAACCTCATTTGATTTACGTCTGTGGTCTAGATAGGGTTGCCTACCCTCCCGTGAAATACGCGATTGTCCCATATTTGGCAACAAACCCCCCGTCTACAGACTTGAGAGATCGACACCTCCCACCCCCTTTCTTTACAGGCAGTCACGTGAGGCTGTTCGACTACAGTCTGTAATATAGTAATAATGAAGTGCAGGGACAGAGCCCTTGCTGCACGTTGCAATACCTGTCTCTACCACACAGGGGTGCGGTTTTACCATAATTTTGAAAATGCAACATTGATCGGTTGTGCGTTTTCAAATGCATAAACCATTTTGTCCCCCCAAAAAATGTCTCATACCTTTTATGACCCTGATGAGAAAAATGTTTACCCTTTACGTCTTTTGTCTGTTACAAATTTCTGAAAGTGGGTGTTAAAACAACACTTTATATCATAAAGAGCATTGATAGAAGGAACAACGTATTTGTCTTTATCCTTTAGTCTGTATAGTTTTCTTCTGTTTATCAATCATGCACTCGATGTTGTTTAAACTGGAGCGTAGGATAAATATTGATTTATGGTGGAACCCTTGATCTCAAAGACGCGGAGGCGTATTGCTGAAAGTTGTTATACTTTTATGAGCCACAGGGTGGCACCGTTTCACCATACTTTTTCCCCCCAGATGAAGCAATAGCACGTTTGACTCTGCACGGTCGTGATTTTACTTATCGCGCGAACCTGTCTCATCACTTCGCAGGCCTCCTCAAAGCTGTAGAAAACATCGGAGTTGATGATGCCCAGGGTTGACGGGTGCTGCCCGGGCCCGTCGCAGTCAGCCACATAGTACTCCTCCTGCGGCGTTTCCATCGCTTCGCCCTCGGAATTCGACCACAGGTGCTGGGTCCACACCTGGCCGTCCGCGCGCCTCGAGTACGAGCACACAAGCACCGGGTCGCGTCGCGTCAAGTCCCTCAAAAGTCGCTCGGACGCGACGGGACTCTCGGTGTGGTCGTTCAAGAAGTAGCCCTTGACGAGGGAGTCGCTGGCGTTGGTCAAAAACGAGGACATGGGAGAGACGCGGCACTCCGGAGGCAGGGCTCCCGTCAGTTTGTCTCTCAGCTCGGCGTGATACCTGGCTCCCCGGATCCTGTCAGCGGCGCACACGAGCAGGGAGTAGCACCTGCCGCAGCCCGGTGGGACCGACGCGAAGAGCCTCGGAGGCGCGCTTTCCCTCGGGGGCGCCCCCCGACCAACAGCGAAGTAACACGGGCTGGTTCCGTCCTGCTCCACGGAGAAAACCCTGGAGGACCACTGAGGAAGGAGCGACATGACCGCGCGTCGTGCCATCTGCGGCACCTGCAACTTTGCGTCGGTTTGCCAAGTCTGATGGAATATGACACTGCGAGGTCATGAGAACAACTCCCCGCCGCCGCTGCAGGGAAAACGAAAGTGGCTCCCTGCAGTGCTACGGAGGAGGGAAAACGAAACTTACTTCCATGGGCGGGTGCGCAATAAAAACATGCATGTACGTCATCAGTCCAAGCTTTTTATAATAGTTGCTGTGCAACATAGTTTGTGTCGTGACGAATTCTGAAATGCACGCGCCATTATTGCTTTGTTCCGGCGTTGCTTGCGTTCCTGTTCTCATAATTAGAACGCTAGAAATCAGTCTTCAGGAGTGTTCAGACTTTATCAATTTAAGGCAATAGAATATCGCTTAAGTTAAAGCTAGAGTTCTGACCGACTCTGCAGCAATTCAAGACTACCCAACCACCTACAACTACTGTCGCCAACTTTTATTCCGAAAATAAAGGAGGCCTCTCGCAATGCTTAGGGCCAAGAACCTTCAAAGTCATCTCCAGTAGTGATAAATCAAAACTTAAAATAGGTTTGTTTGTTTTTTTATTTAAAAAAAAAAAAAAGTATATGGTTCACATAGTTTGAACTGCTTTCCCAATAGACATTAGACATACGCCGAATGCTTAAATTGTATTGCAATATTTTACCTGAACATATTCTGAAAGCAAACTCTATGGAAACAACGTGAGTTTGCGTGGAAAATAGATTTACGTTCAAGACAACTCAGAAATGAGGGGCAAACTCCGCACTACTTCATTGTCAAATACGGGACAATTCTGTATTTTAAGGGACGCTTGGCAACTCTGCAACACATCAGCATCCTAAGTTTCCATTTCTGTGTAAAGAATGAAGCCACTTTGAACCTGTTGTTCTTCGTGGGTGTTGGTTAGCAATGCAATCTGTTTACTTTCTGTTTCATTTCAACGTAATCTGGGGTGGGGGGGGGGGGAGGCTGCTCTCAGCTGATCGCTTTCCATACCCCATAATAACAGCACCGTCCAGTATTTAAATCGCACCTGCTTGCCGTCCAATCCAAACAGAACGCACCGCGATCTGAAGATGCATCTCTCCACTCTGGTTTCCTCTCCCAAGCGGCTGTTGCTGTTCTGCATCAGCAGCCTGCACAGTATTTTGGCGAGCGTGTATTCGAAGGTTGCACAGTGGACCACCGGGGAGTGCAAGGAGCCGACCTCCCCCGCTGCACCGGCGGAGAGCAAACGGGAGCTGAGAAGCGACGACGGCTCCTCCACGACGACTCCAACGAGTGTCAACTACCATTTCACGCGCAAATGCAATTACAAATGCGGGTTTTGCTTCCATACCGCAAAAACGTCATTCGTGCTCCCTCTGGAGGAGGCCACGAGAGGACTCCAACTCTTGAAGGATTCAGGTAAACTCGACGCACCAATTTAGAGAAGCGTGATCATTTGCTTGCATCAAGTGGTGAGAGTGTGAGGAAATTCTGCTGTCTCTCGCACAAGAACGCTATTATCATTAGTTGTGGTAGTGGTAGTAGTAGTAGTAATATTGCCATGTCAAGTGGCAATAATAACATTGAGTGCCAAATGTTTTTTCTATTCTATAATGTTATTCTATTCTATGGTAATTGCAGGTGTCATGTATCAATTAATTTTATTTAAGTATCTTCTGATTTTTGGTTCAGGGATGGAAAAGATCAACTTCTCTGGCGGAGAGCCTTTCTTGCACGACCGAGGAGAGTTTCTCGGAAAGATGGTTCAGTTCTGCAAACAGGACCTGCAGCTTCCGAGTGTCAGCATCGTCAGCAACGGCAGCATGATAAAAGAAAGTTGGTTCAGGAAATATGGTGAGACTGAAAATCTACCATTTGGACAGTTTTAGGTCACTTCTAATCCAATTCACAGACATTTCAGAATGCTCAAACTTTTCTGTTCTTATTTTCTCCGTCAGGTGACTACCTGGACATTTTGGCCATCTCTTGCGACAGTTTTGATGAAGATACCAACCAGCTGATCGGCAGAACTCAGGGCAGGAAGAGCCACCTGGACAGCCTCTACAAAATCCGCCAATGGAGCCAGCAGTACAAAGTGGCCTTCAAGATCAACTCGGTCATCAACACCTTTAATGTGGACGAAGACATGTCAGAAAACATTGCCAAGCTGGACCCGGTCCGCTGGAAGGTAGGGGGAAGGCGAGACAGTGTTTGTCTGGGTATGGGCTCATATCCTAATGCTTGACGTGTGTATCCATGTTCAGGTGTTCCAGTGCCTGCTGATTGATGGCGAGAATGCAGGAGAACAGGCTCTGAGGGAGGCGGAGAGGTTCGTCATCAGCGAGCAGCAGTTTCAGGAGTTCCTGGACAGACACAGCAGCGTTTCCTGTCTTGTTCCCGAGTCAAATGAGAAGGTATGAACCAGGAAGTGTGACTACTACAAGAACAAACAAACAAAAAAACCAACCCAATGCATGTTATGAGGAAATGAAGGTGAAGTTAACAGTATTTTTGGGCGTTCATCTATGTCTTAAGCATTACACATTTATACTAAAGTTTTCTATTAGTAGTGAGTGAACTTCCTTCTGTTGCTTCTCAGAACACATTCGCCAAAAATACATACAGAATTGTGACACCCCTTGAAAAGTGGCTTTAAAGTGTCTGTTTGATGACACTTTCAAATTCAGTTCAAGGCGGTGAGGAAATCTAATACTAAAGTGTAAATTGTACAACGTTAATGTGTATGTAGACATCTTGGATCTACTCAAACACACCCATGAAGCTTTTACATGGTCAGTGTTGATGACTAATTAGCACATTCTGTCCAGACTGAAGCAGTGGCAGTACATTTAGTCATTATTAAAAAATCTGTGACAACATTGTGAAAAAAGCTTTTTGTTCTTCCAGATGAGAAACTCCTACCTGATCCTGGATGAATATGTAAGTGCCTACATGTACAAATCTTTCTCCCCTAACATTGCACTGTATTGTTTTTTTTTTTTTAAATTCCTCTGGGTTTTATTGAGGTTTGTGTGCAGTCAGATGTGGGGTTTCATTGCTGGAACACTGTTGAAAATACTATTTTGAATTAAAATTTGCAGCTTTTAAGTAACTGGCCAGATAAAATGTCAAAATAAGTTTAGTATTTCTTTGAACACACAGCAAGCGCCTGACTGCTTCAATCTCCTCTGCCCTTAGATGCGTTTCCTGGACTGCCGAGAGGGACGGAAGGACCCGTCCAAGTCCATCTTGGATGTGGGTGTAAAAGAAGCCATTTGTTTTAGTGGCTTTGATGAGAAGATGTTCCTAAAGAGGGGAGGGAAATACGTTTGGAGCAAAGCTGACATGAAGCTTGAGTGGTGACAGGCTGCTACTTTCATTTTGTATCCTGCTTAGTGTTCCCTGTGTATTCATGTTGCAGAAAAAATATGTATATAGATCCACATATAATGTATGTACTAGATTATGTTACCAGATTGAGTCAAAAACATAAGCTGTTGAATATTGTTTCAAGGTGGAACTTTTATCATAATTTGATATGAAACTAGTGTGTTCCTTATCATGTCTGACATGTGTACTTTAAATATGCATTTTTATTTGTATTTTCATTTAATGCGATGCAATTTTAGTGTGGAATAAATTGTTGCGCAAATAATTTTGCATAATTTCATCAATATGTGTTTGTCCCTCTTTTATCTCTTAAACTGCTGTACCAGCAAAAAAGAAAAGAAAAGAAAAGAAAATTTCCTCTAATTTATCATATTGCTAAAAAGTTACAATTTCTTTAGAAGCCAGCCAAAATAGGCTGGTTTGAATATGACAAAAGAAATATAATACCTACCACCAGAGGGAGCTACAATTAAAGGCATTGAAGACATTAAAGACATTATTATAGATTCAAAATTATTGAATACAGTGTAAAATGAAAAGTATATCATATATTCATTAAATATTAATTACAAAAAGTAACAAAGATGACGTTGGTCCCTAAACTGACTGCGATATACGTTTTATTAAAAAAAAAAAAAAAAAAGAAATAAGCATATACAATACAAAATATCAAATACAAAAATACAAAAAAGTGAAATAAATGAAATATAAATCGTTTTTTTTTTTTGTTTTTTTTTTTTTTTACATTTAGTATTTTCTGTTTTCAGCTCTTGCATAGCTTGTGAATGATTGGTGGTGCTGATGAGGCACGAGTCAAATGAGTACTTCCGCACAGTGAAAACGCCGTGCACCCATAACGTTTGGGCAGCAGAGGGCGCCATCGGCGGTGGGCTCGCTGAGCTCTCCCCCTTAAAGCGGCAGTGCAGCACGGCAGACGGGAACAAATGGCGTCTCTCCAGTGCGGAGCAGCTGATTTCCTACCGCGCAGGGCAGCAGCAGCAGCAGCAGCAGCAGCAACGGCGGCGAGGTAAACACACAACGCCCCCGGATTTCTCCGCAACAACAGACTTCTCTCTTTTTTTTTTTGTTCCCTCCCCCCTTCTTCCTCTTCTTCGTGGACATCCCGTGCGGCGGTCTGACGGCTCGTGGACGTTGCGCACTTGCCAGTACTCGGCGGTAGACGAGCGGCTCCGGCGTACAAACAAATCCCCGCTGTCAAGCAAAACAGAGGGGTGAGTGTCAGCCGCAGCTCCCCGCCGTTCGCCTCCTTATCTCCGCCGCTTCTCTCTCTCTCTCCCCCCCCCCCTCCTCTCGCCTGTGGTGGCGGGTGCTGGTGGTTCGGCGCGGGAGGGGGGGGCGGCCTCCATCAAGACAAGCTGTGGTCGGAGGGGCTCGCAGGGTCAAATGTTTCCGCCTCGCAGTCGGAGAGGGCGGACGGCAAACACGAGCGTCGCCCCTTGTGAGGTATCAGCCTCCTCTTCCTCCACCGCCTGACCGTTTGGCCCAAGCCGACGTCTAATCCAATTCAGGAGATCATCCTCAAGACATTTCCTGGGGGGTGGGGGGGGTTGCTCCATCGCTTAAGACGGGCGTTATCGCACGCGGACAGGTAACGTTTCTTTCCGCCTTCCCCGCTTCTTTTTCTTTTCTCTCTCTCGCGCGCGCTCTCTCTCTCTTTCCGTTCGATATTCGGTAGAACGCAGTTGGAGCTGTTTTGCCAATGTGTTCTCTGTTCTGTTTTCATTTAGCCACCGCTGTCGCATTTGAATTCTTTGCCACACACACACACACACACACACACACACACACACACAATTTCCTCGTTGTGCTTCACCCCATCAGCAATTAGGACAGCTCACCGTCCACCGTCGTGGTTCTTGTGGGGCCTTTTTTTTCTGCACTCTTTGTTGGTTTACACTTGCGACCGACAGATGACAAAGCAGTCGCTGCAGGTAGCTGCTTTAGGATGACATCAGTTCGGTGTGTGTGTGTGTGTGTGTGTGTGTGTGTGTGTGTGTGTGTGTGTGTGTGTGTGTGTGTGTGTTCCTCAAGAGTTTCGACTATTTTTCCTCTTCCCTCCACCACAGTCCCATGGTGGTGTGGCTTGGCAGCGGTGTTGTTTTTTTTTTGCTCACACGGCCGCTGCGGAGAAGTGTCAACGATCATCTGAACTCCGAAAGCACAACAGACTGCCTGCTCTGAGAGCGGGACGGCCGCTTCCACTGAGCTGCGAAAGGTCACTGTCTGCCCTGCTATTTCCATTTTAAGCAGCAGGACCCCACTGGGTTACAGTCAGATTATAGGCCTAGCTTTGGAACTTGGCTGCGAGGCAGTCGCCGCTCTGGCTGCGAGGTGTCAGTGTCCTGACCTGCACATCTTTCATTATCATCACGATGAGTGTTGTTGTTGTTGTCGTCGTCGTCGTCGTCTGCCATTGCCATCTGTCAGTTTTCCACCCGGAGACAAGTCGCCAGTTGTTTTGCGAGGCCGGTGCGGGGCACCGACTGTGCTAAATTATCATGACTGATTTTTCTGTTGCCTTTGTGCTGTCTGTCAAGGACCACGTCGCTGTCTGCCCCCCCCCGCCCCCCGCACCCCCGTCGCGGTGCCCTTCGCTCTCAGTTCCGGCTGCGTGAATTATATTTAGCACGTCGCCGTGCGTCGATACACGTGAGTCCATCGCCGTCCGTGCCCCCCCGCCCCCCCCGCTTCATTCGTACCCATTTTCATTGCGCGCTATCGATTCCCTCCCCAGTGTCACGCTCCTCGCCATACTGCAGCGGCTACAGTACAGTACGACGCACACTGTTTTCATCTCTCTCTCTCTCTCTCTCGCTCTATTTTCTCCCTCCCTCTCATCACACATGAGACCACATTCGAGGGGAATGTTGTTCATTCCACAGGCAGGATTTCACAAGCGCCGTTGTTGTGACGTTCGTTTTTCCGCTCTGCTCCGGAGGAGCGCCATCCCCGCGGGTTTGGCGTGGGATAAATGCATCCAGGCCGCCGCAGCCGCAGCCGCCGCTCTCGCGGCCGCTGATTGGTTTTGCGAAACGGCCAGCGTCCCCACGGAGCCTCGGCGCATCCCTCGGAGTGACCGGTTAGCCCGTTTCCCGCGGGGGTTCTCCGCTTTATACCCAGTCAAAGCGCATTAGGTTGCTAAGTGTGAGGACCCCGTCTGCCGCTGCCCCGCTTTGACCTCGCATCTTCCCGACACCAGCTGCGACGTCGGGGTGATATCGAGACACCCCAGAGCACATCCACGTTGCTGCTCGTGCAGTGTGAACGAGTTCCTTATGGACAAACAAATGTGAGCCTTTGGGGAAAGAAAACTTGGCAGTTGTTGCCTTTTTTTTTTTTAAGAGTAAAATGGATTTCGTCTGTGATGCCCTCAGTAGACTCGGGGAGACTGGGATTTTTGTGTCGACCTGAAATCGTGGAAGAATTCCTATTGTTCTGACTTAATGTTTACCACCTTTTGTCTTTATCTCCTCTCGAGCTGCCTGACTTTGGCTTTGAGTCTGCGAGATGATACCAGAGCTCTGAGATGAGATAACTGTGGAAAAGGTCATTGTGACCGGGCCGATAACCCAACAGATCTCGCGACAAAGCGCCGCACACTGGCTTTGTCGTAGGCGGACCCATCTTTGGATGGGTGCTTTGAATGCAGCGCGGGCCGTCCGATCAGTTTGTGTGGGTTTTGGCCACAAATTCTCCAAGTCCACCACCGAATGTTTGAAATCAAGTCTCGTAAAGTGCGTTGAGACGCCCTTTTACAGTTCTATCCTGTAAATACGCCAGCGTTTGACCTGTGAGTCATTCTTATTGAAATCAGCTTTGGCAGTTTTTAAATAATTCCACGCAGTGGAAAGTCATGCGGTCGAAGCACACAAGACTCGCGAGACGTCAGCGGTTGGATAAGTGGCGTTTTCTTTTTTGGGGGGGAGTTTTTAATTAAAAAAAAAAAACCCACGCTGCCGTGTCAGACATCCATTACGTTTCGGCGGCGGCAAATTTGTTGCATCACGCCTTTATTCTTCCAACGCTCGCCCGTCTAGAGGAGTGATTTGGGCCCTAATCTGACTCCAGGGGCTGCAGGCTGCCTTTGTGCAGTCGGGGCCTGCCAGGGATTACGCAACATGCTGAAACGGCATTTAAGCGTGTTGCTGCTAGCGAGCGTGTGAGCGGGCGTTCAGTGGGAGATCGGAGCGGAGGAGTGGGGGGGAGCTGGTTTTCCAGGTGTTCCAGACTGTCAACACTGGAGCCACTTTAAATCTCAGACAGCCCGAGTGTCACGTCTCCGACTCGTCTCCTCTTGGCGCCGCCGCTCCTTCTGACAGCACGCGGAGCCGAGGCTCCTCCGTGATTAACACGCATTCAGCTGACTGACTGCTGGCCTTTTTAAATGTTGCATTCCAGGAATGCAGCGGCAGCAGCAGCAGCAGAAAAGAAAGCAGCGAGCACAGCTCAGTTTGGACGGCATGTCCAGATGTTTCCCCGACTCGACGCGGAGGGAAGGGGCGTGGCTTCATTGAGGCCAGCAGCCGCGGCCTAAAACCTCAGCGCTGAATCTGTGATGTTTGGCCTGCGTGTGATAAGTAACAACATTCCTTTGTTGAGAAGGGGGGAAGAAGTTCACTTGTACTTGTTTCACGTTGACAGTCTGAAAAGAAGTGGGCTGTGAAAAGCGCTACGTGCTCCTTTTCGCAACTGCAAGTGTCCCAGTAAAGCGAGAGAGGAAAAACACCTCCCGTGTTCGTCGAAGCGCCGCAGCTCACACCTCAGCTCAGGTGGGAGTGATTCAGCTCCTTGTGAGTGCTACACCTGTGACGGCTGCACGCCACCTACTCTTTAGACAAAACCCAGAATACTAGCGCAGCGTGTTCAGAAGTTGGGAAATCAGCAGGAAGTGGAAGTCAGTTCGTTGGTGTGTTGTTGGTCCTGGAACGTTGATCTCTCTGCGCCCGTGCTTTGCTGCTTTCACCCCCGGGGGGGAAGAAGCTGCCGAGTGGCTCGCTCGCTCGCTCGCTCGCGCAGTAACACAAAACCCTCGCGATTGTCTTCCACCCTCGTGGGAACCCGCAGCCCTAGCGAGGCCCCGCCCTAAACCAAACAACGCAGCGGTCCTACTGGTTTTCTGCGGCAGCGGTTAGATAACCAGACCGGTTCCGTGCCACCTCCCTGTGTCGTGCAGCAGCACCACGCAACCTTTCGGTGTTGTGGGTCAGTAGTTTCTTTTTTGTTTCTGGACTGATTGAAGGATTCAGCTCTCCGAACACGTTTCGTTCCTGCAGTGACGCTTCGCTGAGATTCCGACAGGCTCTCGCACCTGCCACCCCACCACCACCACCACCACCACCACCACCCTCATCCACCATTCCTGTGAAAATCCATTCAGAAATAGATGCGGACCAAAAAAAAAATCTGTCTATAAATGAAATGAAATAACTTCCGCGGGGAGGCGGCGGCGGCGGCAGCCGTGCAAATGTTCTGTTTTTATTTTTAGTGACGTAAAGCACAGCCGCCGCGTCGCCGGAGGGGCGGTTTAACTGCCGGGGCTGCTCGCAGAGGAATAATAGTGCGCTTGATTACATCCATGCATCATTTCCCCGTGAATTACTCCTGGTAACGGCTCCGCGAAATGAAACGCACACATTTTTTCGGGCCGCGGCTTTTCGAAAGCGACGAAAGGCTTCTTCTGATAAAAAGCAGCCCAAAATAAATAAATAAGCTGTGGTTGAGGGGGAAGCAATAAAGAGTGCAGTATCGGCCACTGGTGGTTCGAAGACGAGAGGAACCCACGTCGCTTGTCTTTCCTTGTCTTTGAGCCGTCTGAAGGCCTAATTTCCTCTGCGTGTCGACATCCAGCAACAGGACGTCGGCACATTTCCCAAGTTTTTTTTTTTTTTTTTTTTTTCCTTTCTCTGTGCTCCTCCCTCCTCCTATGTTTTTTTTCTTTTTTTTTTTTTATGAGGCAAAAAAAAAAGTGAGGGCCGCGGGACAGAAAGACAGACAGGATGTGCTATTGTGTGGACGTGGGAAGACTCTGCACCGTCGTGTCGGGACGGGCACCGCCTTCGCAACAAGAGGCAGCACGCGCACGCACGCACCACTGCAGGATCCTGCACGGCTCGGCCGCGGCGGCGGCGGCAGCGGCGGTGCTGACTCAACGCCGGGTCAGGGGAGGAAAAGAAAAGCACGCGCCTCACCACCCCGTCGATTAGGAGTGAGAGAGAGAGAGTGAGTGAGTGGCCTCTCTGTCGGAGTGACTCTCTCCTCTCGCGACCGTGAAAACTCAATTGTGCGGCGGAGTCGCTGCAGCCGTCGCACACACAAACGAGCCACTGTGTGCCCGTGTGTGTGTGTCTGTGTCTGTGTGTGTGTGTGTGTGTGTGTCTGTCGGCCGCATGCCGCTCCCCCCTAATTGCCGTTTTTGGCGAAAAGGGAAAAGCACAAAACGCAGTTGCGCCGCGTTGAACCGTTGCCACCGCGACATTGTTGGACGCTGTTGTGTGGTCAGAGACGGCATTGTGCGCACTTTTGTGGCCACGTGACTTCCGGGCCGAGCAGGTCGGGGGCAAAGCCTGACCTCTGACCTCTGACCCCTGACCGCCACGGGGCATTTTGCCTCCGCACAGCTGGCCGCTGCCGCCGCCGCCGCTCGCTGGGCGCTTCCCAATAAAAAACAAACTCGTGATGGAAACGCCGAAACTTTGACAAAGCTCTCAAATACCGCTGAAAGGTTTTGACGCTCTCGCGGGGTGTTTTTTTTTTTTCCCAGATGTGTCGGTATAGACGTATTTGGCAAAAGTGTCACGGGAGCACGGACGGGAGGAGGAGACGAGTCGCGGAAGAGAAAAATAGAACAAGCGTTCGTGACAGCAAACCGACATCGAAATGCAGGTCTATCGCCGAATGTCTCGCGCCTCCATCCTCCTCAGAGTGGAGTCTCGCGGGGACGAGATCTCGAGAGAATCACGGCTTTGGCGCGTTCAATTCAATTCAATTCAATTCGCATTTGACCTCGGGTCAGAATTTTCGAACCGTCGCTTTTATGTAGTAAAAAAAAGAGCTGTCGTGGAAACGCAGCTTCTGCTGGCCGTGATGTGGTGATGATCCCTGTAGACGAGCAGAAAAGAGCAGGTGCCCCCCCCCCCTCCCCCTGCCCCCACCACCACCACCACCACCCATTCATTCTGATGACAATGGCAAGCACTCAACCCACCAGAGCAGTTTCCTGCAGTTTTAAATTGGCCGTTTTAAAAATGTAGCGATCCTGCGGCGCCTTATTGTTGGTGAGAAGGGAAAGAATTCAAAATTCAACGCTAATTGTCATCCCTTAGGTGTTGAAGTGGCCGCGAGTTGTTTTTTTTTGTCACTTTGTCATAGCATTTAAACGCATCCCTTCTTTTCGGAGACTGCGACTACAAATAAATAATGCGATTCCTGTTGGGTTTCTTTTTTTGGGGGGGGGGGGTTCAGAGAGGGCGAAGGGGTGTCGATGTGTTCTTAGTGAAACTGTTAATGCACCATTTATGGCTCGCTGTGTCTCGCTGCAGCTTTTCACTGCACTCCCCCGCTTTGTTTGGCGCCGGCTTGAAATTCTCAAGGAATTCTAATGAGACTTTCCTCAAAGATGAAAATAAAAAAACAAGGCCAGCCTGGCACTTTTGCAAAAAAAAAACATAATTAAAAAAAAATATAATGATAATAACGCGACTACGAGCCAGCAGCGTCACCCACCCAAAATGGACTGGGCTTTGAAAAAGGGAAGGGCTTTGCCAGTTTGTGGTGCGTTTGATTGTGTTTGTTGGACGGTGGAACAAAAGGAGCTCTGAGTGGACAAATGCAGCGTTAATGGCAAACTGAAAAGAAGTCCCCGGGGTGTGCAAGGTGGAGGGGTCGTCAAAAGCATTTCTCCCGGCCGGCCGTGCACAAATGTCGAGTTCCTCGGTCGGGATTGGGTCGCGCGCAAACCCTCTGCAGTAGACTGAGGGGGGGGGAAATGAGTCTGGTTTGTCGCACCGGTGTCTTTGGAATATCTTGGAAATGATCCCCGTCGCGTCGTCGTCCAGTCCTGTCTGCGTATTCTGTCTGATGCCCTTTCAGTGCAGATTGGCAGTGTCACTCTGGACAACGAGTCCGCGTGGGGAAACGGCGACTCTTGTTTCGCAAACCGAATTAAATAAATTGGATGTTTTTGCCGCAGACATTCCAAGTGTTGCGAATGCCTCTGAGTGATTAGGGGTCGTTCCCAACGGGCTTATTTACCGTTGTGCTTCCAATGCTGACTTTTAACGATCATCGTAACGGGATGTTTTCCGCTTTTAATAGCTATTTTCGTTATATTGTCTCGCGTCTGCCAGCGTTGGCTACATCTACTGCCATTAGCAGTCTGCGTAGGAAACTGTCATGCGCATGCATTGTTTATACCCATTGATTTTTTTTTATTTTTTTTTAATATAAAGCAATTAAATGTTGTTTCTGTGTAATGTACATCGATCCCACTTGTTTTTATGGGCGCGCCTCCTCTGTGTTCTGCTGCTATGTGTTAGTCAAAGCTATGTGTTAGCGGCGGTAGCGTGAGTGCTGCGCTCTGCTGCAGGAACAAGCGTGCGTGCTAAACGCAGTGCGTGTTGCACAGTTGCGCTGGGTTTTTAATGAAGCCTCAAGGCGACTAAAGCAAAGCCTGACAAAATAATTACAAAAAAAAAAAAAAAAATGAAATCAGAGTACTTGGGGCACTCGCCTCCAACGTGACGGGGCAAATTCAGACGCAGGCTGAAACTCTCACTAAGTGGCCGCAAATGTGTTGATATTCATCAGGAAGTTCCACAGTTTCTCATTCACTCGTATTTCACTACTTCCTCTTTCTTTTTGCGTCACAGCTCACTCTCGTGGTTCCTTTCTGTTTCACTGGCGCGTCGCGCGACCGTGTGTTTTTCTTGCTAGCTGGCGTAAACACCCTCGGAATGTTATTTGAACAAGGATTTCTGTGGAGCCCGGTCCAGTTTCCTCCCTACTTGTCTATTGACACGATTAGGGCCTCTGGAAAGCTTCTTCATTGCCTCCATGAGAGGCAGTTCTCAGCAGCGCTGCTGATAATGATATGAAGTGATGGTGGTTGATGCAACAACGCTACTAAAGAGGAGTTCAGAAATGGGCTTTAATGGAGGCGGTGCTGTGTTAACATGGGAGGACGTCATTGAGTCATTGAGTTATCACGGTGTGTATCTCAAGTCATGGCGGACACTTCCAGCAAAACTTACGACAGCAAATTGGGGCCATAGCCACTTCTTATTCGATTGCACTGAAGTGACGGCCCAAAGCATTTCATCTGGTGGATTGCCTTCACTTTTGGAAGTGAAGGCAATCCACCCCCCCCCCCCCCCCCCCCCTCCTTTGTGGGGAGGACAAAAAAAAGTTTTATCTTGTTTTGTTTTTGGAGAAACGCTGCCCCCTGCTTGAGAGGAGGTTGTGCAGCTTCCGGATAGCAGCGAGTAGATATGAGAGCCGAGTGTGTTTGTCCCACATACACGGCCGTGACCAGCGGCTGACCCGAACTGCAGAAAAAAAAGTGGACTTTGACTCACTTGGTACCACACACACACACACACACACACACGCACGCACGCACGCAACACACACTATTCTTGATGCCAAAATACATCTGGGTGGTTGTGTAACTCCTGAGGGGGCGGATGGGGGGGGGGGGGGGGGGGGGGGGGACTAGGCCTGTTGGCACCCCCACTTCCCCACCCCCCCACCCCTCCCATCAGCTCCTCCACACAGCAAGGACAGATGGACAGCGCCCCCAACTGGCACTAAAGTGCGCAACCTCTCACGCTCTAAGCCAGGGGGTGTCAACCTCACTTTGGTTCACGGGCCACATAGAGGAAAATCTGTTCCCAAGCGGGCCGACCTGGTAAAACCATGGCATGGTAATAATGTAAAAATAACAACAACTTCCAGTCTTACTCCTGTTGCCAACTCCTCAGTGAGGAAAGTCGCTAGAAGTCGCAAAATGAAGTCATCGTCTGATTTGCATAACTGACAATTTGCTCTTGATCGCAACGCAATGACACCGGGAGAAGTTGCTGGAATTGTCGCTAGTCACTTTTGACAAAAAGAAAAAAGTCGCTGTGGGGAGAATAGCGACTTTTTGGGGGGGGGGAGTCGCCGAGTTGGCAACACTGCTCTGCAGCCGCTCTGTCTGATTCGACAGAGACAACATGAGTGGCTGTCTGTACTTGTGGCGGTTTGCTCAGCCCCCGTATTGAGTTTGTCTGCAAAGCAGAAACCATATTGCGACACCAAGTGGACACATTTAGAACAGCACTTTTTTGCAGTTTTTATATTTTGCCAAATCACCTCGCGGGCCGGAAAAAGAACAGTTTACAGCCCGCGGGCCCGCGGGCCGTATGTTTGACACCCCTGCTCTAAGCCCTGAGCTGTCTGCTGCCGCCGCCGCTGCTTCCTTGTTAACCTGAAGGGCGGCAGCGCTGAGCCTCCCCCCCCCAACCCCCCCCCCCCCGACCTCTGAGCTCTGCTCCACTTCCTCCCGTCGCACCGCCGGCCAATGGGCTCCACTCACCGGCGACCTACATTTCTGCTGGCGGTAAACATGCACCACATTTACACCAACAGGCTTGTTTTCTTTAATAGATCGGAACACCCCCCCTCCTCCTCCCCCCGCATTGATTTTTTTTTTTTTTTATTTTTTTTTTTTCAGCCCATATTAGCTGCGACCGGTGTTGGCACTCAGACGCACCACGTAAGCGCAAACAAATCACGCTTCATACGTGAAGCTATAATAATTCCAACAATTACCATCGGTTTTTTCTCTCTCTCCCCATTATTCAAAATAATTCAAAAAAATAAATGCCCCCCCGCCCCCCCATCCCCCACCTGCCACCAAAAAGCCTAAACTCTCATGTTGATGTCGGCTTCCCCGGGGAGACGATTTGCTCGAAGCCTTTGTCCCGCTGCAGAAAGACCTTTTTTTTCGTGCGCGCGCACGTGCACTTTACCGTCCTTGTACGTCTGTCTTGCCCGGCTCCGCTCGGGCCGCCTGTTCCGTCGCCCAACGGGAGCTCTCGCCGCAGCAACGTGACGAGAAGCAATCGTCCGGCGCAGGCGGTGCGCTGAGGGGCGAGAACGCATCGGCGCCGTCCCCTTCCTCCTTTGTCTTCACTTTGCCTCGACCTTAAACTTCTTGAGCGGCGCTCGAAACGGGCGAGAGACGCCAAGAAACGTCAAGCGAAGGCACCATTTAATTGGCCGTGAAGATGAGGGGCCGGCCCTGCGGAAACCGGGAGGAGGGGGGATGGGGGGGGTGGGGCGGCCAGCAGGACGGCCGAATGCTTCCTCAGACCCGCTTGCCGAGGGCAAATTTTGGATTTCATTTGTTTAATTTGAGTTTTTCCAAGTCAAATGGATTCAAATGTTTTTGCGTTTTTTCGGACGTAATTGCAGCCTCAAGTCCAAGAATAAGATGAAAGTCCACACAATTAATTTGCTGAAACTTTACATGGATTTGTGACTGCAATATTTTTGTTTTGCTAGTAGATTTTAATCCGACTCGACTACATTCCTCATTGGATTTGATGCAAATAAATTGAATTAAATTCTGTGCACTGGGCCTTGAGATTGGTGTGGAAGACTTCAGCTCTATAACACACTTGACACATTAGACATTGGTTATCAGAAAGCAATCAATGCTCTGGGTGGAAGTGTGAACAGATCTAAAGGTCCTGGCTCTCTTACAGTCGAGTTCTGTGATTCCGCCCAACAGGATCAAGGTTTGGATTTTTTTCCCCCTCCCGTCTCCCTTTGAGTCATCATTTAGTTCGTCTCAGCTCACCGCCTCATGACGCCCGCAGCTCCAGCCCAGTGCAGTGCAGTGCGTTTAGTCTCTCTCTCTCTCCAGAGGAGTCCAGATGACCTTTCCCTCTGAACCGCGTGAAAAATGACATTCCAGCTGAAAACTTTGATGATTATTTTTTTCCCTCCTCCCCCCTTACCTATACTATAGCATGTCTCTCCCCTTCTGACTCAGCTGGCCAATCCTTTAGAGATTTCAATTAAATTGTCCCGGCTGAGTTCTTCACTTAGTTTCCCTAATCTCCCTCTCTCTCTCTCTCTCTGTCTGTCTGTCTGTCCGTCTGTCCGTCGGTCTCTCTCTCTCTCTCTCTCTCTCTCTCTGTCTGTCTGTCTGTCCGTCGGTCTCTCTCTCTCCCTCTCTGTCTGTCTGTCTGTCTCCCTCTCTCTCTCCCTCTCTCTCTCTCTCTCTCTCCCCCTCTCTCTCCCTCTCCCTCTCCATGCAAGTGTAATTGGCTCACAGCGCTCGTGGTGCATCATCTAACCGAGCGCCGCCGTGCACATATTGAGCAAGCCCTTTCTTTGGTCTGTGTGTAGGATTTTGAGCGCCGCCCAGATCAGCGCAGCCTCTCGCTGGTCAGCCACAGGTGCGGCATGTGAAACGGAGCGTTATGCAATACTTTGATATCAGTGTGTTATATAATTAAAACGCAGCGCACAGCGTCCAGTTCACTGCAGTGTGCAGGACAGAGTGTGAATGAAGCGGTGTTGACTTAACTCGCCTAAATGCTCCACACTGTCACACATCTTGACGCAGCCACTTTCGATGAGATGGACTTTGGGATTGAGCTCTTTTCAGGTTGGTAAAATACGGAGAATTGTTTTCCATGATGTTTGGTGACGCAGTTCACGGCGGTGGCTTCTCCTGTTGTCCAACATCGGGTTTTTATTTATTTGAATATCGAATGGCATCGTTGGATGGCGAACCAATGCTTAGCTTGATGTTATGAAAAACGGCACTTCCGGGGTTGGCCAGCAGGAGGGAACGGCGGTGACGCAACCAGGAAATACACCAAAGGCTAGACCGTCCCGGGTGGCGACCGGGGAGGCGGCCTTTGGTCCGTCCTTCTAGGCTGGGTACTCGAAGAACGCTTCCTTCAGACGGAGGACACTCGGTCTGAAGGGTGCAGACCCTGAATTGAGACACAGCAGAGATCACTTTCCCCCCGCGTGGCGTCTCAGCTCTCGGCCCTCTTGTCCTCTCCTCAGGCCGCCCCGGCCGGTACCAAACACCTCCATTTGTCGTCCTTTGACCCGGCGTGTCGGTGTTTGCACAACCACCGCCGTGTCCGGCGGGGATGGAGTTGCGCACTCAATGTGCACGCACTGCTGCTGCTTAAATGTAGCGGGCAGTTCCCGTCAGTTCAGGGAGGTCACCGTAGGCTGGAGACGCTCGTCAATCTTATTCTCAATCGATTCTAGTCGTCAGAACTTTAGTCCGACTTTCTGTGTCTGTGGCTGCAATCTGTTCTCGTTGTCAGCAGCAAGTTTTTTTTTGTTTTTTTTTCAATGCTAATTTTGTCCATCCGCCCACTTCATTTTTTACCCAAACACAAAGTGCACACTTTCTCTCTCTCACACACACACACACACCTACATTAATCCATCCTCTGCGTCACCCAAATAGCGCAGCCACCCTCAGAAGCTCCCGCGTGAAAAGTTCAGCCGCCGCCTTAATGTAGCTCCTCTTCCCCGCTCGCCTCTCTCCGGGCGAGCGTGATGGACCGGCGCCAGGCAATTTGGAGTGAGTCACAAATGAGTCCAATATCACGTTTCGCCGCTCGCTCTGCAATTTTTTTGCGTCTCGGGTTTTTCTATTTACTGCGAGACGGCGGCGGAGAGATGCGGAGGAGGAGGGAGAATGGAGGCAGTCAGCTGCTTTTCTTCAGCAGCATCCAAATTTAAATCACTTTAGTTGAAAATGTGCAGTTTTTGGCTCGAAACGTTTCTCCATGCCGGCTCTATTTTTTATGCAGAAAACGTTACGTGTGACTCAGTGGTTCACCTCGCGGGTTAACTCACCCCCAGTTGAATCAGTGAGCGTCGGCCTGAGTCTCCGTTCTGCAGCTGCGCGGGGAGACCCGAGTGAGAACCGAGCCGCAGCACGAAGACGGCTTTGCACCGTAAACGGTTCTGCCTTGGGGTCCAGAGGGCCGTTTCTTGGCTACATGACAGGAACCAAGTGTTCTGAGGAGGCGCAAGATGCTTTTGCAAGGCCAGTTTCCACACGGTGTTGTTTCGCAGTTGTTTTTTTTTTTTCTTTCCTTTTTTCGTAATCAGTTGCGCTGCAACACGCAAGTGAAAAAAAAGGGAAACCAACGTGTTTATTGAGGCAACGGTTCTGTTCAGAAACCGACCCCGTCGGTCTTTTCTCCGTGTGTGTGTGTGTGTGTGTGTGTGTGTCTTCACCGCTGCTTCCTGCTCCGTCCTCGCCCACGTGTCTGTAAACGAGCAGCCGCGGGGTCACGAGGCTCCTTCTACCGGCCGTCCAACCCCTGTCCCGCCTCATCAGCTGCCTCTGCACGTTTTTTTTAGATTTTAGTTTTAGTTTTTTTTTTCCCCCCCTTAAACTCCTTTCTCCAGCTAGTTGCTAAGCAGCAGCAGCGGCTCTGGAAACCAGCGCGCGCAGGTTGAAGAGCCGGTCGTCATCGTCTCCTCTTCCTCCTCCTCCTCCTCTTCCTCCTCCTCCTCCTCCTCCTCCGTCTCTTCCAGCTCGCCGGCCGCCAAGATGACCACGGCGCGCTACCGTCCCACCTGGGAGCTGGCCGTGGACCCCCTGATATCGTGTAAGCTGTGCCTTGGAGAGTTCCCCCTGGAGCAGATGACCACCATCACACAGTGCCAATGTGTTTTCTGCACACTGGTGAGCCACACCGCAGTCGATACTGACTCGAGCCACCAAAGCCCGTGTTTGTTGAGGGAAGCGGTCGATGTTCGGTGCCGACTTCTGGGAAGTCTTTTCTATTTGTTTATTTATTTATTTTTAAGCTAGAGACCCAAAACACATCTTTCCTTTATCAAAAGCAAGCATAATATTTGGTAATAAAACATCAATCTTGTACGAAAAAAACATGAATTTAAATGGAAAAACCCTTGAAATTCTTGAAAGTAAAGTTTCTCTCGTCGTGATCTTGATTTTATTCCAACGAGAAGCTGAATCACCCACGTCAAAGCAGACAAACGCTCTACTTGTGCATCTTCCCTCCTCCAGTGCCTGAAGCAGTATGTGGAGCTCCTGATTAAAGAAGGCCTTGAAACTGCAATTAGCTGTCCGGACTCGGCCTGTCCCAAAAGAGGACACTTGCAGGAAAATGAGGTAAGGAGGCGGGAGGGGGTGGGGGGTAGTAGGAGAGGGAG
>NW_027466057.1:4515000-4572500 GCF_046127955.1 Nelusetta ayraudi
CATACATACTGGCATCTGTTGCCCAGTGGGGCAGGGCTGAGTCATGTGATTACAGTTCAGCCCCCACCCCCCCCTCACCACCACCACCCCACCCCACCCCCCCGCTCGCCTTGTGTAACCTCCGCCTGTTGGTTGGCATCTAAAAAGCCTCCCCCACCCTTCAGCCTCCTTCTCTCATAAATACGAGATGTGCTGCAGCTGGGCGACGCCGTCCTGAGGTCCTGGGTTGAGGTTTTATACCAGAGGGAGTCTATTAGCTGCCAGGAGTCCCCCCCCCCCCCCCCCACCTTCCCGACCGGCTCTATAGACCTCATCAGGGTTCGTCATAACGGCCCCAAGCTGTGCCCTGCCCTCCTCTCCGCATCAGTCCGTGTCAATAGAAGCGGCGTTTCGAAAGCTGCCACTAAGCTGTTTGCCTGCTGCCCAGCACGAGCATCTTTTTATTATTAAGATTTTTCTCTGTCTTTTTTTTTTTTTTTTTTTGCCCTCAACGTGAGGAAGAGCGCTGAGCTGTTATGAGTCGCTGTTGCATGTGACTTCTTGTTACGTATTCTGTTACGTCTCTCGTCTATCACCGGGCTTTGGCTCCCCCGTGTGGCAGTTCCACGACCTGCAGCAGGGGGAGAAATGGAAGCGATAGAAGAACAGCTTGGTTTTATTTATTTATTTATTTATTTATTTATATTCTAAATGTCTTGTCGCCTTTGTGTGACCACCTCATAGCATGGACAATGGCCAGCTAACTGGACCTCAGTGAAGCTTTATTCCAACTGCACAGTGGAAGAAACGCATGCAGTTTTGGAGCCGACTGATTAGTTGATCCGGGCTCTGGTGACAGGTTTGTCTGGGAATGACGACACAGCGATGACACGAGCGCAGTTTTCAGCCGAGCCCCTCGCTGTTGCGGGTGTGCGAGGCTGCCAGATTAGTCCACCAGGTGGCGTTCTTCCCTGCGATGAACCTCTGCACGTGTTCATCAGGAATAAAGCGGCTCCTCCTCCTCCTCCTCCTCTGTCTGTCCCCAGGTGGTGGGGATTTTCGCCGGCTTCGGGCTCCTCCTGCTGGTCGCCTCCCCCTTCCTCCTGCTGGCCACGCCCATCGTGCTGTGCTGCAAGTGCAAGTGCAGCAAAGGCGACGACGACCCGTTGCCGACCTAAGAGACGCCGCCGGGAGGTGGAGCGGCGCGCCGCTTCGAGGATGGGCCATCTTCTCCTTTTGCTTTCCGTCTCCGGTTTTCTTTTTTCCTTTTTCTTTTTCAACTCCCGTCTTCACGTCGTCCTCCGCCCCCCGCCAGCTTTGAGCGCTTTGTTTGTTTTTGGGGCTGAGCGTGCGCCGGCCCCGCCCACTTCTTTGGGATCCATCGCTCTGCATGTGAGAGAGAGAGAGAGAGAGAAGCACAGGGGGTCCGAGGAGGTCACGTGGGGCCGCCGCGCCCCACTTTCAGTCAGGAGACGTGATTGGGGAAGGTGCGTACTGGAGGGACACTGGGCGGTCCCGGCGGCGGCGAGAACACGTAGCAGCGGGCCGCCAGCGAGGAGGAAGCCGAGGCGCCGGGCGGTTCGGTGCTCTTGCACGGACAAAGTGTTGCAGGAGCCGCTCTCTGCAGGACTGACTGCTAAACCCTTTGTTTGTGAGTTTTCTGTGCAGCCATCGCACGCACGCACACACACACGCACACACACAGAAGCGATGTAGCTCTACACACTCGGTCCGTAGCATTCGAGTGGCGCCGCACACACCTGGCGTCCACGCGAGGACTGCGGGCAGAGACGCGAGGCTCGATGTACAGCACGTCCTCTTGATGATGTCACTGTTTTATAACCCGTCGCTTTTCATAGAGCCGTGTACAGTTCAAGTGGCGTCCACGTGTTGTGCTATTGAGTGTTTTTCAAAGTGTAAAGGTAAACCCATTAAAGGGGACCGCCACTCAAACCCCAAACGCGTCTCTCTCCAGTCGGACACAGGGGGCTCGTGTTACTGGACGTGGAGCTCCTGCCGAATGGCGAGCTGCTCCGTTACTCGGCTAGCTTGCATCCCGAGCGTCGTCCTTAAAAGGAAGAGCTTAACCAAAACCAATCTTACTGTTCACCCCAGAGTCGGCGGAAACCCGTTGTGGCCGAGGACTCGGACGTAATTCAAAAAAAACACGAGCGATCCAACATATCATGGGTGGAATTCTGTTGTCTGTGAAACTCTGGAATGGTTACGTGGGTTTGAAAGTGGGGAAACAGGAGACGGGTGACGCTTCAATTTTCAGATAATTGTCCCTTTAAGCTTCGTGCGCGTGTTAAAAAATAATCACAGATTTTTATTCTCCGGAGCCGTCCGACCGACGGTCCCGAACTTGAGTGGTGCTCCCCTTTAAGCGAGGAATTCATGTGAAGCCTACGAGGACCTTCTATCCACGTGTCGTGGAGACGTCTGTGATACCACAGCGAACTCGATGTCAACTCCTGTAACTCTGCGTTCCCAGGTGTAGGGGTTTAGCCAAAAAAAAACACACAAATGAATAGCCTTAAATTGAAAACAGCCAAATTTAGGCACCTTCCTTCCCCTGTGCATTAATAGTGGTAACACACACACACACACAAAAGTTCCAATCTAATTAATCCCAGGGACAGCATGTTTCTCATTTCCAAAGCTTGCAGACGGTCGGTCAGTCAGTCAGTGAAGCCCTTTACATTCACAGGATTCTAATGATGTCGTCCATCTTTTTTAGAACAAAGAAAAGAAAAAAAAGATATACAATCTCAGATGTTGTGTATAACATACACGGTCTGCATTTTCCAAGCCTTTCTGAAGCGGGGGGAGCTGATTAGCATCGACGCGACCCTCATTAAAAATTTAATTGAAAAGCTAAGAGTGCACCCCACTTGTCCAAAACACAAACTTGCATACGTTAGTGGTCCCAACCGTCCACATCGTGTTGTGCTGGTGGTCAAGCAGCTATATTCCTTGAATGGGTGTTTGCAGAGCCTACGGAATAAATAATGAGAAGAATGTTTTTAGGCACATGATTACGATGCTGCTCTAAACTATATCACTTTATCTATGCAAGTTTGTACATTTACCATTCTTACCAGGCTCCCTATTGGTTACGGTTTAGGCTACAGGTTGTTAGTAAGCATGTGTGTCGTCTTCAATTTTGTTGGGAAATGTTTGGGAACGAAACACTTCTTTTTTCGGGCTTATGAAAAATGTGCTGGGTTTAAAAAAAAAATATATATATATATATATATATTATTTAAAAAAAAAAAGGGTCCAGTGTGTAATGATTAGCAACACCGAGCAATAAAAAGTCCATTGCAAACAATGCAAATGCCAAGCGTTGTGTTCTGATCTCATACCTCATCTCTTCTTGTACAAGCTGTGATTACGACGAGGTTCGTTTTCTGCACAATATGGCCAACTCTTCACAAGTGGACCCGCTGTTTAGGACAATATACATTCCTATTAGCGAATGAAAACAGCAGTTGATGTTTTGTTTTTTAAGAATGAATTACAAAAATCCTAAAAATGTTTTTCGATGCAATTGTGTTTAAATGTTTAACGTAATTCAACCCCTTCAAACGTTACACACTGGGCCTTCAATCTACAAATAAATAAACTGAATAGTAATTCAACACCGGGACTGAATCCCAAAAAATACCAGTTGCCGTGTAAAAAGGGAGAGGAAAGAAACTACGTAAAAAAAAAATATATATATATAAATTCCAGTCAATCTTTGCAAAGTTGTCGGTTCAAGTTCATCCATTTAGCGTGAACTGTCTGTTTCTGCCATCTCTCTGTGTTTTAAGTAAGCCATTGAATTACCGCGTACCTTTCTTGCCTTCTCTGCTGGTGTAACCGGCAGCTCATGTAGCGTCCCATCCAAAACCGTTGGCTGCAGTCTGCGCGGAGTAAAACCCGATCGCTTGTTTAACAACAGTAGCTAACTCAAGCTAGAACTAGTAGCTCTGCGGCTCACTCCCATTCCCACCAACGTTCCCTCGTCTGCTCTGCGTTTATGAATAAAATCGCCTTACATTCGGATAGCATCCCTATACTTCCCGTGTTGCAGAATGAGCATGGTTATTATCTGACATCCGATCTGGTGCAAATTATCCTTAAAAGAAAACCGTGAAAACCCGGAAGCTTTTGCAGCCCCTCCCCCTCATGACATTTGTGCCAATCAGATTTGTCGGGCAGTTGAAAGAGCCAGAGCTGCGAGTCTGTCTGTTGTGTGTGCAATGACCGTGTGTTTGTAATGCAACAACGGTTTACAGGGTGGAGAAGAAAGAAAACAAAACAACTCTATATATATAAATAGATTTTAAAGTTTCTTTGTGCAACTGCCACACTGTACAGTACATGGCTACTTCTCGATATATATGTGATTAATGTGTGTTTGCTACATGGCCCATGGTGGTAAAATGTTGAGAAGACAGTCAGCAGATACGAGCCCCCCCTTTTTTTTTTTTTTTTAAATGTCAGATTTTCTTCAGAGTTTTATATTTTACATCTTGGTCACCAAAGACGCAGCCTCACTTGGCGACTTGTGCAACAGTAAAAGTGATTGCTATTGCCGTATTGCCATTAGGATAACACAGACCGGGTGTCCATTGGCAGTCTGAAACCTGGCCGGAGGTGTCGTCACGAGAGGCATGCCCGTCATGACGCCAGAGGCATAGCTCTCAAAGTGCCCTTTGTGACATCACAAAGGATCACAGATTTTTTTTACCGCTCTTGCTGAAAAGGGGAGCAAGTGAAATATTAGCATCGCTGGTACCGTGTTTGTTGGAATACACTGGCAAAAGTGATTTTTTTTTTTTTTTCTTCTGCGTGAAACGGCACCGTTCCACAGTTTTCTATTTCTGTTAGCCGAGACGAGAATCCAACACGACGTCGCCCGTTTTAATTTCTCTCATTTCCATTGCCGACAGGTCGGACTCTGTATATTATGCAACCGGCACAAAGGGGTCGTAATAACAGCCAAGTCTTTACACTCACCGCTGACTCACGTTGCAGTTGTTGTGTTTTCCTCCCACCTGTTTGGCGAGCCACTGAACGCCATTACATCAGCTGTATGAATACAAGACAATGAGATCCACACGAAGGGCTTTATAGCAACACCTTATTTTTATTTTATTTTTTTAGTGCTAGTTTTTTTTTTTTGTTTGTTTGTTTTTACAGAATTATTGAGTTTGGGAACAACAGCGTTGACTTTGTTTTTGTTTAAAGTTGCATGTTTTTCCCTCCTGAGTTCTACTCGTTGAAATATTTCAATATTGTAGCCTTTAAAAAAAAACTTTCTTGGAAACTGTAGCGTTTTCACTTTGGAACACCGTCATTGCATTTGGATTACTTTCCACCTTTTGTTACACGTTTAACGTTCAGCCATACGATGTACAATGTCATTCAGCAAATGGTCAACATGTTATTTTTCTCATGTACATAAATATATATGTATATATATATACAATCTGCCTGTATTATGTCACTATCATTTATATTGGCTTTTCTTTCTTTTTTTTTTCAACTAAATGCGAGCGATTTCAGGAATATGTCTGTCCATTTCTTTTGTGAAAGTGGAAGATGTAATTAACAGTTGATTGACTTGGACACTTAAAAAAAACAAACATTGACATTGTACAGTGACATATTTGGATCGGTTCTGTAAAATCTTATCGGTATCACAGTATAAAGTCTAAAGTTCCACCAACACTGTGACAACAGGTATTAAAGGTTGTTTTTGTGAATCTTCTCATTTGTTTACTCACTCATTCGTTCATACCACTTAAGATAGCGCCAGCCGTCAATGACCCCGACGTGGGAGAAGATTGATCTACTGTTGTAGCCTAACATGAAACGAGGTGAAAGAAGACAAACTCTCAAATGTCGGTTATATCCTTCAAAAAAGTCACACAGTGTTGTTGTCTTGTTTGATTTGGGGTTTTTTTCTTTCACTTTTTTTTGAGAACACTGACCGTTTAGGTCAAATTCTTCATCTTGCCTGAAATGTTTGCCCATCTGTCCTCAACCTATGTATATTGGGCCCAGAGTTCTTTACCTTGACATAGGGTGGTTAGGATTGGTGCAACTACCGCTGGCCAGTCAGGAGGTCCACGCTTCTTACTGACGTCAATAAGGTGCCTTTAATAAACAGCTCAATGATGCGCCCACCATTGAACACCGGGGAAACTAGAACACAAAAATAAAGGTTTCAATGAGTACTTTGTAAAACAATACAATTCATACATACATTAACAGTGATAAATAGCTACTTTTGATTTTTATTATTTATTTATGTTTTAAAGTTTTAAATTCGCATAAAATCCATCAATAAAAATAAACATTGTCAAAACTCTTCAAATAAAGAAAACTGAAGCTAATCGCAAATCAACGTTCACGTAGCTCAGGTGTGCAGGTGACAACCGGCGCTACGGCAGTGTGACGCTACAAACACAGCAAACACGAGTGCACATCGTCATATAAAAAGAATGTTAAAATTCACTCGTTGTTGAACAACAAAGAGAGGTCACTTGGGAACGAGGTTAATATATGTACCGTGTGCGCCCTTGAACAGTAGCCGTCTGGAAACTTTGCTCTGCGCCGTCCGTTCTTCTTCGCTGTCTCTCTCGCGCTGCCTCTACTCTGTTCAAGTGTTTGGCGCTCTACACTGTTTCCGCCTAGTGGACATCGGCATCCGGGTGTGAAAATAAAAGTCACCAGAAAAACATAAATTCAATAGGATTAGGCTTTATTTCCCCCCGATTTTCGGACATGTTGAGACTTTGTTGTCTGTTCCCCTTTCCCCCCCATTCCTGGTTAAACCACTGACAGGCATGTGATATTTTGCATGACTTGTGAAACTTTCGTAAACTCTCATAAAACAGTCATTCTTACGGGGAAAAGACAACAGTGTAAAGGTTTTTTTTTTGTTTTTTTTTTTTTTTTTTTTCTATTTTGGGACATTGTTTCAAGAATTTCAAGTCCAACAATTACTTTTTTTTTTTTTTTTTGGCCGGTTGATGATCATTTTTTCTGATTTTCAGACCAGGGCTCGAATAAACAAACAAACAAAACAAAAACAGGCAAACCTCAATATTGACACCTTTGTCTCCGTAAGAATGCCAGTTGATTTTGTTTTACTGTCTCATGCGTGGCAGACGGACAGGTTTACAAACACAAAGACAGAAGGGATCGAAGAGATGATCGGGATAACCACCACACAGACAACATTCCGCCTTCGTGAGTAGCTTTTTTTTTTGAAGGAGAAATTAACCGCCTTTTCCCCTACTTACCCCATTCTGCCACCAGGTGGAGTAGCAACACAGTCACCGTCAAGGACAGACCCTGATGGTGATACAGTTCGTATTAGAACCCTTCATAAAGTGGGTTTTAAACAAATACTTTGATTTATGAAGATCACACATAACGAAACCTTGAAAAATAAATATTGCGGATTAGGAGTGATGGCCACCAACACCTAATACTCCACCAGGTGATGGAGCTTAGATCTGCTTTCAGAGCCATGACATCAAAACTAGCCTCAACAATCAGATAATCAATAATCCGGCCCAGTTACAAGAACAAATATCTGCATTGTTCTACGCACCAGAACTTAAGCTTCTATCACTGACAGAGCGTCGATGCACAGTTTCAGAGCGGTCCCATGAAGAGTGCTGTGGTCGCCGCCGCCTCACATTGTCAGCGATCAGAATAACCTGTTCAAAATATGGCACCCTTCAAAAATATTTCCAACTATTTAGGAAGTGCATGGGACACAGAGAGTGGCAGTACATCAGTCTGTGGAAAATTAGAAGCACTCATAGGAAACTCCCTTCGTTTGATTTCCAACCACTCGACCTCAAGATTCTTCTGAAAACATCCTGTTGTATCAGCAATTCAGTGACATCCAAAAAGCTAGAAAGTCGTGTCAGCATAGCGCGAGACTTGTGAAAAACACAACCGAAGGCACCGGGCGCTCTTGTCATAACACACCAAACATAGCAAAGGGGGCCAAAAAAACAAAAAACAAAACAAAACAAAAACGCCTTGGCTTATTTTTGTCTTTTATTGCTTTACATAAGAATATATACACAAAGAACACTTCATAAGAAAGAGTTTATGAAACTCGCAGCACTCCGTCTGTAGAAATAACACTATCCCTACAAACACTTCCAAATAACTCTATTATAGAGTTCTGATTATAGCTACAAAAAAAAAAGAAAAAACTCTCCAAACTCCTATAAAAAAAAAAAACAACCAAAAAAAACATCCCAAGTGATTCACACCTTTCATACACACAGCAGATATGTACACAGTCGTCTCCTGGTCTTTGCCAATCAGATTAGGGGCTATAATGCAGGGATAATGATGTGAGACGTGTTGCATATAAGTCTGTGAAGTAAAGTCGACGCATAGTTCAATTTTTTCAGAGGGAAGCAAACGAAACAAAAGTGGAGGGGACGAAGGCTCCGCGTCGAGGGCATCCCAGCTCTGCGGACGACGTGTGAAGCGGTTCACTCTCCACTCCTGGATTCTCTTTTTTTGCTTTTTGCTTTGGTGTGTTGATTTGTCAGTCCAAGAAGGCCAAAGAATGAGTCACTGCTTTTCTCGCTCGGCCATCCAGGCAGCAGTCCACCTCTTTTCTTCTCCACTTCTCTTTGCGTCTCCGAAAAAAAAACCCTCCAACTCCTCCTCCTCCTCCAAATACCTATCCCACCCTGTTTTTTTTCCTCCTTCTTCTTTCTTTCTTTCCTTCTTTCTTTTTCTGGCCCTCTTGTCCTCTTGCCCGGAGTGAAGTGGAGACATGTGTTTCCTTGCACCTGCACACAGAGAAAAGGGGAAGAAAAGTGAAGTCAGATCTCTCCCTCTCCCTCTCGCCCTCCCCTCTCCTCCTCTTCCCTCCCCGCAGAGGAGAGCAGACAGACTGGCGCCGAGCATGGAACTTTCATTAACCCCAGGCAGATAGCAATGAATCCGCTACACACAGTCGCCGGCCTGTCTAATTGAGCAGCCGTGGTGAATGTGGGTGGCAGCGGGGGGACTTTCACCAACATGCGCATCAATGCTAACATTATTATACCCGGTTTTATTTTTTTAATTTTTACTAAATAAATAAACAGGGATCACAAGGAGGGATTTTTAGGAGGGTGGGGAGGGGAAGAGGAGGAGGGAGGTACAACGTTAGTGGGTATCCCTGCTGGATAGGATGTCTCTACAGGCATTTCACCAAGACGGTTTATGAGTCAACAATCAATACTCACCACTAGCATATCATCCTAATGGCACAGCCGGCCGTCTTCTTTAGAGAAATTGCGAGTGATATCCGCAGTCTGGATGACAAAACAGAGGACAGACTGTTAAAACAAGAAGTCCCATCATACAGGGGGGGGGGGGGGGGGGGAGAAAAAGAAAATACGCAGGCTGGTCTGCTGATGACCAAGGCAAGGCTGATCAGTTGTGCAATCGCACAGTGGAAAAACAACAACAGCAGCAACAACAACAACAACAACAACAACAAAATGATGAGGGACGTGAACTTTGCCACAACCTTGATTTCAAATTCGTCGCCGTGTGTTGCTTAAAGGTTGCACGTTTCTCACCACCACCACCACCACCCTCCTCCACCAACACCACCACCACCACCGAGCACCTCCAGCCCGCTCACCTTGATGGACAGGAGCACCTTCGGCGCTCCGCCGGCGGAGACGGCTCCGTCTCCTTCCTCCTCGTCCGCCTCCAGCGCGATCTGCAGGTCGAAGATGTAGTCGATGACGTGCTGCAGGATCTCCACCTGGCTCACCGACTCGTTCCGCGGGATGCTGGGCACGAGCTCCTTCAGCTTGGAGTAGCAGTCGTTCATGTCGCACAGCGCGCTCACCGACTCCTCCAGACACGCGTGCTTATTCCGGCTGATGCCGAGACTCTGCTCCGAGATGCAGCACACGGCCTTGTAGCAGCAGCTTCTCACCGAGCGGACGGGACTGATGGCTTTCATGGTTTGGTGATTAAAAGAGCGAGGTGGGCGGTAGCAGCAGCAGCGGCGGCGGCGGCGGCAGCGGTAGCAAAGCAGTAAAAGGCTTCGGCTACGTTTCGTCAAAAGTTGTCCTTAATGTTCCTCGTCTCGGGTCGGTTTCCTGGCTCGAGGTCCTCAGACGCGACAGACAGTGCACCGTCAGTCGCCTAAAGTCAGCTTTTAATACGTCGCACGCAGCGCTCACGCCCGCTTTCCTCGCACGGCGCTCCCATTGGCCGGTTCGCAGAGCAGCCTCGACTCTCATTGGCCGATGCGGCCGGGGGTAAAGAAAGTTGGAAAGGAATGAGGAAATCGGGGCAGAGGGATGCCTGGAGGGGATTGTCAGTCAATTAATTCCTCCTCTCAGGTGGTGCATTTATTGGAAACTGGGAGCGAGGCGTCCGTGGAGTGTTTACGACAGATATGTGACTTTAAAGCCGACAAGCAGAGTCATTTACAGGCTCTTCACTCCTCAAGTCAAGTGGCAAAGCACTTCAAAAAAATAAAAAATCTAACTCAATTGTCATTTGTGAAACTTCAACCGTCATCGTGCCTCATATTTTGATTTGTACGTTGTGATCATTGTCAGGTTTTATAGGTAGTGATTTTGGTCAGGCTAAAACTTGTCACGTTTCCATTGATTTATCCAGGAAATTATTTAGGATGGACGTGTATCTCGCGAGAGAGTCGTGTTTGTGTGTCCGGGTTGGATTCTGATCAAACTAAGGCATCACACTGTCAGCACAATCTCATTTCAACATAAACAAAAAAAAACCAAAAACGGTGCAGGTAAAAGGTCGGTCCAAGACCCCCCCCCCCCCCCTGTTGTTTTCTGAGTTTGTTCAGATTAGAAAATATTCCTATCATCGGTGACTGGGACCTGGCCGAGCTCACAGATAACTGGTAAAGAATATCAATCCTGCGATACAATCTGCCGAGACTCCTCCCGCCCTCCTTTGCTTCTACGCGTCTTATGAACATTATTGCATTTTGACCGTCGCAGATGTCGTTCCCTTGTAGTTTACATCAAAGCACGTCCCGTTCTGCTCCTATTTGGGACTTATTTTCCCCTTTTCTCACAATCCTGTTTTGTGGAGGAATGCAGCCCTGAGCCAGCTGTGTGTCCTATCCCGGCCCAGCTGTGTTGATCTAACGCGCCAGTCCCAGACATGCTGGCGCCAGCCTCCCGACGTCATCCATTCACCCCCGACGCACACTCCCCTCTCTGGCAGACGGCCCCGCCCTCCCCCGCTCACCGCCGGACAGCGGGGGAGAGAGCGAGGCAAAGGCGCTCGGAGATCCGATTGGCTGAGCGCGCTTGTCACTCACTCGCTTGGATTTTGAAAAAAAAAAAAAAAAAAAAAATCCTCTCTCTCTCTCTCTCTCTCTCTCTCTCTCTCTGCAAGTTGCACAAAGTAATTGCGAGGGAAACCTTTCCAAACGCTCCGTTCCTTGTGTAATGATTGCAACAGCGACGCAGACGGTTCACGAGGACACACACGCACTCACACACACACACACACACACACACACACACACACACACACACACAGAGGACAGCAGTGATTCCCCAACCTCCAATCAGGCGAATTATCACGCAGGGACAAATCCATAAGTCTGCTGTGTGTAATCACATTTCCACAATTGGATAAAGCGGCCGGTTGCCAAACGATCTGCCTTTGTGTGTCAACCAGAGAAAAAAAAAAAAAAAAAAACCCCAGAGAGGAACACATGCATCTACACACCAGCTTTGTCATTCTGTTTTTAAAATAATGTCATCACATCGCACCTAAAATCAATGAGAAGTGATTCCAATATGAGCCGCATGGACACATCTGCGCGTAAATACGCACGGCTGGGGAGCCGCCACGAAGGTGGGTGTTTAACGACCCCCCCCCCCAATAGTCGAAGCCACCCACATACCCACCCACCCACCCACCCTCACCTTTCTACAGGCGATGACCCCCGCACGTCGAGTCACCCCGGCGGGTTCAAGCTCAACGCGGAGCCGCTGTTTCCGCAGATGGCGTTGAAACAAGACTTTGACCCTCTGAAACATATGTGCAACATAAACCCCCCACCGCCCACCCCGCAGGGTGCAAACACCTTTAATTTGTACATGCATGGCGACGGAGCAAAAACTGTTGCCCACGTGGACTTGCAGACGCACTCTCTCTGACGGGGACTGAATGAGCCTCTTTTTTATTTAAATGTTTGATCCGGGCGCGCGGGGGGCGGAGACGAGACAGAGAGAGAAAAAAAAAAGCCAAAAAATCATCAGATAAATTTCTATGGAAGTGTTTTCTTTCTCCCCGTGACAGTCTGCAGCTTTCAGAGTTCTCGGTGCGTAAATCTGCGCGCGCGCACACACACACACACACACACACACACACACACACACACACACACACACACACACACACACACACACACACACACTCGTGTGTCTGGGCAGGGATCAGGTGCTTGTCGGAAAAGGACCCGGACACAATCGGGTCTCTCTTTCAATGGATGGGAGAATTCCGAGCCTGGCGTCAGCGAGTCTGCACTGCCTCTCTCTCCCCCTCGCTCCTGCTCCTCCTCCTCCTCCTCCCCCTCCACCGCCCCCGCTCCTCCCCTCCCCTGCCCTCCCTGCTCCTCCGTGCAGCTGGACGCGGACAGACAATCAAGCCATCAACAATCGCCATGCATAATTACCGGCGCCTCCCCTTCTCTCCCCACCTCCAGTCCCTCTCAATTAAATCTCGATCTGCTTTTTGTCTACTTGTTGTTTTGTTTTTTTTGTTTTTTTTTATCAACAGCCAAACAAGGAAAGCTTAGTTTTTTTTTTCTTTTCTTTTCTTTCTTTTTTCTGCACGTGCTTGTGGACATACCTGCAGGATTCTCTCCACCTTCATCTCCAAACTTTGACAACAGAGGAGTTGCGGTAGCAGAGTGAGGGGTCGACTTGCAGCCAGGGTGTGTGTGTGTGTGTGTGTGTGTGTGTGTGTGTGTGTGTGTAGGGCGGGGTGCGGGGGGGTCCCACCACTGTGCTGTCATGTGGAGAGGCAGCGTTGTATACAGAGGGGTATCTTTTTCATCCACAAGTGCAGGCCTATCTTGAGGGGAGGGGGGATAATTAAGTGGCTGAAACTAAATTCTTTGCCACACACCCCCGCCCCCCCCTCCCCCCACACCCACTTCATACATGTGAGTGTTTGTTTCCTCGGCTCCTCGTCTGCTCCCTGTTTTTGTTTTTGTGACTCTGTCCATCATCAAAGACCCTACAGTCTTCTCTCCGCTCGGCTTTGAACGGCCCACACACCCCCAGCGTTCGGTCCCGGCTGACCCGGGCGGTGACATGGCATTTTACGCACATTGTTGATTCGTACTGGTCACTTGTTATCCATGTGTGCGCCTCTTGTTCGGGCTTGCGCGTGACGATCCCGCTTGTTTTTTTTTTGTTGTTTTTTTTCTTTTTCTTTTTGCATGCCGCGTGCTCACCCACGCACTTCTTATTCATTCACTCACCACTGGACGCGCTGGCGCTGCGGACGTACGCAAACACGATTTGGCAATGAGGAAGGTTCTTTGAGACGCAAGCGTCACTGTGAGTCAGGCTCTTGATTGTCAAATCAGGAGGGTGGACAAAAAGCCAACACAACACGAGGAGTTGGCTGGACGCACTGCTGTGCTGAACAAACTTTTGGCCGCCAGTGTCGCTCAAAACTCAGAACTTGAGGAGATTTCCTTCCAAGTACCACACATTGCACTGTTATCAGCTGGTACCACAATGCGAACAACAAAAATAGGTCGCTCTTGCTCCCGACTTGCGGTCGGAATGCCGTCGGCTCGACCCGGATGTGGCCGCTCCCAGTTCTGAATCCTGTCTTCCGAGGCAAAAAGGTCTACATGGGGTTATCAGAAGCTTTGTGAAGCTTGAAGAAACGTCACAGCTACGAGCGGCCATCGACTGTGGCGCTATTAGCGACCCGTTCACTGGCTACGTCTTCCCGTGCACTTCAAGACTCGTTTTCAAATCCTCACGCTCAACTACGCCCACTCAACAGCTGCCCTAGAGAGTCTACAGGTCCTGCCGAGTCGTCGGTCCCTGAGGTCCTAGGAACCAGGCTCAAGACTTGTTTCCTTATTTCCTTCGGTCAAGTTGTCGCCTTGCTTTTCGAAAGACTCCCTTTTGTGTCCCCAATTGTCACAACAGTTTATGTATTTCAACTGTGTTTTTATCCCGTGAAGCACAGCTGCTATACAGACGCCAAAGTTTTACTCACTCGCGTACTTACTGTGTCCTCTGGCTGGCGGATGCCTTGCGGTGCAGGTGGACACGGTCTATTGGGCCTCAAACAAACCGAGGAGCCAAAGCAGCTGACTGCGATGTTCGGCCCTGCCAGCTGCTGGTTGGTCACGCTGCAGTTTGGCTCTTTTCGCCAAATCCCGCAATCTGGAACGGGGGGGGGGGGCGCGCTGAGGATAAACATCTGGCTTGACGCGAGCCGGTAGGTGACAGGGCCGGCGTGGACGGGCGAGAACCTGGCGGCGGAGGTGAGGCTGGTTAGTCATAACGTCTCGGTCGATTCCTCTCAGAGCGAACGACTGATGAAAAGTCCAGAGCAGCTGGGCCGCGTTCTTCAGCCCTGCCAAAAATGACTGTCAAGGCAGTTAAGACTCGCATCGATTACTCACAGTTTCTCTCGGGTTGACAGTGCACGTGTCTGCAGCCTCGGCTGGATGACCAATAATGGAAGCAGGGGAGGCCCTGATGACGCAAAAAAAAAAAAAAAACTGCAAATAAACAGCCGAGGGAAGAGTCTGCGAGCCGTCTGCTCCGTGCCAGGGTGGAATGACTCTGACGCGCAGCCCGCCATGCGCTCTCTTGAGCCAGGAGTCACGTCTTCAGACGGTGAGCCGAATTACCGGGCGACCCCGACGTCCGAGGGCCGGGCTGTTAGCGACGGCTAACGTGCGGAGTTTGCGCAAACTCACCTTGAAATTGCAGGAATTTGGGCCGGGACTTTGCCACGTCGGGGAGCCACGACAGTGATTGAGTTGCACATGAGCAGCTTCAGGTCCTGTCAAATTCAAAGATTTGGAAAAAAAATAGCAATGCTGCAATCGTGAAAGGTCCCTCATTATGAGAAATTCTCCATTTTTCTTAAATTTTTTTTTTTACAATGTATCTCCAGCTTGTCAGCGAACTCCCCAGAAATTGAGGAACCCACTGCTACTTTCACTTGTTCCTCTTTTCACAATGAGTCTACCAAACACCTCCCACCTGTGCACGACACCCCTTTGTGATGTGACAAAAGGCCCCGGTACCTCTCCCAAGTCAGGGATGAACCCCCAGGCGGGTTTTCCTCCTGCCGTCCAAGACCTCCTTGTTTTCTCCCCTTCTGAACAAGTGGAAGGTCCAAGAAAGCTCCAGCAGGAAAATGTGAAGAGGGGGCTGAATATGCTGGTTTCTCAATAAGGTCCTGGAAGGAAAATAAATGACTGAAAATGGGAATAATAAGAGACCTGACAGTGTGTGGGAGGTTCCTGCAGACCCCTCAGCGTGCAACCTCGCAGAAGCTTCTGGATTTTCGGGGAGGGCTTCTGGATTTTCGGGGAGGGCGTGAGGAAGAGGAGGGTGTGACAGGCTGACAAAAACAAGACATTTTGACTGATAATACAGTGGATATAATCAGTTTGTAAACAGAGACCACGAGTGAGGGTTAAAAAAAAAAGAAGAGGCAAGTGATAAAAACTGAAAGGAAACAGAAGAGGCCTGGAGATTAAAAAAAAAGAAGTGGTAGAGACGCCTTCGCTGCTGCTGCTGCTGCTGCAAGGGGTTCAGCTGGTCGGGCTTCACAGAAACACACAAGGGCCATTAGGTCCCTGGTGGGTATCTGTGCACCTGTGTGTGTGTGTGTGTGTGTGTGTGTCATGTGTTTCTAGGTCAAGTGTGTCGCTGAAACCCAAGACAGCAGCGACTTTCTCCCCCAGTCACTGCCATTGTCTCCTTCTTCTTCATCTTTGACCACTTTTTCTTTTCTTCCCACCCACCCCCCTAAACACACACACTCAAGTAAGGGTGCATTCATGCTTGAGTACATATATACACACACACACATGCGTGCACGAGACGCCCCTCCCCTTTTCTCGCCTCTTCCTCACGCCGCTAATGAATCGAAGCGGTGGGGACGGAGACATCACACACAGCTGATTTCCGACTGTTCCCACAAACCTACACACACACACACACACACACACACCACCCACCCCTAATCTGGGTCAGCCGTGCCCCTCTTCGGCCACCCCTAGCGGAGCCCTTCCAGACAGGGCAGAGTGGGAGCTGAGGGGTCTGGACTCTCGGTGACCTGATTAAAAGCTCTCACAAAGACCACCGAGTGCTGTGGCCAATCACACACACACATGCGCGCACACACACACACACACACACACACACACACACACACACACAGACACGGCCCGGCCTGGCCCGGCCCGGCCTGGCAACTGGACCGTCAGTCAATTTACGTGCGCGGTTTCTTTATTAATTGCAGCTGATTCGTGTAAACCTCAGCGGTGACTTGAAGATTTCCCATCAACCGTCCCCTCCGGCACCAAACAGCCGACTCGTCGGAGGGAAGGAGGGAAAATGTTCACTGCACCAACTGGTCAGGCTGTGCTGAGCTGAGACACTGCTGCTGTCATGAAGACACAGGGCACAACTGAAAGTGTGATATCACTTTATTTTATTTTTTTTATTTCAAGAACGTTCCATGTATTTTTCTTTGTTTTAACAAAAGAAAAACATTCTTTCAAGCAACTGGCTTTACTGACACTTTAGCGCTAAGCTAAACCAGGCAGCATTTCCTCTGAAAGTAGCAGGGGCTTAGTGAAAATGTTACATCACTGTTTTGCTCTAGTGGAGCTTGAAGCAACCATGAAGACACAGGATACTCAAACTTAAAATCACAGCTCCCCCCTCCCCCCCTGTCTCTGTGAATTCTTGAAAGATTTTAAACTTTCGGGCTTGCAGGGCGGCACGTCAGTCACTGCAGTGCAAAGCTAAAATGTTAACAATCCCAGAGCAAAGTGTTGTTTCTGAAAATAAAAGTAGTAGTAACACAATCACGAGCCCCCCCCCCCCAGGAGAGTAACACCACCAGGAAATGCCTATATCTGCTTGGCCACGTCTGGCCTGTGTGTATTGTTTTATGGACATTTCCTGCTGACATTCCCTGGCTGCTGTGTAATTTGCTGAAAATACACTCACACACCGCTGAGTTAAGAGTCTGGCCACAGTGAGGGTCAAAGCCCACTCATGATATCCAAAAAGGCTGCTCCATCCGATTCCCGAAAATGGCCAAAAGGATCCAAATGGTTTGTTCTCACAGTCTTGTGGACACTTGACCTAAAAAAAAAAAGAAAAAAAAGAAGAAAAAAAAATAGATTAATATGGGAACGCGTTAAAAAAGGAAACCACGGCAGCGAATAGAACTGGGAAATATGTGAAATAAGATTTTAAGAAAATATATTTTCCCACGGTGACTTCCAATCATTTGTTTGCTCAGATTTCGACTCGTGTTACAGCATTGGTGCCAAATGGTGATGCGTGGAAACTAATGCTCTCCTAGCACACAAAAGTAAATAATAAGTGCAAAGGGGCGGAGTTTCTAAAATAAATAGAATCCAACAAGACGCACCGTAGATGTTCGACGAGATTACTTGTGTTTCCGCAGAGATTTTTTGATTCACCTTTTGAAGATTTTCTCAGAAAGTGACAGGAAACAAGGCTAATTTGAAAACAAAAGAACAAAAACAAAAAATCTTCAAAGGGATTTTCGCTTGATGTGTGTGTTGTATTTTTTTTGTGTGTGATAGGTTCAATAAACAGATGGCTCACGTCTCAACTGGCGGAAAACAGTTTTGCCCCAGTTAGCGACACGTGTGTGACCCGCGTCGCTCCATTTGCCTCTGCCTTTCCCCAGTGTGCACGGCCTGTTGTGGTCGGGGCTGTTGTTGCTGCACTAACATTTCCATTAGCGCTGCAGAATTTCGTCAGCGTCTCTCCGGGTGACTACGTACCAGCGCGGACTTTTCCAAACGTTGACATGACGGAGTCCCGGTGAATCGGGCCAAGCGGAGCGTGTCAATCTGACCCCCTCCTGTTCCCTTTTGTGAGAGTTGTTGGACTGCCCAGAATGTTAGCACGCCGCTAACTGCTAGCGTGCTAACCCTGCCTAGCGACGGCTTCTGACGCAATGTCACATCAAGTGGCCGTGGCTGACAAACAACTGTTAGCGCTCATCCTTACAGAGTTGGCTGAGCCACTTAAAACGGTTAACTTCATTTTCCCCCCCTAATGACACCATTTGCTTAACCACACGTGCTAAGTGGGTGTAGCTATTGTCAGAAGCAAAAGGGAACAAAGGCATTGTTTCCTCAGATCACTATCTTCACTTGACACTTGGAACCAAGAGAAAAAAACACAGCTGAAGCTGGTGCAGAATATAAATTGACCCGACTGTTTGAGGATGAAAGGTTGGTAAAAATGATTAAAAAAAAAAAAAAAAAAAAAAAAATCAGACTGGATGGGAATTGCCCCAGTGTTGCCTTGCATTGCTGAGTGTTCTTTCTCCCTGCTGGGAAGTCAGAGGTGTCAAACCAAACGACGTTCCGAGTCGGTCAGTCGGATCTCGGAGGAGGTTAAACGGGAAAATTGTCCATTTCCACTTAAAATCTTTCACTCAGCCGTTCCCTGCCAGGTTGCTGGTTCAGGTTTCCAAAGCTCAGGGACAACAGGTTCAAGTCATCCCACATCCCCCCCCCCCCCACCGCCACCTTTTTGGCTTTGCAATCGCTTTTATCTTCCGCTTCCGTTAGCGCCAGTATTCTCATCAGAGCGCCTCGCATCTTTTATTACCTCGGCGTGTTGTCGCTCCGCAAAGTTTATGTTTTGCATTTCTGCGTCTTAAACGCCGCCTCGCTGGGAAAAATAAAGAGCTTCTTCCCCCGCGGATCTGAAGTGTCGGGGATTATTTGTCGATTCGGGCCGCTTCCATGCGAAAACACCTTGTCGCGAGTTCTGCGCCGCGGCCGCGGTAATTGCTGTTTTAGGTAGAACACGGGCCCTGCCGAGTATTTTCTTTCATGTCATGTAAACAGAATCCCATTCAACGTCGGCCGTGTTGGTTTGGATTGGCGCCGCTGGAAATGACTCCCTTTCCCTGCAGCCATCTGAGCCGCGGATTAATGAGCGCCGCTGTCATAACTGTGCTTTGCTCCTGGTTCGCATCAGAGACAACACAGCCGTCTGCTTTCTCATCAGCCCTCTCCTCCCCCCCCCCCGCTCGCGGCCCTCTGCCCGCACCGTCGGATGGGAGGAAGATCGGCGAAGGAGTTTCAGTTTCTGACAATCGTCTTTTTTTTTTTAACACGTCGTGGCTAAAAACTGGGAGATAACCGCGGGGGCTCCCGACACCAAGCTCAGATAAGGATGAGCACTTCAAAAAAATAAAAAATAAAAAAAATAATGAAAAAAAACCGACAACAACAACAAAGCTGCTGATAAGCCTGGCAGTGAAGGACGCAGAGCAGCTCCTTGGGGGCAGAAAGCAGAGATAGGCCCAGACAAAGGCCAGTTCATAAGAGCCGAGGATGAGTGTTGAGCAGATAGAAATCCCTCGCCTTTGTATTCACGGAACCCCTCCCCCACCCCCCACCCCGAGTGTAAAAGTGTAAAAAGTCAAGTGAGGCCGAGCGGAGGACAAAAGTGTCAATTGGGTTGGGAGCATCTTTATCTAATCAGGGCAGGAACGGCGTCGACGGCTGCGAGTGAATGGGCCTCATAATGACGTGACAGACAATGGAAGAGAGGAGGTCAATCAAATTTGTCTGTGTGTGTGTGTGTGTGTGTGTAGCCGCCCAGTAATCACTGTTTAACAACCGCGGGTAGCGCTCACCTGCGTCTGCGTGCCGAGTGACGCAGTTAATTAGCGTCTCCCAGGCACCCTGAAGGCCTCGCGCAGACACAGGAGAGATCACAGAGGACGCAGACCCAGACCAGACCAGACCTGACCAGACCTGACCAGACCAGACCAGACCAGACCAGACCGGACAAGCCCAGACCAACCCGGACCGGACCAGACCGGACCGGACCGGACCGGACAAGACAAGACCAGACCAGACCAGACCAGACCGGACTGGACTGGACCAGACAAGACCAGCCCAGACCAGCCCGGACCAGACAAGACCAGACCAGACCAGACAAGACCAGACTGGACCAGCCCAGACCAGACCAGACGACAGATACGAAGATGCAATTTTTTTTTTTTTTACAAAAAGTTGCCTTCAAAAAATCTTAGCGTCTCCACGGAACTGCTGTGCGACCCACACACTCAGACACTAATAGGTGGCCGCTGCCATGCGAGGCGCTGCCAGCGCAATATTACATCCTATAATGCATCCACGGTTCCACTGGGCCGTGTTTCCGCAGGTTACTGTCCACTATTGTTTGCCGCTCGCTGCAGGAGGAGGAGAAGATTTTTCTGCTGCGCCAGCTGCGACTGGCTCATCATCTGGCCGCCATTGTTATGTCAGGCTATGACATCATTGGATCCCTCTCAAAAAAAACAGAACAAAACAAAACCCTGGCGATAGGGGTTCAGATAAAACGGCGCGGGGTGGCCGTATCGAGCTTCGCCAACTCTGGAAACTTGTCCCCAAAAAAATGTGCGAATCTGGGCTTCAGACTTTTAACCGAGCCCAGGGTCCCCCCCCCCCCCCCCCCACACACACACTTTGTTTGTTGTTCAGAATCAGAACGTGGCCTACTGACATGTTGACAATCATAGACATTAATGTGAACGGCTGTAAAGAAATACTCAACATATGCTGCCTCGTATTTCCTTTCTTTAGTTGGCAAATTGTCAGGGTGTTGTTGCAGCAGCGTCTTCCACAGCTGGGCCGTCTGTCTGTTCCTTCACACACACCTGTCCATCTTGTACTACTGAGGCAAGCCAGAGGAGCAAAATCAGCCTGATGTATGACGCAAACCGACACATGAACGACGTCATGAATGAGGTTTTTGACTGGCAGTCAATCCTATGGTACATGATGATAGATTATATTTATCAATGAAGATTAAAGAATAAAAGTATTACATTTGATAATAATAATAATAATGATTAAAGGATAATTTGATTGTATTATTTCTTTATCCTCTCTTCAGTTTCCCCGCGGGTCTCTCTAGCGCCCCCACTGGCCAAACCCACGCCCAGAATTTCAGCGCTGACACCGAAACCATGCGCTGTTTTTTTTCCACCCTCCCCGTCAAAGATGGCGCCTATTTTTTCCCCCGTCGGTACCAGATGTGCGCTGACCCCCTCCGCCTCCCCCTCCGCCCCCGCCACCACCACCACCACCTTCACTCCCCTTCACCAACAACAACAACAACCCCATGTCAGGCTAACCTCCCGGTGACTCTGCCGCAGCATCTGGCAAACGTTAGGGCTTCACCTGAACCCGCCACTTGAGCCGTAACCCGAGCGCCGCTCTTGCAGATGCGCCTTCGCCGGGGCCGACCCGCCCGCGTGCGTGAGTGCGTGCACGTTGCCGTCGCATCTGCCCGCCTCAAAAAAAAAACAAAAAACGCGCACGGCCTGAAAAAGAGAGTCGCCCGAATTCGGGGATGGGGAAGCCGGTGCAGGCGCAGCAGGGGGTCGATGGCGGCGGTGGTGGTGGTGGGAGGGGCTCTTTTCACGATGCGAACAATAAACCCCCCCGACCCGCCACCGCCCCCTCCCAAAAGAACACAGTGCCTGGCTCGCCTCGAGAGCGCACAGCGGCGACAGTGTGCCGCGCACGTGGTCGCGACGGGGCCTGTGTGTCCTTTTGTTAGCGGCGGCTGCAGCGGGAGAAGGGGGGGGAGGAAAAAGAGAGGGAAAAAAAAAAGGGTGGTGGTGGTGGGCGGGGGGTGTTGGGCGGAGGCGGCAGCAAAAAAACAGACGCGACCTGCATGACAATGATACGGCGCTCTGCCTGCACAGCTGGCATATTTTCTGAGAAGCCGTTTCCTGTAAAAAAATCTGACACGGGAATAATGGCGGCTTTGATTGGGCCCCAGTTAACGGGAGGCACTTCCTGTCCCTTTGTATTGGTTTCATTGTGAGGCGGTGGGTGGAGGGGCGGGGTGCTAGTGGTGGCGAGGGGGCGGTGGGGGCGGTGGGGGGGTGGGGGCGCTTTGAGGGAAACAGCTGCTGGAGATGACACAGTCAAGAACATCCCTGTGACCCCTCACCCCTCCCACTCCCTGCCGAGCGAGCGAGCGAGCGCACACACACACACACATATACACACACACACATATACATACACACACAAATATATCGCGTCATCATTTTCACACCGGTTGGTTGACCTGCGAGCTTTCGAACCGATGACGGCCGTCGACGGCGGGTTCACCGTCGCCATCTCTCTCTCCGCGGGTTTCAGTCCAACCGGTCCGGTAAGAACCAGTCCAGTCTGACCGGCAAGAGAGTGAGAGATCAACTCCGAGGCCTCCGTCTTGCTGAACAAGCTAAAGCCCCTTTCCCACTGGCTAAAGAACCCGTTTAAACCCGCTAGCCAGACCCGCGTCAACATGCTAACTTACGTGATGACGTTGAGCGCTACGTGCACTATGTCATAATGCATAACGCAGCGTATATTGTGTACCGATTCGAGACTGGATTCATTCAGCGTGTTGCAGCTCTGACAAGACAGTGACCGAGAAAGTCAACTCGAAAGTACACCGACCACCGCCGGACCAGCTTCCATGTTGCTCTCTACTGTTTACTTCCCTGAATTCTGGAATACTATAAAGCTTTTGGCCAATGGGAAAATGCTGATTGTTAGCAGGCTGACCTGCATTTAAAAAAAAAAGACCCCTGCGTCGACCCGCTAATAAGCAACTGTTGACGCCAACTGGTTGCGAATGAGTGGGCGAGCCACTGGCTAGCTGTAAGTAGATGGCGATGTAGGCAGGTTCCTGCTGTGTTTTGCTGTCGTTAGCCAATCAAAAACATGTTCATATATAATTGTTATAAGTTGACATGAAATGTGAAGAAATTTTTAGAGAACTTTTAAAGGTTTGACCCCAGTTTTTTTTTTTGCCTTAAGTGCTTCAAATTGTCCAAGTTTACTGATTAGTCTCGCATGTCAGCCAGCAGTGGTGATGCTTCTTACGAAAATAACATGAACGCGATGCATTTCATCAGCCGTGTGAGTTGAATGTTTCGCTATGCCAGAGTTTATTCAGCAAAATTCTTGCCATGAAACATTTTGTACATTACCTCCATTAAATAATAATAATAATAAAAAAAAAAACATTTTTGCAAATTAGGATGCAAATGTTGCGTCTTCAAAGCAAGATTTTTTCTTCAAAAATGCACATCAGACGACTTCACGGAAACTCACTCACCGTGCAGCCGAGAGCAGCTGGCAGAGACGGTCCGCTGTGCTGCACGAGCGGCACTCGTATTGACATTCCCCATACAAACCACTCAGTTTCCTGTTGTCCACAAAAACGCAAAAAAAAAAACCAACACACCACCTGAAACAAGTGGGGCTTATGACTATCGCTAAACTGTTACTTTTGTGTCACCATTAGCCGCCTCCTAACAGCCTTAAAGCACACAGCAATACCTCATGGGAAAGCACCCGAGTCCCTGAAGACGTGATGACGTTGATATTACTGGGGGGCCTAACAGCTGGATCCAGTGGTATTTCAACAGTAATACCGAGAATGTCAGCAGGTGGGTATAATGAAAAGCACCCGTTGGCTTTTATTTGTCATTCTGAGCATTTCCTGTGGTTGGCTCAACAGTCAGACACCTGAAGACCCGACTCTTGGGTCGGGTTCTCCGTCGCGCCACCAAAAAGTGTGAGCGGGCGAGCGCACCTGAAAACGGCCGTTTTTCAAAGGCACCTAACCGTTGAACAATGCGACCAAAGTTTACGCGCCGCCGAGAGGTTTGGAGGGGTTGCCCTGCGCGTTTTCTCGTTTGCACCTCTGGAAGGGAAGTCTCACTCGTGATGTGCAGAGGAAAAGTCTGCGGTTCTCGACTTAATTGCTGCAGATGCAGACGGCGCGTTGCATTTAATCCCCGCAGAGAGTGCAAACCGTTTGCATAGCTGGCCCGGGTAATTGCAGCTCCGGCAGCGTGCAACTCGTCCAGGTATTCGAATGCACGTCTGCGAACTTGTTCGCACGCACGCACGCACGCACGCACGCACGCACGCACGCACGCACACACACCTTTCTGAGAGAGGTTTTCCATTAGTGTCTTTTGCAGAGATCACAGTTGTTGTGTTTCCTGCCGCAACGAGTGTTTCGCCACAGAGGCGAACCGGTTGTGTTTTTGCTCTCTGTGCTCTGCGCTAAAGATGATCACTGGAAAAATGATCAGCGCGCGCGCACGCACACTCACACACACACACGCCCGAACTCACACAGATGCACACGCCCGCCCTACCACAAACACAGATGCACGATCAAAAAAAAAAAAAACCCAGCTCAGCCCCGTCTAACACCCTGAATGTGACTGAAACCCAGTTCTCCAAAGCTGCAGTCGCGCCACTCAACCCATCGCAGATCCTTTTTGTTTTGTTGTGCTGAGTTTTAAATCCTCCCATGTTTGACTCTTGTATTCTTTTCTGCGGTGCCAGTCTCTGAGGATGGCTGATGTGAGCTCCAGATGTTAGCCCAGACTGGCTGGAGACACTGGGGGCAGAGGGCTTCACACACACGTCGCTCCAGCTTAAATTACCTGGTCGTTGTGTAGCCTTTTACAGATGTGGGGCCGAAACTCGTCACAAGCACTTACAAGAAAAAAAACAAAGAAGAACTCTTCACCAAACGGTAGAGAAATATAGAAAAAGCAATAGAAATACAAATAATAGAAATATATATTTGCCACTGGTTCATGTGTTTTCAGAGCAACTAGATTAAGCTGCACTAGCAGAGAAATTAAGAATTAAAAAAAACCCTCAACTTCCGAAGAAATGACACTTATGCTGAATGGGCTCAGTTTGACTACAGCAGGTGAGACTTTCATCTATCCACTGGGTGAACATGAATTATATGAGCGCCAGGTCGGTCAGTAATGGGGAAAGTCATCCTCCTCTACCCAATGACGACCACTCGTCTTCTTTACGCCGCAAATGTTGGCCGGGGTCAAAGGTCGCACGACCTCCAAACACACCACCTCTGTTTGGATGCAGCCGGCCGTCAATCCGGCCGCAGCCCAGGTCGTCCCGGCCCCTCCTCTCTTTGCTCCCCGTCGTCCAGCCGCGGTCTCGCCATTGCTCCGTCGCTCTGACCCCCCCCCACCCCTTCAAAGGCCTCATTGATCACCCGAGGACGCCGATAGGCTTTTTAAAGGCGCCCTTTTCCTCGGCGGCGTGAAATTGGGCCGCATGCCGGGACTAATTGAACTCGGAGGGGGGGCCATGTGGAAGGGGGGGGGGGGGGGATGGGGGGGGGGGGCACTAACGCGCATCGTTGGCCGCGCGCGTTACCTTGCCTATCTCCTCCCGGGCTGATAAGATCAAGACGCGAGTTGCGAGTTTGTGTTTCAGGCAGGTAATCTAAAACAAACGGCCGCAGTAGGCCGTTGAGTAAACGGAGGGAAGGGGAGAATTAAGAGTTTTTTTTTTTTTTATTGCTGCTTTTACAATTTGCAGCTGCAAAAAGGAAAAAAGTTGCAGCAGGCTGGGAGGAAATATGAGCCCGAGAGCTCGTGCAGCATAGAAAGTAGAGAAAGTTTATCTATGTCAAATGAATATGTATACATATGTATATATACATATATATATATACATATATACATATATGTATACAAATATATGTGTGTATATATATATATATATATATATATATATGTATGTATACATATTCATATATGTATATATATATATATATATATATATATATATGTATATATATATATATATATATATACATATATTTATATATATATATATATATATATATATATATATATATATATATATATATATATATATATATATATATATACATATATATATATATATGTACAACTATTTTTTTTTTTTACCATTCCACAGTAGAGAATTGGTGAAGGCTTTTTTTGTTATAAGATACAGAAGAAAGAAAGAAAGGTCACAAGTTCGACGAGACAGGAAGGAAGACCACAAAATAAACAAGTAAGATTAACAACTACGACTACGTCAGGATGAAGATCGTCCCATTGCTGCTTTCACCGCTAAATAGTCGGAGAATAAAATGTGCACGTGCCTGAGCAGAACAACTGCGGCCACATTCAAGACATTAATAAAAGCTCAGTTAAAATGTGCAAGATAAAAAAAAAAAAAAAAAAAATGATGAACATAATCTGTGAATCCCACAGCCCTTAACTGAAACTGACAACTCACATCATACATGTGTAAATAGATAGAGGCATCCGGCCAATATCAGCAGAAATGAGCCGGGATAAGATATGGATGAGGCTCCGGTGTTGTGGAGGGAGAGAGAATATGACAGGTTAGCTACAGGGAGAGTTGCGTTGCACATTTGGACTTAACTTCAGACTAAATGGCAGACGGTGATTCTTAAAAGCAGCAGATTGTGAAATCGTGTCGCAACGTGTCTTTTTCCGAGCCTTCACTTGGTAAACTTGAGAGAATTTGACTGACATTTCTCAGAATGGAGCCTCGACTCCATCACAGTTAAAGCCTCTGCGGACCATTCAGTAACAGTAATCGACCGCGCTGAACTTCTGGGCTCTTATCAAATGACCTCAACCTGACACTGAGTGTGTTTGTGTGTGTGTGTGTGAGTGTGTGTGTGTGTGTGTGTGTGTGTGTGTTTGGCATCCAGCTTCAATTCAAACCAAACTGTCCTTAAAAGCAGACTGACTGGGACAGTGGATGGACTTTACCCCTCTGCAACAAAGTGTGTGGACCATGATGTAACTATAATCATTGAAAGTGTGTGTGTGTGTGTGTGTGTGTGTGTGTTTGCATGTCGAGTTCGATGCCCCTGCGCTTCCCTTCCTTCTCTCCCCCCCCTCCACGGCTCGACCTTTGACCTGGTCATTAGACCTTCTCAGCGCTGAAAGCTCATCGTTCATCCAGCTGTAAAACACAGTGCGTACGTGTGTGTGTGTGTGTGTGTGTGTGTGTGTGTGTGTCTGCACACATCTGTGACCTGACTACATCCTGGAGCTGCAGCCCTGTGCACGTGTGTGTGTGTGTAAAAAAAAAAAAAAGAAGAAGAAGAAAGAAACGCCTGACAAACACATCACTTTGTTTCCCTTTTTTCCTCCAGATCTTCCCAGCTGAACATTCTGCTGCTCCTGGAGCCTTTCCTTCCCAGATTCCTTGCCCCCTCTGCAGAGCAAACGCGGAACTGCACTCGCATGCCTGGGAATTGTTCCTTTTTTTTTCTCTCTCTTTTGAACCGTCGGAAGCTGCTGCGGGCTGATGGTTAATCAGGGTACGAGACATAAACTGGAAGGTGCTAATTTCCCCTACTGGAAGCTAAAGAGAAACTTTTCCCGCCCTCACGTGGTTGAAATCTTTAACCGGATCGAGCTGTTTAAACAGGAGCTAACTTTTCAACTGGTGGCTACAGTTGGCAGCTCACGGATCCCATATGTTACATGCATGCATATATATATATACACACACACACATACATACATTTCCTGTCACATCCTCTTTTTTGGGGCCTTTCAATCGAAAGCCGTCGCGGCAGCGAAACGCACACACAGGGCCCCCTTTTTTGTCTCCTCCCATCCCTCGCTCTCTCTCTCCTCCATCTCTCTCTTTCCCCCCTGCTAGGATCCCCACAGCTGCGCCGACCAGGTGCGTTCCGCCCCAACACACACACACACACACACACACACACACACACACACACACACACGCACACAAGCACGCACACAAGCACGCGCGCGCACGCACGCACGCACGCACGAACGCACAGACACACACACGAGCCAACGGACGCAGCAGGAAATGCCTAATACCAGTTTTAGAATGATGCCACTATGCCGGCGTGACAGCAGGATCTGTCGGCGGCGGGAGGAGGAGGAGGAGGAGGAGGAGGAGGAGGAGGAGGAGGAAGCAAACGGCGAGAGACACTGACGGAGACTCCCGCTAGAAACTAATCGGAGGGGGAACAAAAAGCAATTAAAGTGTCAATGTTTAAGCCAGGCTTAGGCAAACTAGGCCTGGGGGCCATATGCATGCGGCCCCTTTAAACTTTTCAATCCGGCCTGCCCAACTTGAAGAAATCATATTAATGGCAAGCGATAAAATAGCTCGATTCCGTCCATTCTTTCAGCGTTTTAAGAGCTCAACACCGCAGGGCTTCACACACACTGATTTTCATGAATCCACCTTCTCTACATATCCCATGATGCATTTCCCCCCCTATGAGGTGGCTCACCAAAACACTCACACAGTCAAACGGTTTGCGGCGAAAGCTCCGGCGTCCACCACCTGCAGCGTCCGCACTGGGAGGACCGACGAGCTTCCAGCGACTCATTCAGGGATCCTGCAGGTTGGGTTTATTTTATTCTATTATTTTTTTTAAAAAAGGGCACAGAGTGCGCGTGCGTGCGCGCATGTGTGTGACAGAGCGCCCATGTGTGACTCTGTGTGTGGGTGGATGCACATGTGTCTTTATCAAAAAAAAAAAGAAAAGAAAAGAAAAGAAAAGAAAAGAAAAAAGTACCAGTTATTTTGGTCTGTGGTTCACCGCAGCTCACACTCTCCTCTGGCTGGGGCTCATCTCACACACCCCCTCAACCCCGGCACAAGACGCCAGGGGTGAGTGAGTGAGTGAGTGAGTGCGTGAGCGTGAGCGCCAGCGGTAGGGAGAGATGCGGCGAAACGAGTGAGTAAGACATGCAAATGGAGGAGAGAAGAAGAGGAGGATGGGGAAGAGGAAGAGGAGGTGGAGGAGGAGGCAGAAGCAGGTTATTCAGAAGATTTCGGGGAATGTACCGTGAGTCAGAGCGCAGCGGCGGCGCCGAGTGACAGGCAAGGAAAACAATGGCAATAAACAAAGAGAAATAATAGCTGGCGCATTCATCTACTTTTTGGGACAAAGGAAAATAAAGTTGAAAATGTATAAACCAATTGCGGTAGTCTGTTCAAGGAGGAAGCTGTCTGTTCAAGCCTCATTGCATCAGTGACAATAAAGTCTGCTTGGACAAAACATCATCAAGAGCACAGAATTGAATATTGAAATTCAACTGAGGCAAAAATCTACATTAAAAAAACAAAAAAACAAAAAAAAACAAGTCCAGATTCAGTTTAAATGCCACTACAATTTAAGAGTCATCTGGGAGCTCCGGTTCTCTGGGAAAGAAGAAGAAGAAAAAGAAAAAAAAAAAAGAAAATTCCAGAGGAAACCCAGTTCTATAATTTGCCCCAATCTCTAATTTCCCTCAATAACAGCCATCCACTTTCCACTGGCACTGGCACTCTAATGTAGCGGCGAGTCAGCTGGTTTTCGGTGCAGCAGGCGACTCGCTGCCCCGTCATTAAGGAGCGGCGAGCAGATGCACGGAGCGCCGAACCAGCGAGGAGTCCACGCCCACCAGAACACGCACCAGCCCCGGTCAAACACGGCGGTGGTTGTGAATTAAGTACTTTGGATGGGATCTTTTTTTTTTTTTTTTTTTTTTTTTTTTAAGGGTGTGTAATTCTGCAATTCACCAGAATCTAACATTTATCTGATATTTATTTTATAAGTTAGTATAAGTTATTAGTGAGACTAGAAGAATTTTACACTAAAGGAACATTTTATTCATTAGAGGGACTCAATCTATCAGGGGATGTGGGGCCGTGTTTTAAAAGTGAGTCTAAGGTGAAGCTAACTTGTTCTATTTTAAATAGCCGATACCTAAATCATCACGCAAGCAACTTGAAACCCGTCTGCAGTGTTCAACATGAGTCAACGTGGACGCGACAACCGGGCCAAAAATTGTTTTACGGTGAAACATTTGTTTAATTACCCAATAATTACATAACTTTGACTCGACTCATTCCTCTTTACCCCGCTGAGGGGCAAAGGGCGTCCACCAGAACTCTCTGTCTCACTCTCTGCTGGGCCAGGGCTGCTGCTTCTTGCCAGCTCACTCCGACACTCTTCAGGTCTCGGAGTGTGGAACGCCTCTGGGTTTTTCTAAACGCTTTTCCCTCCCCCTGCGGATTATAGTCCGTGGCCAGTCTAGTGATGGTGTTTGTGTCCTGTGTAAGGGTGCCCTGTCCAGTTCCACTTTCTCCTTCTGATGGTGGTAGCTACGCTGTCCTGGCTGGTTGTCCTTGTTTGCTTGGATCGTGTTTGTGAGGCCCTTGGCCCTTACATAAGCTATCCACGTCATTTATTTCTCAGTATTTTAGTATTTGATCTATAAAATGCTCACTAACTACGCTCACTAATTTACACTACAGACTGTCAGATTTTTTTTTTTTTTTTTTTTTAAATATTCAGGATGTGTTCAGATGAAATGACACAAAATGTAAAAAGGAGTGGGGGTTAAAGATTAAAGAAAGTTGTGGTGAGGTTTCTGTTTACTTCATTATTACATCACTAATTCATGCTGATTAGGATTTTGTTAATTATTGACCAACGTTACCACAGTGTCATGGCCAAAGGTTATTATGAGGTTATATATATACACTTTTGTATAAATGTCATATATTTATATATATATATATATATAAATACATACATATAATATATATATATACATATATATAATACATACTACAAGTTCAGATATATATATATATATATATGTTTATAGATATATCTATATACATATATATCTACACACATATATATACACGTATGTCATGCTTGTGATACCACGTATACAAGATTGAAGTACTGTACATATATATCTGAACTTGTAGTATGTATTATATATATGTATATATATATTATATGTATGTATATATATATATATATATATATACATGTATATGATATACATTATATCATCTTATTACTCACAGTAAGTCTGCACAGGACAACAGAGTATGATTCTAGGCTGAAGTTAAGCTACTGCTCCATCTGTTTGACCCTGTTCTGTACAGATCTGGCCTTGGCTGAATAGAAAAAATAGAACAAAATAGCTACAAAAAGAACCGCTCAAAAAAACCAAAAAAAAAATTAAAAAAATTAAAAAGCAGCAAGAAAGACACTTGTGTGTTTAATTGTCATGGAAATACAAAGGCACCGCACACATACACACAGAGACACAATTGCTCATCCTGCTCACACCTCAGTGTGGCCGCACACTCACCTCAAACGTTTCCATTTGCTGACTGCCAGGCCGGTGTCTCTACCGGCGGATGTTTTTCGGGGCCAGTGTTTCTTTGAAAAGCAGGCCGAGGGCCTCAGGCAGCAAGAGCAGAAACCGACTCGGGCTATTTTTGATCTCCCCACGACGACGCTACCCGAGGCTGTACTTTTCAAGAGTTTCCAACCTGCGCCAGCGAAGCGCTCTCAGCTCCCTTTGATCGTAGGCGACTCGTCTTATTTTTACGCCGCAAAATTCTTTACTTTTAAATATGGCTTTTCGCATGTTAGAACTGAGTGCGGATCAGTACAATTCCCCCCCCACGCAGCGGTTTCATTTTCCTGCGCCGTCCTTATATGGAGAATTGCTCAAATGCGCCCCTGAGCTAAAACCAGAGTAGCGACTTCCAATCAAAACTGCAATCATTTAGGGATGAATATTTGGGGTTGATGGTGCGTTTACAATTCACTGCAAAATTGTTGCCCACAACTTTATCCACTTCACAGCCGCCAACGCAGCGTCAGGCAACTGCCAACGACAACTTAAAACAGCAGCAGCAACAAAAAGACGCTACCTACGCTTATCACACAGCTGCTAGCTGGCAGTTCAGACCAAAATTCGGACTTTAGATCTGTTGATCAGAGTTTCAGCGAGTGGAAAGTTTCCTCTTGACAGTCACCAGCAGGATGTTAGCAACCTAGCTTTTAAGTAGCAGTCACGTAGTTTAAATGTTCCGTATTACGCCCAGGTTTAGTTGATGTTGTTTTGTTTTTTTTACATCGCTGACTGCAGTAAAGGAAAAAAAAACATTATAATATATTATTATAAATAATCTATTTACAATAGTGTGATTTCCCAGTGGAATAGCCTCACATTTAGCCCTGTGATCACAGCCTCCAGCAACAGTGACGTTTTGTTGGATCTTCCAAAAACACCTGACCTGCTGCTGCTGTCACTAACAAGGAACGTTATCAGTGACATACCAGTGCCCTTCATGACATCACAAAGGGAATATTCTCCAGAGCCCTTTTTGCAAAGACATTCTAACCAGCGAAAGAAGCAGAGGGCGGAACCTCCCCCTCCCCCTTTCTGGGGAGTTCACTGACAGGCCAGAGTCACACTTCATAGTTAGAAAAGACACGAGGGCCTTCAAAAGCAGCTGGATGGAAACTTTGAATCCTATTGGATCATAATATTAACATGATATCGCATTATTTAAAAAAAAAACAAACACCTGAGACAGTTGAAACTAAACAGGTTCTTGCTTTGGAAGTAAGCCACTCGACCTACACACACACACACACACACACACACACACACACACACCTTAAAAGACTACTAAACACACACACACACACGCTCCTACAGGAAGAGTGTGGGTGTTTTGGGAGCAGCTGCATGGAGCTGCAGCATCAGAGCCAGCTTCCTCCTGCTGCAGACAGCAGCAGCAGCAGCAGCAGCATCTCTCCGCTCCTTCCCTCCTTCATCAACTGGAGGTTGTGACAACACGCAGACAAACACCATCCACACTTTCACAAGTCACACAAGAGATCCAAACTGCCACTCAACGCTGCTGCGGAGGAGCATGGAGTGTTTTTCTTTCTCTCTTTAAAAAAAAAAAAAAGGTCTTCAAAGAGTTTTCACAATGGCACAAACAACATCATGAAGAACATTACACACCTCAGCCAATAAATAAGCACTATTTAACTGTTGCATTTCAAATTACTTTAATTTTACTGTGTGTTTATTTGATTTTATTTTGTAGCCAAGGTGTTCGAGCAGGTGGCACTGTGAATTTCATTGTTCTGTAAGTACAACAATGAAGGCTTTCAATCTCAAATTCAATTCCATTCCATTTCCCAACACGCGTCCCCCGCTTCCCTGGAATGGCGACGCGTCAAACGGCCGAAGGCTGCGCGTTGTTGCACAACCCCTGACGCCTTCGCATCAGAGAGGCCTCGTTGGCGCGCTGGCGGCGCTTTGGTCTCCCAACACCTGCGCGAGGTGCGGCTCCGATGACTCAAAAGCACAGATGGACGGAGCAGATAATAGCAGAGAGTGAGCGAGCGAGCGAGCGAACGCCCGAGATGGAGTGGAAACTGTTGCGCGTCAGCTGCGAAATGTCAATCTCTCACTGCAGTGCCGGTGCGATTGCAAAAAAAACAAAACAAAAAAAACAGCGGCCCCGATGAACAGGATGTGAGCTGTCGGTCGCTGTAAAAAAAAACAAAAAAAAACGCTCGATGTGTGAGTGACTCCCGGCCCTCTAACTGAAGAGACGGCACAGGTGCAGGCGCGTCAGCATCTGCGCGTTTCACTTTCCATTGCAGCTTTAGTGTTAATCGTCAATAGTTTGATCGGGGTTCTCTGGGTTCCGACCGCCGCCACCAACCCCCCCCTCACCCCGGCCGGGCCGCCGAGCCCGACTCCAACCACCTCCTCAGCTGCTGCTGCCGAGACAGTCAGCAGTTATTTCTGTGTTTCCTGTGTGTCATGCGGGCGGTAGCTCGACGTCGCTCGCTAGCGCGGCTGACAGCACACAGGCTCCCAGGTGCAGAGTGTCACAGCGCAGGCCCTCAGCCAGCGAGCCAAGTCGGCCCTTTCCTGCACACACCGCCCCCTCCCCTCCCCCCAACCCTCCCAAGCCCCCCACAACCAACCCTGCTTTTAACCCTTTGCCATTTTCCCAGGGCGGGAAAATACGGAACCGTTGCCCGAGAAGTCTTTTTTTTTTTGTTGTTGTTTTTTTTGCCTTAAACGTGCTGCACGCAAGCACGCAAAAGCACGCTGTCTCAAACGTTAAGATGTGTCAACGGGCGACGCGTGACTGACGGACAGGTGATGACGGATCGGCTGCATTTCTCAAGAAGCACAAAGGTCCAAATAAGGGCCTTTTAAAGGGCGCAGCGCAGGTTAGAGACGACTGTCAGTCAATCCAGATTTTCATCATGATGTGCTAAAAAATGAAAAAATAATAAGACTTCCCAGATCATTTTATTGGTGCTTTTACTTTTAAATGCTGCAGCTGAAGGCACGATATGCGTCTCCGCAGCACCCACAGGCGAGTCAGTGGACGACGATAGTAATCAAACACTGGCTACGACAGCCACAAGCTGGCTTTAGCCTACGGGTGGACTTAGCCGTCGACTGGCCTTAGCAACAAACCTCAACCAGCAGTTTGCTTGCTACTTACTATGACTGACTAATGTGACTCATGTTACCGGTTGAGTAACCAAGTGACTGACGACTGAAACCCTCCCGATGTGACAGATTACCATGCTACTCTGCACGGTGCACCGCAGAGGTGTGCAGCTTTACATGCTTCCGTCCTGTGTGTTCTCGATGACAAAATAAAAGCCTCTCAAAGCAATGAAAAAAAGCTCTACTGCCTCTGAGTTTCCTGGCCATCATTCAGAAAAGGTTGGCTTTTAGCTTATTAGCCTTTATGTTACGAGCTCATTAGCTGACCTTGCAGAGGGATGACAGCAGGGTTGAGCATAATAAAGTAACTGAAGTCATAACTAAGTCATTTTCTCATCTTACAATCAATGAAAGGTTTCAAATCTTACGCATGTTTTTAATTGGTCTGGAACTCAGACAGTGGACATTCTCCGGCGTGCTCTGCAGGGTTTAACGCGTCCACCCGTGGTCGTGACGAGTTAAGATTCAGCCAAACGCGCCCCCGCAGAGGCTAAAACATGCTGAACGTTGACCTTGGAGGAATAAATGCGGCGAGGAGACCTTCCAGTGCAACCAGCTCACGAGGGGGGCACCGGGGTTCACCCTCCTGCCCCGGGGGGCTGCAGATGCACCGCCCCAGACAAGGCTGCGCTTCTCTGGGCAGCACAGAGACGCTGCTGTGCTCTCTGGTTCCTGGAGCCCCGATGCTCTGATTGAGAGCCTGCGCCCATGCAGGAACCAGCGGGGAGGGGAAGGAGGGGGGAGTACGAGGGGAAGGGTGGTGGGGGGCGGGGGGGGTAAAAACACACATCTGGCATCCGCGAAACCCTGCAGACTCTCAGACCTCACCGAGAGAAACGTACGGGCCGTGTAGTAGATGGAGGCTCGGGAGAAAAAGGAGTGCTTTTGTGTTTCCTCCGCTATCACAGAGGCGGCAGGAGTCACGGACGCCAACCGCCCCCGGAAAACAAGTCATTAAGCGAGAAAAAACCGGAGGAGAGAAGGAAAGAAAAACAACAATTCTCCATCTGGTGGGGCATCAAGCGGCGAAACTCGCAGCTATTGTGCTCCTCGGAGCGTTGGGCAAACAAAGGCGGCCTGCTGCCGGGTGACGGTGGGGTGAGGCGGGGGCGGGGGGGAAGTTACTTCGGCCTATCGCGAGCGTGCACGATCGCGGGGCCCCCGAACGATCGATGGATCGATCGGCGCGAAGCTGAAACGAGAAGCTGCGAAAGGAGGGCAAGGTGACGCGGAGGCGCCACCTCGCCGAGCAGGAACTTTTGTGTGGGTGCACGTCTCTGCACGGTGTCTCCTAGGTGTGCTCGCTTCTGTTGTTTTTTTGGTTAGTTTTTTTCGCGTGTTTGGTGCGTGGGCGATGCCTCGTGCATTAGGCGGCGGTACAGGACGGAGATAGAGGCAGCGGATGGGGTTGAGAGTGCGTGTGTGTGCGTGTGTGCACGTGGGTACGAGTGCACACGAGTATTTCTGATGAAACAAGCACCGCTAACCCGGCTCGTGCCCCGCATCCCTTCTGGCCTTTTGCCGTCGTTCTCCTCAAAAATCTCCGGCGACGGGACGCGAATATCGGAGGCGAGGCGACGGCTTCGCGAGGCGGGACGTCGGCTAGAGGGAGAGAGAGAGAGAGAGAGAGAGAGAGAGAGAGAGAGAGGAGAGAGTTCGCGCACGTCGGCGACGGCGTGAGCTGCCTCCTCGGCGGCCGGCGAGAGGCCCTCCTCGGCTGTGAGCCGGGGCTCTTTGTGGACAGCTGTGAGGCCGTTAAAGGCCCATCTGTGGACAATAGGCTCTGTCTGAAGGGCACGCACGGCCTGGGTGCTGCCTCGGACACATGTGTGAGAGTGCTGTGCGTTTCCACCCCCCCCCCCCCCCCCCCCCCCACACACACACACACACATTTATTTTTTTTTTCTTTTTAGGTTATGTGAATCATAAAAGAGGGAGGGGGGAAACCCAGTCGTCATGGAAAAGGGACCGGAGCATTCTTTGTCATCCCAGACTCCAGAACAGTGAATTCTGATTTGAATCTACGCAATTTTAGATCTACAATTTAATCATTCCATCATATATGTATATACATATAAAAAAAAAACCATATATACATATATTTATTTGCCTCCTGCCACAAAAACACATCTCTCTGCTTGTTTCTTTGAGGGCTAAACACCTGGCCGAAGGTCACACACCTGGGAGAGGAATCAGTACAACCCCCGGTGACATCACAAAGGGACGATTTCATTTTAGCAAGACGTTAAGCAGAGTGAGTTTTGCTGATGCCGGACGTTTCATTTGTCTCTATTGAAACGAGGCAGCCAGACCCGTGTCCCATTATGCGCGCAGCGTGTTCAGAAGCAGGGTTTTCGTCAGCTCCTGTGCCTTCAGGCCGCACAAACTAAAGCGAACGAATGCAGGGGACTGCCGAGGCATCTCCGGCTCAAGTCGCACACACTCGCACACAATCGGAAAAAAAAAAAAAAAGAATCCACCGCACGGCTGAAGCTTCCTCATGTGAGACAAAGGAAATGAAGAGGGACTTTGGTTAGAAATAAATAAAAAAAAAAAAGGTCAACTTTGCCCACACGCACTTATCACGACGACAGAGGTGTGCAAGAATAAAGGGCGGCTGCTGGAAAACAGCTAGCTGGCCTGACCACATACCACTCGGCGCAGTTTGATCGAGCTCGGCTTTACATGCCCCGACACACACACATGCACCAGCAGACACGCACGCACACGCACGCACACGCATGCACACGCACGCACGCACGCACACACACACATGGCACATGCCGCATGCAGACACATGCAAAAATATTTGTCCCAATACCAAAATAGGCCCTAAGAGGTTGCACCTGCACCTGTGCCCCGGTCCACACCTACACACAGGTGTCAGGATGTGACACACACTCTCTCACACACACATACACACAGAGACAGAGAGAGAGAGAGAGAGAGAGAGAGAGAGATAGTAGAAAGGAGAGGGGGCGGGGGGGGGGGGGACACAAGAGCGGGGTGAATCACACAACTGCGGTCGACCAAAAAAAGCTTTTTCTAGATTTCATCTTTGCATTTCGGAGAGAAACAGATGAGCGAGATTTTCGTTTTTTAAAGACGCTCGGCTGCACCGGGGACTGAATGATCTGAGTCATTCCAAATGCTTTTGCGACGATTAAAGAGGCGTTTTCTGCACACCGTGCAAAGGGAAAGTTGAAGGAAGCCTCATATTACACACGCCAGTGGCTCTGCGACGAAATGAGTCGTCCCCTCGCTGCAGCCGTCTGTCCCGTCTGAAGTGGGGCAAATCACATCGGCACGGGGTTTCCTCCAAGAAACGCTCATATAACATGCACAAGAATAAACTCATGGTGAGTGCACACGATGGTTGTAGGAGGAGCTTGACTGACCCGGGTGAGACTTTTAAAGAGGCCAAAGGTCGCGTTCGGCCGCCCTCGAGACGCTACAGTCGGCAACAACGCCGAGATTCCGCTCGGTTAAAGCAGCCGTACTTCCGTTGCCGAGTTAATCGTTGAGTCAACGTACAAATCAGACTGAGCTCGGTCAAAGTATTCTGGCAGGGAGATTTAGAGCATCAGAGTCCATCAGTGTTTCATTGTGACCAAACCTCGAGTGAAGACAATGTTTCCGAGCAACAGGACAAAAGAACTTTAAAAAAAAAAAAAGTTCTTCTCCGGTTGTTGTTTTTTCTTTTAGAAATACTACCACCCTGTGGAAGTCGTGCGTAACTGCAGGTCACACAGGACACCGCAGTCTTTTTTTTTTTTTTTTAAGATGTAGCGTCTGTATACACTGTTTACTGTTTACAACAACGAGTGTAATATTCTACATGTGCAATAACTGTACTGCTTTATAATTATATTTATTATATTTTAATTATATTTTAATCGTATTTTGACTATTTTTACTCAGAACTATGAGTGAACATATAGGGAACATGCATTAAACAAAAAAGTGTAAAATAACTCAAACAAGTTTTATATTTTGGATGATCTACTGTAGAGTAGTCACCCTTGATATAAAATACTGTATATATAACATGACATATTTAGGTATTTAATATTATTTTCTTTTGCCACATTAATCCACATATCTCGCTCATATATTTGATGTCTTCAGTATGAATCTACAGAGTAGAAAGTAGTCAAGATAAAGAAGAAACAGGTGTGTCCAAACTTTTGACTGGTGGTGTATATGAGAAGCGTTCTAAGGGTGGGAAAACCAAATCACTTTATATTTTACTGTGAGTATACTTTCACTGATGTATTTACGGGCAGTACGTTCAGCTTTTACCAATATAAAAATCATAAATCAAGGCAAAGTTTATACACTGGACCTTTAAAGGCGCATAATTAGGAGAAGCTGGGTGAAAGTCCCCCTCCTTTGTCTCACCTCTTGCTCACAGCTCGTCCTTCCCGGCTGCGATCGGACAAGTGACTCCGGTGCCCTTGAGGCCGCAGTAGCCGCGGGGGACCTTCTTCAGGTACTGCTGGTGGTGGTCTTCAGCGTAGTAGAACTGCTGCCCCTGCAGGATCTCCGTGGTAATGGCGCCGTAGCCTTTTTTATCCAGCTCCTGGGGGAAAAAAGAAAAAGAAAAAAGAAAACAGGCCAAAAGGTCATCGCCCACGACCAATTATCTGTGTGATTAACAGCACTTTGTGGATTAAAAAAAAAACACAACTTCAGACTTCAGTTCCCGTCACTGTGCTAATTGCTACATCTTCCCACCCCCGTTTTTTTTCTATGGTCTTCCTCAAAAACAAACGCGGCCCCTTAAACGGCTGTTTCATGCGTCGGCGCACTGGATGCGAGCCGCCGCCGCCGCCGCCTCCTCCTCCTCTCGCCAAACACAATAAAAGGAGCTGCCGCTCCTCCACCAGAGAACCGGGGCGGCTGAGTGACAGAAGAAAGAGGCGTCGGCCGTCTCTTCGCAGCGCGGCTCGCCTCGGCGGGGCCGCTCATCAAAGAGCATCCGCTCTCTTTGAGAACTCCTTAAGATACTTTCATACTTGCACTTTTCTAAACGCCTCGAGAGAACGCCGCGGACACACAGAGGAGGGAACGGCCGCTTGTACGGCCGCGCACACGCGCGACAGATCTATGGAATCCCTGCCGTGCACAGCAATAAAAGACGCGCGCGCACGCACACCTGGTTGTCTCGAGATCGGTGCCCCTGAGAGGTGGCGAAACAACAACAAGGTCGGGTCGCGGCGGGACGACTGGGGGCAACCAGTAGCTCCCCAGGTAGCGGCACCCTGCACCTTAAAACGCGGCTTTGTTTCTTTTTTTTTTCCAGGGCCGTCGGCTTGAAGTGTTCAACAGCTCTGTGAAACAAAGGCAAAATTTATCTGCCGGTTCAGTTAGGATTCTGCCGATGTACACTACCAGTCAGCCTCCCTCTGTCAACCTATCAAGGACAAATTTAAACAAAGAAACATTTTAGCGGTCGTGGCTAACGGTGACGTTGCGAACTTGGTTCCCAGTCAGAATCAGAATACTCTATTCATCCCCAAGGGTCAGTTGCATGATTAATTACTTGAATTACTGAGTTCAAATGAGACAGCTGCTAAAAACAAGTTGTTTAACGGAGCAGTTAAAAATATTTCACAATCATGTTGACCCTACGGTAGCGGAATTTGTAGCTAGCGTAGTAGCTTTCCATCCATTTCCATTTTTCTTTCTTTCAATCTGTCGTACTGTTGCTACAGAGCACAATGTTTGTTTGTTTGTTTGTTTGTTTGTTTTCAGACTAAATTCTTATTCATCCAAATGCTCCACGTTTGCTTGGCGGATCGAGCGTCATGCGTACCAGCCAGCAAATGCAGCCTCACGCGTCTGGCTAGGTATCTTACGCCCATCTGCTCTGGAACAGTATAAAAGCACGGAGACGGTTATTTTGGCCGGGAGATGTACAAGTTCCAGTTGATACTCTTGAAAGAGTGAGCATGAAAGGAATCATCACAAGGCTCTCTGAGAGCGTCAAGCTAATCCTTGAGGGCCGGATGAAAGAGGGAAGTGTTTTGCTGGTAAGAAAAACACCGACGCACCGTGATTTTTCTTTCTTTTTTCTGCGAGGCTTTGGTGAACTCACAAACAAATTCACAAACATTCACACAAAAAAAAGGCACTAACGGTGCAATGCTTAAAAAATAACACTAAATGTGGTTCTGGCTGGTTGGCCTGTTGTTGCTGTTTTACAATCTGCTCGATTAGGACTCATAAAAACAACATTTGCCTCCTCCACATGTCTAGTAAAATTTCAATAGGGCCAATCAAAGAAAGAAAAACTCTAGCATAATCTGCTAATTTCTGTTCCAAGATGAACCGTGAGGCTCTCAGAGTGACACCCCAGTGGAAAAGCAACAGATATGCTACTGCCCACAACAAAACCACTGGGCTGAGTTGCTGCTAACCAAGCAAATAGCTGCATTTGCCTGGCAAGGGCAGATAAATTGAATAAGAGGCAAACGTGGCTCACATTCATTGGAGTATAAACAGGTAAGCCAGTGTTGAATTTCTTCACCAGGGGCATTTTTCAGTTTTATTTTTTAATAGCCAGGCATTCATTCGCACTCACACAGGCATTCAGACAATTTCCAATTATTTACTGTTGTACTTGCTATTCTAAGTTTTTTTTTTTCCAAATTATTATTATTATTATTATTAAGCAGTTTTTTTTGTCTTTGCAAAGTTGTTTTTGTGTCATATTAAAACAAAAGGATAGCTTGTTTGAATTCATAAGAATCAAATGAACTTTTGTGCTCTCTCATTTTTGCAGCCATTTGTTGCGTGGTGCGTCTCGGTGTTACAATTCAATATTATCACATGTCTTGTGCACGTCACTTACAAACTCAGTGACTGGTTGAATTGTGCTATGATGTAAAGTAAACAAAAGTGAATTGAATCAAAAAAGCGAAAGCTAAAAAAGATAAACGGGCGACTAATTGTAATTGAGTAACCACGTTCATCGTTAAATCATCACGCAAAATCAAAGCAAAGCAAAGCAAAGCAGAGAGGGAAATGTAGTGCACAACGCTGTCCACAAGGAGGCGGTGCGGCACCAGCTAAGCTAGCGCTCGCCACACGGTGGAGGCGATGCAGTGGAATCGGTAAATCAAAGGCGGGAGGCCGTCAGATAGACTGGCAGACAGACAGACAGACAGACAGAGGAGGCTGAGGCAGCAGCTGACCTCCGAGTCTCGCACGGCTCTCGGACCGACCGCGGCCCCTCGCCGCCTCGCCGAGGAGAAGAAGACAGAAACCTCTCGGCTTTCCGAGGCTGCGCCGTCGAGCGGCCCGCACAGTCACGGATCTCTGAGGCTCCGTGGCCTAATTAATCAATCATCATCATCACCCAACCACCGTAGTCGCTAACCCCACCCCGCCTTCCCCCCCTCCCCCTGGGGGTGGGTGGGGGCAACGCTCAATGCGAGGGGAACACAATGTCCAAGAAAAAGGTCCGCTCTCTCTCCGTGTCTCTCTCTCTCTCTCTCTGTGTCACCCTCCCCACTGCCCCCTCCCCCCCATCCCCCACTGCCCTGACATCCACTCCCGGACGACCCCCCCCCCAAATACACACACACACACACACACACCGCCTCCCTCCGCTCAGCCCTCCACAGCAGTCACAACACAGCGGCCATTTTAGATCCATAAATCAGAATGCATGGCGTCGCGCCACTCTGTATAACCTTACGTGGCTTTGCCTCCCCAACCCCCCCCACACACCCCCCACCCCTTCCTCCTCCCTCACTGCAGCAGTGGCCGAGGCATGTCGCGGAACAATGTGGAAGGCGGAAAACGCCGAGAAATAAATGAAAAGGTGGCCTAGCTAGCGGAGGCTGACCTCAGCTCTAGCACCCCCTGCTCCCCCTGGTGGCGGCTGAAGGAACGGCCGCGGGGCCGAGACGCTAGCCTCGTGCGCCTGTGCGGGTTTTTTGTCTGAATGGTGTTCATGCGAGAGGGGCGTCGTGTGCGCGAGGTGCCGCACGCACGCACGCACGGACGCACGCACGCACTCGGGGGCCTGTCAGGTGCAGTTACGGGGCCGCTTTCACAGGGACTCGCCAGCCATTGGACGACAAAAGAGGCGATCGGCGGCGCAGGAGGTGACTCAGAAATTAAAACGTTTGCACACCCCCGATCAGCGGGAAAGGGAGGGGGTGGGGGGGCCTTGTCCCTTACGGTGACAGAAACATGTTTGTACGCTTGCTTGTGTGTGTGGTGTGTGTGTGTGAGTGTACGTGCGTGCACGCGCACGTGAGACAGGCTGAGCTCACTCAGCCCAGTCAGCCCTTCCTGCTTTCTTTTTTTTTTTTTTTTTTTCACGCCTGTCGGAAAGACTCCCCTGTCAAAGACATGGCTCAACGGGTGCATCGCTCCCACTCTCTCTCTCCTCCACTCTGACTCTGCCTCGGACGCCCTCCACCCCGACCCCCTCCGCTTTGCCGAGTGTCTCTGGCCGTCTCCCATGTGAGCGCGGACCACTGGCCCACGCTGCCGAGTCCTCCCTGCTTTCTCCAGCCAAGCGAGAGAGGCTCCTCTCACCATCAGCACTGCCCCGGGACACAAATAGGACGTGACACCCAGAGAGAGGGAGAGAGAGAGAGAGAGAGAGGGTGGGTGAAGGTGGAGGAAGAGGGGAGAGGTGAGGGGTGAAGAGGGGGGGGGCAAACACCCCTCCCCCCCCAACCATCCTCCTGTCTTCATACCCCACTATCTTACCCCTCTTCTCTTTCTCCTCCTCCCTCGTTTTTTTTTTTTTTTTAATCCTACGTCGGAAGGCCCTCGGCTGCAGCGGGGAAGAGACGCATGTTGACACAGACTTTGTGACACACGATGAGTCACGGCGAAGACATTTGAGGAGGGAGACGACCTCAAAACGCTGATTTACGTAATCACGCCGAGGTTCCGCCGGGTTTTTTTTTTTTTGCGGCGCCTCTTGTTTAGAACGGACCTCGGTGGGAGGATGGAAACGCAGCACTGTTCTAGTCAGCCTGACATCATCAATGCTCCCTATTTTCCAGTCACTCGTTTGATTTTTTTTTTTTAATTTGGCATAATCAAAATTATTTTTATACTTTACATTATGATTACTCCTAAAATGATAAAATACGTCAGTTTGTTTGTTTGTTTTTTTAATCCTTTTTTCATAATAAAACAACTAGGAATCAATGCAAAATGTAATACTGGATTTTCAATCAACATACTGATAAAACTAACAATTGTCGACAAGCCCTTGTAATTTAAATTTTGATTATATTTTTTGGTTTATTGTTTTTTTTTTTACAGCCATATTGATTAAAGTGTAAATCCTGATTTTTAGTTATTATTTTTAAATTACCGACACAAATTCATCTGAGTGAAGCAGCATTTCATGATGTGACTCCTCTTAAGGATGCCAATTTGTGAGTGTGATTTTGAAAAACACACGCAGAGTTTGTAGAGTTCGGCTCACCGTAACTTTTGCACCTAATAAAAAAAAACCATTAGAATAAAAACATAATTTTCAACTTGTAAAGTCTGGAAAAAATAACAGCTCACAAAAAGATTTAATAAAAGCAGAAATGAAAAAAAATTTGAGAATTAAAAATGTATTTAAAAATAGCTCTGAGAATATTCAGAGCCTTTCTGCTACTTCAGTAATTCAGGATCAAAGACAAAAAAAAGGACAAATGGATCATGAGTTGCTAAAAAAAAAAAAGAAAAAAGAAAAAGAAAAAAAACAAACCTCTTGAACTCTTTCACACGGGCCTGAATTGTTGCATTAACCGGCGGTGTCGCGCACACACACAGGCCCGACAGCGCCGCAAAAGAAAAAGGAAAAAAAAAAAACAAAAAAAAAAGCAAAAGCCCTTCAACATCTCAGAAATGTAAATTCACTTTGAGCACTGCGGAAAGCGGCGCTGCTGCTGCTGCTGCTGCTGCTGCTGCTGCTGCTGAGCGGCGCCGGTGACGGACCTGCAGCCTGGCTGGGAAACACACAGCAGGCAGCCTGACATGATACTGTGGACCGGTCGCTGGCTGGCACCGCGCTTTGCCCTCCGTGACCTCGGGGAGAGAACCGGCGCACAAGTGATGCGGAGAGGATGAAGTGGAGAGACAGACGGAGGAGGAGGAGGAGTAAGAGGAAGAGACAGCGAGGGGCTGCGGAGACACGCACGGAGGAGTCGGCAAGAAGAGCGAGCGGGTCGACGGGAGAAGTGAAACTTTGAAAATTCCACAATCGCAAAAAAAAAAAGAAGAAAGAAATGATTTCACTACTTCCGCGTTTTGCGTTCCCCCCCCCCCCCAATTTTTTTTTGTTGTTGTTGCCCCCGTTGGGAGGATAAAGAGGTAGACCCCCCCCCCAAAACCCCGCCAAACCCCCCCTCTGCTCATCTCTCTCATCCTCGGCGCGGGTCAGGCATCCATTTTAGCTGGGCTCTAATCCTCAGCGAGCGCTCCTACATTTTGTAGCTGCGCCACCGCATCCTGGGGGTCGGCGAGGACGCCACTCCATCCGCCGCCGCCGCCGAGCGCGTCGCCACGTTTGTTGTTTTTCCTCCTCTTTCCCCCCTCTGTTATTATTTTTTTTTAATACCTCGCCACCCCTACGCCCCCCCGCCCCCCACTCCCGTGAGGTGCACAGGGCAAAGACAACAAGTAGCCTGACATCCGAGGGAACACAAAGCGCAAAAGGATCAAACCCGCATCCTTGCGGAGACGCCGCCGCCGCCGCCGCCTTTCCGAACTTCCCCACCCTTCCTCCCTTCCTCCCTTCCTCCCTTCCTGGTGCCTCGCCGCCGGATAAAAACCTTCGCCTCTTCGCATCGGGAGAAATTTACGCACCGTGAAACCAGAAATACGATTTGTTGTTTTTTTTAAACACAGGTAATTCACACGTCCATGTAGGTCAGAGGGAAACTGGACTTTTTTATTTGTTCCTCCAGACTTCCGAGTTGTGTTGCTGTGAGACCGCGCATCGCTTCTACCGCCCCCCCCGCCCCCTCCAAAAAACTCGCTCCCTCCATCCCCCCTCCAGCTTCTCCTCGGGACCTTTTTTTTTTTTTTTCAGCCCCGATTTATCCCCCCCATCCCCCCATTTTATTTCCAGCCATCTTCCAAACCCCTGTGACCCCGCCCCCCCAATACCCACCTCCCCCCCCTTCAAGCTCATTAAGTTAGGATGCCTTATCAGAGGGCACACTCACCCCTCCAAGGCCCTGCGCACGCACACACACACATGCTTGTGCGCGTGCATTTGCAGTAGTCGAGCTGGCTTGATAAAACCTATTGTTCATACACACACACACACACACACACACACACACACACACACACACACACACACACACACACACACACACACACACCGAAGCACGGCCGCGCAAACACATAGAACCTCGGCTCCCTGCACCCCCGACCCGTCGTTCTTCCACTTCTCCTGCAAAAACCCCTCACTCATCTTACCCCCCCACCCTCACCCACGTTCCCACCCCTCCTCCTTCCCCTTTCCCCTAATCAACTGTTCCCATCCCCTCCTCTCTCACCCTCCCATCACCTCCCCCAAGCTCCTCACCCAGCTCTGGGGAGTCGCATTTTAGCGGAGGGAGGGATGGATGGAGGCAAACGGAGAATGGGGAGGAGGTAGAGAGGGAGACAGTGGAGGCAGAGGGGAAGCGGCGCGCTCCTCCTCCTCCCCCTCCTCCCCCTCTCTCTCTGCTGCCACAGCGGCTTGGCTACAGAAGCCTTTGATGTTCTGCAAATTTCAAATTTCATTATAGAGAACCCCCTTCTCTTCTCCCCCGCCCCTCCTCCAGCTCCCTTCCTCCTGCCCCCCCCCCAACCCTCCCGTCTCTCTTCTCTTGCGCTTAAACAAGCTTTTCTGCCACCCCTCCCCCCCCCCCCCCACCCCCCACCCCGCCCTTCCCCGAAATGCAGAAGTTAAGAAACTGAAAGCCCTGCAGAAGAGACTCTTCGTACGGGTTAATTATTCATTGGGCTGCGCGTGTATGTGCCAAATGTAAGTCTGCATGTGTGTGTGTGTGCGTGTGCGTGCATGTGTGCATGTGAGAGAGAGAGAGAGAGAGTCACAGGCTGGATCCAGATCACACGTCGCCGCGTCTCATCTTTTGATTGTCTCAGATCACCTCTGCACACTCGATTGTCACTCCACCAAACACACGCCCACTTTTTTTCTGTTGGAGAGCGTCGGCCTTTTTCGGATAAGACACACACACACACACACACACACACACACACACACACACACACACACACACACACACACACACACACAGGCGTTACAGCTATCATGCATGGACCAACCTCTGCAGACCGAGCCCTTCTCCTTCCTTTGTAGGGATGCCATTTTTTTTTCCTCGCCCCCCCCGCCTCCCCAGCACAACCCTCTCACACCCTCCGCCCCCCCCCACCCGCACCCCCCTCACCCCCGAAGCCAAGCCTAAACTTGACTCTCGGCACAGAGGCGGCACGGCAACCATTTCAGGGCAGGAAAAGCTGCCATTTTGGTTTTCGTGCGTGTCAGCTGGTTTTAGGAGATATGCGTCCCGGTGGCCCACAGATGAAACTGGGGTGCCACTGGAGTGCTTGACAGATCGGTGGTGTCAGCAGCGGGAGTGCGAGGAGAGACGTGGACAGGATGAGAAAGCATTTGATTTGCTTGTTTTCTCTAAAATTACAGTTATCCTAGTGGGTGTGTTTTCTCACCGTTTGCCATAAAACTGGGTTATGACTCTCAGCCTCTTCAATCACAAGGTTACAGAAATGACATGTCTTAGTACTTTGTGGATATGGTACTAACGAGGAGTTTGTGCTACGTATGTGTCATTGGCTCTACATATATTTTAGTGAGGTGCTCTTTTCCTACAAAATATTACAGAGAATGAAGAATTAGTCAAGATTTCCTATCACTCAAACTGTATTACTAGGTGAACTATTTGTGTCCATTTTACAGGAACTCTAACCGTGGATGAAGACACTTTGCTCACCTAACTGCACAGTTCTATTCAGGTACAATCCACCAATATTGTCTAACAAAAACATCTCTGCGCTGTCAGTCAACTCATCAGAAATTAGAAAAATGAGAAAAGTTATTGAAATAAGTCCTTTGTGATGTCACAAAGGGCATGTATAACTCTTCCAGGATAGCGACCTGCAACACCTCCAGCTTGGGTTTTGTTCAACCCCCTCGGTGGTCACCATGTTTTTGTGGACACGTGGAGAGACAAACAAAGCATCGTCTTTTAACTGGCTACACTCTTTGTGCTGTTTTCTAGACCACTGTTGGGTTTTGGGGGAATAAATTATGCAGGGGAGGATTAAAAAAAAAGAAATCTGAAAATGGGAAGGATGAGGGGACTTTAAATCACACATAAAGTCTTGAAAAATAAATATGATGAAAATCAGTGAAAAGATCCACCTAGTCTTGTTTCCTGGACCTTTTATAGTGCCAAGAATTAGCTTTAAATACACAAGTCTAAGGGGGGTGGAGTGGGGTCAGGTGATGTTTGGAGGGGGGCCAGTTAATAGTCTGTCATGGGCCTCTGATCTGATTGCATTGCTGCCCCCCTTCACTCCCTCTCCCCTGCCGTTCAGCACCTCCGTGGTCTCAGCTGTCACTCCTGCCTCACCTCTGACCCCAGACCAAGGCCAAGGTTGGGAGGTTGTTGCCGCGGCAACGCCGCAGCCCCGTGGCTCCTGACTGCTGACCCCAGGAGCCCCCGAGAAAAACCATGACGATGGTAATTTGCCCCCCCCTCCCTGGCAGCTAGTTGGCGAGCACCATTTAGCGGTGAATCCAGAAAGGACGCGTGTCCTGGCCCAAGAGGTGGGCTAATTGACTTAATGGATGGACAGATGGGTGACAGAACAAAAGGGGGGGACGCGTGTGTCCCCAAAAGGAGGGATTTTAGAAACGGGTCTAGATGACCTCAAGATCAACCCCTCTTTGCTCTTAGTCGGCGCAAGAAAGCATCAACGCAGCAGAAGAGGCGGTTTTGCTTAAGTGAGCAGCGTCCAACTCGGAGAGGTCACCACTCCAGAGACTCTTCCATTATCTCAACGACTTGGACAAATCCAAACCACAGCTGTGTCTCCAACGGCTAAGGTGGACTTTACATTCCGGTTGAAAGGTCCCATATCGCACTCGGTTTTAGATCTTTACATCCTCGACTTAGTTTTCCAAGAAATACTAAATAAAAAAGCGGAATGTATAGCCCTCTGTTTGCAGCCTGCTGCAAAACCTGATGGCAGGTATTGACATAGCCAACAAGAAGCCAATCAACCGAACAGGGGAAAAGGTATTGTGCCTTTTGTGACATCAACAAGGCAGCAATTTTAAGAAATGTGCATTATAGCTCAAACTTTCTGAAAAGTGAAACACATAAAGTAAAGGATGCACTTTTTCTCAATTCTGGGTAGTTCACTGGCAGGATTATAACACATTTCATTGCTGCAAGACATTACCACAGGGTATTGCGCATATGGGAGCTTTAAAATACCATTTACTGTATACCTTCCTAAAGGTCCTTGTGCAATTTAAGAAAATCATCAAAAGTGGGGAGGAAAAAAAAAAGCAAATACCACAAGCATTACCCGTCATCGGCGTCTTTCAGGTTTTTTTCCCCCCCGCAGAGCCTATTCTACTACTTTGGTTTCTTTACATCCCACATGTTTTGCTTATGTGTAACGCAGAGCCTGGTAAAATGGCGTAATGATCCCTTGTGATGTGTGCGCGGGGAAATTATACCTGCTGGAAAGCCACTTTGCTCTTCAGCGCCAGCTCCTGCTGCACGGGGCTGGATGTGTAAATGGCTGAGCGGTACTGTGTGCCGCGGTCATTTTGCTGCCTCATACCTACGTGTAAAAAAAAAAAACACACACACACACGCAAGTAATTAGACACCCTGTGAACAGGCCTAAGTAACACCACCGCGGACATCATTTGCATGTAAAAAGTGTCGGCGCTGATGTCGTCATCCTGCTTCCTGGATCCGCGAAGCCGGATGAATTTCAAAGATCACAGCAGATTGGCTTGTTCATTAGCGGCGGCCTGCGGTGTGTAGGTGTATGGGAGCGTGTAGGTGGGTGCGTTCTCGTCCTCTTTGTCGTCTGTGTGGCGGTGTCAAAATTTTCATCAGCTTTACATCAGTGTGTTTGGAGGACGCCCAGGCCTGCTGTACCTTGATGAGGAGGCCAAACAGCTGCCATCACTCCTTTGCTTTGTTCGAAGGCTACAGTCCTGAGCGGCTTTGGCATCCGAGATGGCCACACATTGCAGGCTCCCCTTTATCCCCGCCTCTCCCACTCATTGTTCGCTAACAAGCGTCGTCCTTGACATCGTAAAAGGAGAAAAAAAAGGGGATCTTTGCGAAACTTTGAGCCGTCCCGTGGCGGAGGGACAGGGCACACGCAGCAAATTGTACGAGGTTTTTAAAAAACTTGTTTAATTGGGCAACAGATAATTTGCAGTGGATTGAAACCACCGACCTCAGAACACACTCAGCTTCCTTGTTTTTCCTTTGCCTCCTCCACCATTTTCTTTTTTGGGTCAGGTTGGTGCTTCTGTCATTACGAGCACACGGAGACACAGAGGCTAGCTAGAGGCTAGCTAGCTTCGAACAGAAAAGCAAAGACACGTTGATGTTGGTGTGCGAAGAGTTCCTGCAAAGCGAGGCGTATTCTCCTGAGAGGGTACTGGGCAGGCAACCAAAGATGCATGATCGTGTGCCAGGTCAGCAGGGTGCGCTGTGTCAGTGGCAGGGGCGTCGTTCTCCCCGTTCAAAGTCAATAAAGGTAAGAAGCATTCTGAAAATATCACTTTAAGAAAAAGAATATATCGTGTTAATTTAGGAGCACACAAGGTGTTTTTTTGACCTGATTTCACAGGTGTATAAAATGAACACTGTTTGAAAGGTGTCTGTATTAGGAGGAGCAGAGCAGGAGTGCAGCATCCTTCAAGATTGGTGACAGAAAAAAAAAAAAAAAAAAAACCCAACAAGAAGTCAATCAACCGAGCTGACATTCTGATGTTAAGCAGCTGTACACACTGACAAAACCTCCCCATTAAAGTCAAACATTTGTCAGCGGAATAGGCACAGGAAGACTTTCACTGTTGTTTCTGGAAAACAAATCAAGGTCACACAACAGTTTTCACCCAAAGATGCAGGCGGGTGAGAAGTCTGGAGGCCGTGCGTCAGATCACATTGTGAATAAAAGTACAACTGTTTCATGCTGACCGGCAGAATGCTGTTGAGATAATGCAGTCTGGAGCTCCCGTCACTGTTAGCAACAAACGGAGGCAATTTTCAGCCCAAGCGAGATATAAACATCTTTGTCCTAATTGAAATTCCTGCCGTGTTTTGTCTTTATTGTGCCACACAACGATTCCACCCACTCTCGCATCTGTCTCCTCGGCTCCTGCAGCCGCCTCCACCCTCACCCTCTTCCTCTTCATGTCGCCAACGCTGGATGTCGGCCATCTTGCCCCCAGCGCTGTTGTTCAGTGACGAGTCTAATGGTGGGACCTCCATCAAAGGCCACCAAGCCTCTCCGCTATTGGCCGGCCGGCGGAGCCTTTACTCCGATTGGCTGGGTGGCCGAGGGGGCCTCGCGGCTCCGCTGTTTTATGTGACCTTCCCTGCCCGCCCGGAGGTTCTGACCAACTGCACGTCCAATCCTGCGCTGCACATGTGTAAGATCATGTACGGCATAACACATGCACATTCGTAACGAGCAGGGCTGTGGTAGCAGCGGGTTGAACTGCTGCTAACGTGCCCAAGGATCATTTTCTATCCGTAACGGGAGGAAGCCGAGATTTCACATTTCCAATTAAAAAGCAGGGATGACAGACGCTTTTCATCACAGAGAAATTATGAATGAGCATCCGACAAAAGTCCCGAGACATCACCGCGCTCTTCATCGAGTGGTAATGGCTGCTTCCAACACAAAGACAATTTAGATTCATCACATCTTCAGAGATCCTCGCCGCTATCCGAGGAGCGGTTACTCCCCAATCAAAATACGAGCACCGACCAAAACATCAGCCGCGGCTTTTGTATTTATTCCTTTTTGATTATGTGGAGTCCAAATCCATCCCCACAAGCCCCCAAATCCTCAAAGAACTACAACGGCAACAAATACCACCAAAAAAAAACTTTGATTCTCCCCTCATGCCTCCAACATCCCTCCTCCTGCTCTCTCCATTTTTAACAGCCCCCTTCGTTATTTTCTCCATCCATCAAAGGCGGCAGTAATTATTAATGAGAGCCTCCCTGTTCTATCTGCATTATGCATGAGAGCCTTGCGTCTGAAAGCTGAGGGTAATGGGGGGGGGGGGGGGGGGGGTGGACAGAAATGGGAGGGGCAAAGGGTCACACACACACACACACACACACACACACACAAGCTCGACCGCACGCGCGCCCCCCGTGCACACACACACACACACACACACACACACACACACACACACACACACACACACACACACACACACACACAAACACCTGGTTGGTTGTATGTGCCGCTGACCTACACTCGAGAAACCTTCCACAATTGCAATAAATTCAAAAGTTGCTCCGCTACCACTGCTGTCGGCCCGGCTGGTGAAGAATCTCCGGCCTCCACGGCTTTTCCTGCACGCTTTCATGGCATGAGGCTGTGCGCGCAAACCTACACGCACCAACTTTTTTTTTTTTCCGGGGGTTTTTTGGAGGTTTTTTTTTTTCTGAAACCCGCCGAGATTTCTTGCACGTCTATAAAATATCCGTTTCTGCGTTTACCCTTGGAAGCAAAAAAGAGAGAGAAAGACGAAGAACAACACTCAGAAAGTCCCTGTTGGCAGCTGAGCGAGGAGGAGGGAGTGGGGGGGGGGGATAAAAGCCTGCTATTTTTTGCACTTCCGTCTTCACCTGCAACTGCTGGCTTTTTTTTTTCTTTTTTTTTCATACAAAAGCCTCTTTCACACATGAACTCCGGACGGCAGCGAAAAATCAGCGCGGGGTTGTCGCCCTGAATGAGGCTGTTCCCACCGGCGGCCATCGTTGGGGAGCGGCGACACTGCTGGGTAACAGCACTAGAAACCTATGGAATATGGAGGGTGAAAAAAAGAAAACCGATTTTCCATCAATTTGCGACTGCACTGCAGCTGCTTCAAAAAGGGACCGAAATCAGCAGACGTGTTGCAGGACTTCCTGGTTCCAACGCCGTCCCTGCTTCCCGATGCACATTTAATGTTTCAGCAGATCAAAGCCGCGTTCACGAGGACGACAGCGCGTCACGCGACATATTCTCCATACACCTCCACGCATACATACACACTCCTAATTCCGGCAACCTCGACTTGATACTCTCGAAATGTTTAAGGATCCCAAGAGGCCTAAACGTGCGATCGTTTAACTTTACATCCTGGTTAAATTTGACAAAACAGTGCTGGGCCGTAATCTTATTAAAAGGGAGAGTAGGATGACCCAGCTGGAGGGATTCTGCACCCTGTTCTTTGTGTTCCTCTGCAGAGCCAGTGGCTCGACGCCGGCTTATTCTCCGCCGGATTCTTCTTACGCAGCAACCCTTCATGCGCTAACAACTGTAAGACCTGAGATACCAGCCGTTTCTTCACACAAGACTTGCAGCGCCGCTCTTTCGTCTGTATATCAGGGAGGCATTTTGACGCTGACAATAAATGGGAAAATCCAAAAAGAAAAAGAAAAAAAAACAATGTGCAAATGACCGAAGCCACCACTGGCCAGAAAAACAGACAGATAATAGCAAACTAATAATCAAGATTAGAAAATCATTTTATGTCTGCACGGGGCTACTTTGCATGAGGAAGGATGCCTTGCGCAACTCGCGACTCTCTGTATCCCCCCGAGTGCGGCGTGAAAAGATCCGAAGCGAATTCAAGATTATTGCAGTCGTCAGGACGGACCAATTAAACTGCAGCAGAGTGAGCGCTAATGAACAATCTAATGTTTTTTGTTTTTTTTTTAAAATCCCATCACCGCTTCCGCCAGCACCACCATATCTCCCTCTCTTCACTCCTAGCCCCTACTTGCATTGCCCACGACGCTCTCACGCAGTACAATAGGAGCACAGCGGAAAACTTCAATCTTCAAATTCTGTATTTTTTTTTCGCGCCGATGAAATCTCACCGGCTATTATTATTTCCTTCTTTTTTTTTCTTTTTTTCTTTTTTTACAATGCAGTCAGAGGAGTACACAGCGTGTATGTAACGAAACATAATGCCTGATAACTGCAGTCGTCGCCCCTGTGTGTGTGTGTGTGTGTGTGTGTGTGTATCTGTGTGTGTGTGCGTGATAGTACTCAGGGTTGCGCTGTGCCCCGCGGTCCCGTTACGACTGTGTGCGTGCCAGCAGAGCCCTCTCCTCCTCTCCCCTCTCAGCTGCTATTTTTGCCCTCTTCTTATGTAAGCCCGCTCCTGACGCGCTGGAGACAGGAGGGGTGGGGTGGGGGGGGGGGGGTGAGGGTGGGAGGGGTGCAGAGCACCGAGATGGGATGGTGAGTGCATCCCCAGCAGACACACACTCACCGGCACGTGCATGGTAAAAAAAAAAGAAAAAAAGGAAAAAAAAAAAGAAATAGAAATTGAATGCGTGCACGCACGCGAAGACGACGCAGAACATTGTAGCAGAAGCGGAGAGTGCGCGACATATGTAAACACACAGAGCGGAAGGGGAAGTGATGCTCTGCTGGCTGTCAGATGGTGGAGTACACACAGAGGCCAGCGTGACTTATACGTGCCTTGGCAACAGCGCGTGTTTGTGATGTGCACGCATGTGGAATTGTGTGTGCGCGCAAAGGCAAATTAACCGCGCTAAGTTTTTGTTTTGTTTTGTCGTTTTTCTTTTTCTTTTTTTTTTTTTAAATCTACTGGAGTTTTAACTTTATCTCGTCGGTCGGTGCACAGCTTTCCAGCATGATCCCTTCACGGTTCTGGGCACGCTGTCAGAGCACAGCGATTCTGGCCCTTTGCACTGCTTATTTTTAGCTCCATGTGAATCTAACAGCTCCTTCTTTTTCTTCTGTTTTACTCCAATCAGGCCGGAACGCCGCATAGGTGGGCTGAGGCTGCACTTGTTTGAATGAGCGATGAGATGTTACGCAACCTCAGTTTCAGCAAGACATGCAAGTCAGGTAAATTAATTATCGGAGATTTGGCCACTTATTCTTAGAATATTCCCTTTAGCTATGTTCCACAGTCCTTCAAGCCTTTTGGCACCTCTTTGATTGTCGGTAGTTTTTTTTTCTTTTCTTTTGACCAGGTAGCATAAATCTGACAGTTAAACAAAAAATGCTCCAGCATTTGACAGTGAAGTGTAATTTGCACTGTGTCTATTTTTTCTTATTGACTTGACTTTTAATACCTCATGAGGTATCATCTGCAGGTGTACGCTAAGATAGAAAACTCCTCAAAAAGCTCACTGTGTGCCTTCAGTCGGCTTTGGCAACAAAGTTGTCGTTGCCAGGCAGATGAACTGACCTCGTTGTTCGTTTGTCAAGCCTTTGTTAACACTGCATTACATACGCGCTGGCTTTTTTTTTTTTTTTTTCTTCAATCTGGGCTCAAGGTTGTGGATTTACTGCAACAATGTAAAGTTTATTTTATCTTATAATCCCCTCCCCTCGGTCCTTGGTTTGGTCCGCAGATGTGCAGACTTGTGAAAAGCCAGGAGCTGAAGTTAAAAGGTTGATGTTGTTGGTGTTTCTGGATCTTTTATTGACTGTTTTACCAAACAGCGGCCTTTTCTCTGGACACTTTTATCTGATGAAGCACAAGTGGCAACACCTGCCACAGCAGTCAAATTACTTCAAAGTTAAACTAAAACTGTTCATAAATGGCATCAAAACGCTGATGTATTCAAAATAAATGTTTACGACTGTGTGTATTCCTTCTTTTCAACGATTTTGAATTGCATTGTATAAAATTGTATAAAAAAAAAGTGATGTCAAAGTACATTTATCTATTTTAGAGAGTTGTTTTACCAAAACAGCACGAGGGCATATAATGGAGACATTAAAAAAAAAAAGAAATCCGCCTTAGGTCAATGAAATCCGCGGGTGCAGAATGGATCATTTCAACATATGCGGACAAAAAAAGTCAACTCCCGCGGCGCGCACACACGTGCCGCAATCTCCATAAATTAGATCCGTCTGTTTGTGCGAGGGTGTAATAACTGACACCTGGTAATGAGTGCGCCACTCTCAGCCAACCAGAGCCGGTTGGAAAGGGTTAGAAGTGTTGGGGGGGGTTGCTGGGGTCGCAGGTCAGGGGTCAAGGTCACCTCCTGCGGGGTTTGCCTTAAGAAGGCAGGGGCGGCCCTAAATTGAGGGATGTGGTGACACTGGGCGACACGAGGGGGGACCCCAACTGGGAATTGGCGTGTGTCGCGGCAGCTGGCTTGAAGATATTGCCTAAAAAGAATATTCATGCACATCTTAATTGACCTAAAGTAACGGCCTGCTGCCGGCGTGACTTGGCAGGTGGAAGACAGATTGGTTTGTATTTTAAAACGTTCACTCTGCGTGCTGAGCTGCTCCGGTGCTCTCCGCGAGCACTGGGAGAAATCGGCGGAAACACGGATTGGCTGATGAAAAAAAGAAGGAGAAGAGGAAATAGGTCAAACGGAGGAACAACAGGCCACATTTGGTGTGTGTGTGTGTGTGTGCGCGCTCTCATTTAAAAGGCCTCCAAATATTCCTGTCGTCGGTGCCAGAATCTACCGACGTGGGTGAGCCTGCACCGAGGGCGCAGACGCTCAATCGAATGAGGCCAACCACCTCGGCTAGCTCAGCCGCGCATTTGCGTTTTCATGTTCGGTGGCGTGTGCGTTTGCGTGTGTGTGTGTGTGTGTGTGTGTGTGTGTTTGTGTGTGTGTGTAATTCACTGACACAGCATCGGCAAGCCTACCCCATAAATACTGCATGGCCTTAAAAAAAAAAAAAAAAAAAAAAAAAAAATGAAGAGAATGGAGGGTACAAGGAAAGAGGAAAGGCAGGGAGGGGAGGAAACAAAGACGGGGTGGCTGTGGTGGTGGTGGTGGTGGGAGCCTTGGTTCTTGAGATGAAGGGTGGTGGAGGGGGAGGAAGAGACGGGAGACTGGGGAGGTGAGGGGAGGGGTGGGGATGGGGGGAGGGTGTGTGTGTGTGGGGGGGAGAGTGACTAAGAGATAAAAGTGGAGCGAGTGGATGCGATGCGTTGTTTGTGTGATGAGCGGATGGCCTCGGGGAGCAGCCGACTCACTGCGCTGGCTTTGCGGATGTGCCAGCGGGCTCCGGGGGGCCGCTCGCTCTCTCTCTTTCTCTCTCTCTCTCCCTCAACCCCAACCCCGCTCTTCCGCGCAACTGCAAAAAAGGGACTGGGGGGGGGTGAAGAGGGGGTGACACGGGTGAGGCGGAGAGGTTTCGACGGCGATGCGGCGGGAGGCCGCGAGTCCAGAAACGGACGGTGAACGAAGTGCAGGAAAGGATAAAAAGCTGCACTGGCTGCGGATGAAGCGCAGTGAGGATCCCGATTCGGCGCAGGAAACCGGAGGCCGACCTTCCGGGATGAGGAGGTGGCCGACTGACAAACCCGGCGCAACGGCGCCGCTGTTTTTTTTTTTTTTTTTTTAGTGGTTTTGGGTGCGCGCGGCCCCCTCCACGTGCACGCACGCGCGCCTGCCTGCCTACTTGCGCGAATGCGCAAATGGATTAAAGCTATCTATGAGTAGGCATAACGAGCACTTGTGCATAATGTGAAGCCAACCATATGCCCGCGTATGGAAATGCGTGCGCATTTGATCCGCGACGTGTGAAAGAACAAAAATGTGTGGGATCATTCCAGATACATCAAATCATGTTTTCAGCCTGGATGATGAAGCAGAGCCGCCGTCGCCCCCCTTTGACGCGCGGGTGTCACTTCGGCTCCCGAACAGTTCACGTGCGCTCAAGTGTCCCCC